>NC_040904.2:26532988-26845408 GCF_004126475.2 Phyllostomus discolor | reverse complement strand
TCATAAAATTCCAACTTGAGGTTCTAGGCCCACACGCAAATTCATAAAACAAACATTTAACAACCAGCTTTGTGAGTCTTTTTTAAAAGCCCGCACATTCAAAATGAAGGGTTAAGAAAACAAAAACTAAAAGTTTCTGAGGAAGATTTCTTGGGAGAACGCTGCTGTTCCGAGTGTCCCTTCTCACACATAACAGGGACGAGTGGAGGCGGTGGGGGCACCTCCGTGTAGTCCGTGTCAGGAGAGGGGCTTCAACAGGACCGACCAGAAGGCCTGGCCTGTGCCCTCACGGTTAGGAGTACAGAGTGGACGTGTCTGAGTCCTGCTGGGAAGAGCTGAAGGAGCGGTGGGAGGGCAGGTGACTCGCCCAGACTGGCGGGGACTCCCAGCACTGCCTGTCCGAGGACCGGGAGTATTCCCTGTGCACTGAGTCGGTCTGAAGCCACTGAGATCTTGCCTAAGAGGACCTCCTGGAGGGGCGGAAGGACACCACACGGAGTCTGTGCGGAACAGATTGCTGAAAACTCCAGGTAAGGGAGATGCATTGTTTATACGAAAAGTAAATAAAATTAAAATGTAGAACGAAGTTTTTGAATTTATTATATCAGTTTTCAATATTACAGGAATTTTTTTTTGGTGTGTGTGCCACTTTTAGGAAACCGACCTTGATGCAAACGCAAGTCAGACCTTGGTGGGGCTCAAATAAGTGTCGATTAGTATTTTTATAACAACTCTTCTGTAAATAGCCACCAAACCTTTCTTTTTTACAATCTCATTAACAAGATGTAATTCAGAATCCACTGAATGCTGTATATACTCGTACCGAACTGGATCACCACTCTTTGGCCTGGATCTGATTTAGTCTACACGAGCACAATCCCCAAACTGGAAGAGTTTAACTGTTTTGATCTCCTCGTAAATTTTACATGCCATTAACACAGATAATAAAAATGTAACTATATGAAATATCTAGGCCAATTCATAAAAACAGAAAGTGGATTAGAGGTTTGGGTGCAGGGCAGTATTGTTTAATGTATACAGAGCTTCCATTTGGGATTATGAAAAAGTCTGAAAACAGTTGTGATGGTTACACAGTATTATGTATATAATAATTATCACCTAGTGATACACTTAAAAATGAAAAATTTTAAGTTATATGCATCTTGCCAGAGTAAATACAATATTTTTGACAAAAAAAAAAAAAGGTAAGTAAAATGTGGAGAGCCAGGGAGTGGCTGAAAAGCTCACTCAAGCGGCCAGGGCAGAAAGAATCAGCACTGGTTATGAAACCATTTGTGTCGCCGTCAGTTGAGTAAGCACGTCCCTGCCCCTCTCTTTTCCTCTCCTTTTCCCCTTCCTTTTCTGGTCATTATAAGAAGAGCTCAGGACACAGAAACTCACAGAGGGAAGCCCGTGTGAAGGTGCAGAGGGAAGACAGCCACCGGCAAGCCAAGTACAGAGGCCTCAGAAGAAACCAGTCCTGTCAACACCTCGATCCCGAGTTTCCAGCCTCTAGAACTCTGAGAAAATAAATTTCTGTTGCTTAAGCCAGCAGTCCCCAACCTTTTTGGCACCGGGGGCCAGTTTTGTGGAAGACCATTTTTCCAAGGACAATTGGGTGCAGGGTGATTTCGGGATGATTCAAGCACATTACATTTATTATGCATTTTACTTCTATTATTATTGCATTATAGTATATAGTGAAATAATCATACAACTCACCACATGCTAGGGTTAGCACGTGAGCTTACCCAAACTGTGACTGAGACCCATGTGCTCTGAGGAAAAGAGGCGCAGACGGAAGTGGTAAATGAAATAACGGGCAGGCCACAAGTGGACTAAAAAAAGTGTCAGATGCTGACTTAAAGCCTGCCACCAGGTGCAGCTGCACAACTGATGTTCATCAACTCACTTGCCACTGCAAAGCCTGCCACCGAATGCAGCTCGGTTGTCACTTGCCACTCACTGGTAGGGTTTTGATATGAGTCTGCAAGCAGTTGATTTATTATGTTCTCTGTGTAGTCCAACCTCTCTGCTAATGACAATCCATATCTGCAGCCGCTCCTCAGCACTGGCATCACCGCCTCAGCTCCACCTCAGATCATCAGGCATTAGATTGTCATGAGGAGCGTGCAACCTAGTCCCTCACATGTGCTGTTCACAGTAGGGTCTGCGCTCCTGTGAGAATCTAATGCCACCGCTGATCTGACAGGAGGCAGAGCTCAGATGGTAACATGAGTGGTGGGGAGCAACTATAAATAAGAGAAGCTTTGCTCTCTAGCCCACCACTCACCTCCTGCTGTGCAGCCCAGTTCCTAACAGGCCATGAACCAGTACTGGTCTTTGGTGTGGGGTTCAGGGACACCTGTTTAAGCCACCCAGACTGCAGTATTTTGTTATGGCAGCTGAGCAAATTAATCTACTACCTAAAACCCTAAGCAGCAATTTTGAGGTTAAAAACAAGGAAAAGTGCTGTGACTATAAAAGTTAGATTTGCCTTAGGACCAAAGAACCTAAGCCCAGTGAGCCCAATAGCTCTACAATTGGCTGTCATCTTATTCTCCCCAACAATGGTCCAAGCTCAAATCCTCACTGTAGTAGCCCAAAGGGCCTTGTCAGGTCTGGTTTGAGGAGTCCCACAGAACAGCTGTAACCAGGCTTCTGCCTCCTAGGCCGATCACTGTGTTCCGATGGGGTCAGGTTACCTAGCCACGTGCCCTGTGGGCAGGAGGAATGTGTCGTCTGTTGCTAGTAGTGAGGAAGGTTGCCAGGCAGATTTAATATAGGAACCCCATAATTTACATCCATTCTCTCGTTTTCTCTTTACTTTAGAGGGGGAAAACTGAGTAACACATTCAAGGGCATACAAAAAAGCAAATAGGAAGCTGGCTATGGAACCCAAATCATCTAACTGAATGCAAATCTAGTATCTTCCCTAATACTCCAAATCTTTCTCTTAAAAGATTTTCTAGAGGAAACATCTAATTCATTTGCTATCTCCTAACTAGATAAGTAACTCTAATGTCACTTTCAACTATAACATTCTATGATTCTAAAATAGGTCACTACCTGGTTTATTCCAGGTTTTCTGGTATGCTCTGGAGTCACTCACTCTTCTATTTATTTAGTTCATTCAATGCACATATACTGGGTACCTACTACCTGCCATATACCAGGCACTCTTCTCTTACCATACTGTACATCTAAGCGCCCAAATACCAAACTAAACCCTTGAACAACATAGCAACTGCCTGATAAAAATTGAAAAATTAGTATAATAAATATTTGTACTCAAAATGAAACTAAACATAGTGGCAAGTTTCATTTGACCAGCCATAAATAAATTTTCTTATAGACATGCTAATGACCGTCTCTCTCTCCCTTCCTCTCTCGCTCTCTCTCTCACGCACACACACACGAAATTACAGATCTAGTGAAAATGAGAAATTCATAGCATAAAAATCACAGAATATGTAGTAATTTCAGTAACCAGCATGGCTAAGTCTCCAATTCAAAAAGAAAACTCGTCAGTATCAGAATATAGACACAGCTACAAAGTAAAAAAGGAAAACAAAGTTTTATGTAGGTGATTTTTTTAGGCTTTAAATGTAGTTGCTCAAACAGTTCTTCTGTTTATCCCTATATAATTTCTCCCCATTTAAAAATATCCACAGTATGTATTAAACATCATGGTATCGCACCAGACAACTTCAAGATACAACTGGAAATTATTTTGCTTTTGCAACATCACTTTCTTGAGAGAGGCTCTGGTTAGAGGAGATTCTGCAGCCTCACTTGGATTCTGGGCCTATGCCCATGTTGCTGTACTAAAGTGACCCAGTGAGGGTTTGCTCTCTTTATGCTCAAGCTGGGATGTTCCTGGTACACACATCTGCCAAAGGCAAAGATGCAGAAAAAAGGCCTCCTGCCCCATCATCCTTCTGAGCATCTAATTTGCAGGTTTTCAACCCATTTGCCTTAGCTAGAAAACCTAACAGCTCTGGCTTTCTTGATTTATCTGCAAACAGAAACGCCTGCTGTGAGGCACCCTGGGAGGATCAGTGAATGGGCCTCAAGAAGCTCCTTGGAATATACTTGAAATAGAACAAGCATGAATGCCTTGTCTCTTAAAGGAGTTCCTCTATCAATTCATGCTCTACACATTCAATATTTCAAAGAGGTACAGAGGGCTCAGGAGAATGTTGTCCTAATGACAATTTATTTGGGTCAGTGAGGGCAATCCTGTGGCATTAGCACTTGTACCCATCACCCACAGCTACCACTGCCAAAGCACATTTACAGCAGAGCCAGAAAAGGGATTTCTCAAATTGAGACAAACATCCCCCTACGAGGCTGGAGGGAGCCACAGATAGCACAGCTAGCAGAACTCTTCTGCTCCAAGGGCAATTCGACACACACTTCCATGACACAGGAATGTATTCAGCACTGTGTAGCTGTCATGGAGAGATCTAGGAAGTCCTTGTCCTCAAAGAGCTTAAATTCTTGGTGTGGAGATTGGCTTATCGAAATGACACAATGGAGAGTAATCATGTAGTAGAAAGAGATCTGAAACAGGCCTACTATCGTAGTTGTTTCATCTGAAACGTTGCAGTCTCCTCAATCCAATCACCTTTGAACAAGGGCCTGGATGGATGAGCCGTAAACTTCAGTTCCCAAATTCTAGAATTCTGATTAAGTAAAAATGCATGGTACAACCTCCAAAGTCCAGAAATCATAAAGGGAGAGATTCATTGGGGTTGCATGAAATGGCAGAGAAAAAGAAACCTCGCGAAAAGGGAAAGGAGGCAGGTAGGTACAGAGCCTTTCTGGCTACATGAGTATCAGGTCACCGAAGCAGATTTCTCAGTCCAAACCCCGTCTCCAAGTTCCTGGTTACAGGCGACATCTCTCATCCTGTTTCCCTCACCTCTGCCTATCAACAGCACTCCTTGCTGCTAGATTTCTGAATCCATACTTGTGGCTATGAAATTAGCTTGGCTTACAGCCAGAGTAGGATTAATCATCTACCATCATCAACCATTTAAAGACCCCAGGCTAGCTCCCTGTAAGACCTTTATGAACAGAACTAGAAGGTGGGGTCCTCCGTGGGTGCTGACCTTTAACTTTTCAACCCTGTACCAGTTACCCTTCTAGGCTTCAATTTCTTCCTTCAAAACATCTGCTTTAGTTATATTATCAATTTCATTTGAGGAAGCTGTATGAGATAAACAGGTGTGACTAGACCTCAAGGTTCTCTAAAAACACAAGGTAGTTATTTTTATCCTTATTATTAATGATACAAAGGTGAGGACTTACTGAGATGGTGGACTGAAAGAGTTTGGTATTCCACTTTGAGTAATGATGGGCTGGTTTACAGCAAAACAAATAGCCTCTTGAGAACACAAAGACTCACTAACCAAAACACTTTGCAACTAGGAAGAAATCCAAGACCACAAATTTTGTTAATAATGGCCAATAGAATAATAAGCCAAACTCAAATGAGTTGTTGTTTTGATCACCAAATGACTACCTTAAAGTAAAACTATATTATCTTTCCATCTATGTGTTCTATGACATACAGATACTAAATAAATTTCAAAAACCCTCTCAAAAATTTCATGATTCCTATTTCCAAAACACACTGGCAGCATGATTTGGATTAAGATGTTCAATTTTATGCATGCAAATGTGACACGTATAAATAGGGGTTTGGGTGAACTGGTAAATCAGATTTGCAGAGCAGCGGCTGTTGCAAATGGTCATGACCGCTTCTCGTTGGATAATAACGTGTCGTTTCCAGATTTAGAATTGTAAGAGCTAATTTCAATGATTAGAAACAGTTTCCTGATTTGCTGGTTTTTACAAGTTGAGTTTGTTTGGACAGATGTTGTTTATTCTTAAAGGGGATATAAAACAAACAGGAGAGGGTAGTCATTTTCCACATTTTTGCTGAGCTAGGGGAAAATGAGCCTCCAGCACTCCTGCAATGATGTTTTATGTCTGCAAAGAGCTGACAGAAGGACACACATCTGAAAGGGAATCTAAATGTGAATTCTTTCCTATCATCAAACATAGTCAGCATTTAGCTTGTAATTTTAGGTTCACTTTGTAAAAATATCATAACTGACTTATCTTGCTCCCATACGGAGAGTTAAGCCTAACTATTACACAATGGCTCCCTCAGCTCCAGAGATTTTTCTCTATGATACTCCAGCAGATGCCATATATTACATTTAGATGAAGGAGGGCATATGCCAGCACCTCTATCAAGGCTTCAAATAGCAAATGTTTTCCAGGCACCGACTACGGTATATTGTGGATGCTGCACTTTTGTAATGCTTAAGCTCCATGGCTTATTAAACTATTTTATATTGTCCTAGAGAACAAAGTATGGGTAGGTGCTGACTTCTACATCTGTCAGTTGCTCCAGCCACTATCAGGCTCAATCTGACTGGCCAGACTTGATTCCCTCACTCCCTATGACAGAACTGCCAAGACTAGAAATGATGTATCTCTCTGGGCTGGACCATTTTTCGATTCTGGAAATTTCATTATATAAAGAGACAGAGAACAGCTAAGAGTTGTTAATGTGTCTCTCAAATACAAGATTTTGCTATAACTCATGCTGCTTCTAACTCCCCACAAAAGATTGGATTTTCAATGTACCCAGAATTTCTAGGCTTTGAGCTGATGTGGCAGAGTCTCGCTCATAGCCCAAAGGCACCTGCTGTGGGAGTGACCAATAGACTATCCCAATGAGAATAACTATTTTCCCTAAGACAGAACTCACTGCTCAGGAGTGACATTTAATCACATCATTCTTTCATCATTTGGGAGAGAGAATAAACCTTAATCTCTGTCCTAAAAGAAACAGAAACAAGTGAATATAATTTCTAAAAAGAAAATTTTAGCAGAATGTTTGCAGGAAAATTTATACCTCTTTTACTAAAGTTGTTCGTCCTCTGGGAATGGGAACACAGATTGTGGTTTAAATTGCCTAAGAATAGCTGATAATAGAGTTTGTTAATACCATCTGCTTTCCTTGAAAAGAAAAAATACCATCTTGTGAATGCGTCAGTAGTTGCAGTGCCCAAGATCATCCTGAGATTTTATCATCCTCAAAGCTTCATATGCACCCCTCAGATGTGTTGTTGAAAAAGATTATTTTCTCCAGCAGAGAATCATTCTTGGTCATATCAAATACAGGTAAGCATCTACTGTCTGAATTTCCAACTCAGCGTCAACACTGACTTAAAAGTGAGGATGACTGAAGAAGAAACTAATATTTTCTTATGCCTAACTACTTGTCTATTTAGTGTACTAGCACCCACTTCAATGTTCCTTGATGTGATGCGATTTGAGAGCAGGGGTGAGAGACCACTATTTCACAAGTGTTACCATGAGTTGAACTCAATAAACCCAAATGTATATATACACTATTCAATGACCTAAAATTTATTGAAATAAGGACACATTTTTTAGCCATCTTGACTGATTAGGATAACTTCTAAAGACTTTTCTTGACAATCAAGAAGCAAAACACATTGTTTCTATGAAGCTCTTTTGGATCAATACAATATTCATTCAAAAAATGTCTTCAAGTGGATATAAGGCAGGAATCAGCCTACCTGGTTTCTGTAATGTGTGACTCACTGCAATTTCCTGACTGGTTTCAAGGGGAGCTGGCCAAACTCTTTGAGATCAAGCTTTCTTGAGATCTTAAAAGGCAGAGTGGCTTTATTTAAAAATAAAGTTCACCAATGAATAGGAAATAGACTGAATTTAGAAGTGAACTTTTTCCTTTGTTCCACAAAGTTACTCTTGATGTAACCAGACACAAATTCCAGTTCTTTTGCTAGTAATAATCCTCAAGTTAATTTTACAGCAACTCCAACTGAACAGGCATTAGTTACACTCCAGAGAGGTGGAAAATTAGGACCTTTTGTAGTTTATTCATGGGCAGAAATCAGACCCAAAATATAAATACCTGCCTTTATATTTCCAAAGTTTTACCAACAGGATATGATAAACCTCACTTTATCATATGCTTTATGAGGAAAGAACCCATAATTGTATTCCTAGCACAGTGTCTGACAGATAGATGTTTCTAAAAAAATCTAAAGTTATTACATAGCTTTGCTTATCTGCAAGTAACAAAAATGCATAAATCTTTTCACTTTTTTTTTTAAAGATTTTATTTATTTATTTTTTTAGAGAGGGAAGGGAGATAGAGAGAGAGAGAAACATCAATGCGCGGTTGCTGGGGGTTATGGCCTGCAACCCAGGCATGTACCCTGGCTGGGAATCGAACCTGGGACACTTTGGTTCCCAGCCCGCGCTCAATCCACTGAGCTATGCCAGCCAGGGCTCATAAATCTTTTCACTTTTTACAACTGTGAGAACCACGACTTCACAAGAGGTGACTGCGAGGTAGATAGATAGTGAGATACCCAAATGCAATCTATGTCATTTCAAGTTACAGTTGTATGGTCCTCAGAATGTTAAAAGAATAAGATAATCTTTTAACATTTTTTAAAATCTAGTGATTTCCTGTTCAGAAATCTGTACATTCTTTTTGAATTTTCTATAGGTAGAACATTTAAGAAAACTTGAGGATCACTGTACTTATAAATTTGATGTATTAGATTTGAAAGTATTATTTACCATCCAATATTTTGTTTGACTCAACTTAAGTACTTAAAAAGAAAAAATAAATATGTTAAAATTATAAGCACCTTTTAAATGTTTCGTTAATCAGTTCTGTAAATGGCATCAAACATTATTCAAAGGCCCCTTAAAATTATTACCAAGCATACTCTGACTTATACATAAAAAGAAAAGAAAAAGAAATTAGAGTTGGAAGCTGAACTCAAAAGCCTAAAGAATTAGGCTTTTCCATTTGTAATTTTAAAAACTAAATGTCAGTTTTTGAAACAAAAATTAAATCTTCTGAATAGCCTTTTGGTCACACACACACACACACACAAAACCACCCTTGAGAACATCAAAAACCTCGCATCCCCCTAACCTCCATTTCCACCAGTCTAGCATTTGGCCTGCTGATTGGCCAGCTGGCACAGCCGGCCTTACCAACACAGACGTCTCATCTAGTGATTTAAAAGGGCAACTGCAGGCTCTGTAATAATTATGCAGGAGAGAAGATTAAATATTAACTTTTGCTGGTTTTGCTTTTTGACATCTTTTAAAGGAACATACTGTCCTGAAAAATAGGTGGATAGTTGAAACTAAATTTCAGGAGTTTCAGTGAGTTTTGACTGAGGAAATCTGACCAGATTTGTATATCTTTGGCAAAGTGAGAGTAAAAGAGCGGGGGAGGATTTTTAAATGTGTGATTTAAGCTAAGCAAGACGGGGTTGGAAAACTAAATAAAAACAGAAGGAAAGGCTGTCACATCACTGTGCGCTGTGTCACAAATGTGGTCATCTTATAAGAAGGGTCTCCTGGTAACCACGCCTTCTACCTGCCAGAGGCACCTGAGTATGCTATATTCCACACCGGAACAGGATCACGTTATCATCAGACTCTAGTGTATGACAAAGCTGGAGGGAACAGTAAATAACTTTATAACATCAGCATTATGAGACAAAGACTCCCTCACCACCATTCTTTGATTGCTAAAAGAGATTATATGAAACCAATATTCTCAGGTTTTTAAAAAGTGTGTGTGCATGTGTGTGTGTGTGAGAAAGAGAGAGAGAGAGACAAAGAAAGAGATGGAGATACAAAGGGATGAAGAGGGAGAAAGACACAGAGCAAGAGCGAGACAGTGAGCAAGCAGGAGATGAGAGAGAGAGCCCAGTCTTCAATAAGATTATATGACAGCCATACACTTACAAGAAGTATAAATCCATAAACTATATAACATGCCACACTTAGTCCTGCAAAAAACTTGGGGTGGACAGGATGTGGATGATTGAGAATTTAATGTGTCAGGATATGAAAACTAAATGCAAAAGCTGCCCCAAGGAAATACGCAGCCCGTCCTTGGGGGATGAGAGATCATGTACTGCATTACTAACAACTAAGACCTCCTTAGGCACAGGAAAAGTAAGCAGGCTTTTGTGGTTCTAGTCCATTTAGAGCTTCCAGGAGGAAAAGGCCAAGAAAGGTCCTTCCAGAATTGAGGTACTGAGAGCCTGAAAGGCACACTGGTGATGCAGTGGGTTGGCCTCTTGAGTCAAGCCCAGGGAAGTGTGTGGGTGGGGAGGGGAGGGCGGAGCCAGCAACCCTTTGTCCCATAGAGCTCCCAGAGGTAGCAGACCACTGAACAGGGCACCCACGTACGGGTGTGGCTACTGGCTGGCTTCAAAGCATGCTGCCTTTGGCTGGCACTGTGGAGCCTGGCTGCAGGGACAAGGACTGTGGGCGGGCGCTTCTCAGAGCTCCCCAATCCCAGCAGTGGAGTGCCATTTCAGCTCTGGCAAATAGAAGGAGCCACAACAACCATAACGACAGTTCAGGACCAGGCCTGTGTTCCCAGAACTGGTTAAGCCCTGGGAAGCAGGACAACACAGTGTGTGTGTGTGTGTGTGTGTGTGTGTGTGTGTTGTGTGTTTGGGAAGGACCCCAATAATAACTAATATCAGATTCCTTACCAGCCCTGGCAAGAAGGGCTCAAAAATTGATTTAACGACTAATAGACATAAAGACAAGTAGTGTTTTCTTAAGTCCAAGCATCATAGAGCAATTCACACCAGCTACTCACTTATTAACTTTCTAATGCACAACAGGAAAAAGCACGTATATGACATACTGATGCAGCTATTTCTGTCGGGAAGATATTTTTCTTCAGTCTAAAAACAAACTATTACACTTTTAGCTTTTGTATTCAAAGCAACACAATATGTACAACAAACATCCTGTCTCTTTCCAAGAACCATCCTTCATCCCAGAGCCTAGGAAGGTACCCTGCCCTCGGTGGCATGAGGGCGGGGCCCAGGCATACCTATTATTTCCACTGTTTTTTTTTCAAGTGTGCCTTTTTATCTCCAGTGCCTTAAATCTTATGTCAAAATGATTACAACCAAATAGCCTATTTTGGAAGAAAGCCCAGTTCGTAAGTGGCCCAGTTATGTTCTAAGATAAATGAAAAAGCAGAAGGACGGAGTTGACACAAGCCAGATGGAGGGGAGGCAGAAGGAAAGAGAAGCCCTCGGAAAAGTCCCCTGTGGAAGTCAGCCTGCTGAACCAGAGGGCTCACAGAGCTGGCCTGCAAATATCCAGTCTAGCCTGACCCTTCTTGTAGTTAGTGGATTTCACCAACTTTACTCCAAAACTAAATAGTACTAATGGTTATGATTCTCACTCATACAAATAAAAGGAATTTCAAAGCTATTTTCTCAGTCTGAAGAGACTTCACAATCTTTTTCATTCGCCATCCAGAGTTCAACAATCCTTTTTAGTTTCTGTTTTATTCCTGCCACTACACTCTAAACCCGGTCCCCTCTTCATTTCTACGTATCATTGTGCTTCCAAGTCCAGTGACTTGAACATGGCACTTTGAAATCTAGTGCTATGACCTAATGCTGTCTACCAGCATCCATTTTTCATTATTAGCAAACTTGTCAGGAATAAGCTTCTTCTCTTTTCTGGGTTCACATTATTCCTGACAACAGTATTTTTTTAGTTACTAGATCTGTGAAATGACACATTTCTTATTGTTCTCTATCAGCCAAGGCAATGGTGAACTATTAACAGTTGCTAAGTATCATTTTTCAAAAAAAGTTTTTAAGTTACAAGAATATACTCTACCCAATTTTGCAATGTGATGTGGGTATTTTAATATCAAACAGAGACTCTTAAGGAAAGATACATTTAAACCATAACATCTCCATTATGTTAGAATATTTATGCCTATTATCACTTTTTTAGTTTTCGTCTTGTTTTTCACATCTGAGAAACATCTCTCACCCTACTCTGAACTTTTATCCACTGTAATGCTTCATAACAGAAATTTCCAAAAACATCACAGTACACATTTGCAAAGAGTTTGACCATGTTTCTTTCACAAAGAACTGTACAGACTGATCTTGACCACATGTTATTTGGATTCATTCCCATTTATTCCATCATTCATTTATTCAAAAACCATTTATAAAGTGTTGTGATGTGCCAGGTACTACCGCGCTAAGTGCTGGGCACATGCATCAGTGCACGGCTTTCAGTCCGGTGGTAAAGAAGGGCGAACGAACAGGCAATTACCACGCGGGGTAGTGAATGGCACCAGAGTACAAGCGAAAGGCACTCAAAGGAGAAGCACTAAACCAGTTTTTCTTAGAGGAAATGCCCTCAGCAGGTGAGTCCTGGGTGAGAGAGAGAGACAGAGAGAGAGAGAGTGTGTGTGTGTGTGTGTGTGCGTGCAGGAGAGTGGAGGTAGGGCACACAGGCATCAGCTCAGAGAACAGGAGAAAGCCTTCCTGCGGTCAAGGCCTGAAATACTGCCATGTAACAACTTTAATCGTTTTCATTTGAAATATAACCAGAATTGCATTGCAAACAAAGAACAAAAGCAACACTGGTGATAATTTAGTATTTCTTTATATTACAGGGCCATCATATTGTTGGCATACATTGTAGCACAGCGATATCCTCAGGGTCCACTGGGATTTTCTGCTACTCTACTAAATTGTTCCAAATTAGCCTTGCTTTGGAAGCATGTCCTTTTTTCTTTTTTTGTATGGTGGTCTCTGCTACCAAAGTTTCTGCATATAGGAGACCCTCTCCACCCCACCTGCCTTTTTGTTTTAATAACTATGGATGAGGAAATCAGGTAACCAGGCTTGTGAAAATCATGTCTAATATGAAAATGCATATGCTCTGAGTGAGGCTGAAGAAATTCTGTTATGCCTAAAGCATATGAGGTAGGAAAAAGGGACCTCGTGGTATCAGTCTTTGTCATCTGAAGAGTACTTTGCTTACTGTCCATTGACTCGCTATATCCAGAGTAATTGTGGCCAGAAATGCAGGTTCTAGAAAAGTCAACAATTCCTCAAAGTAGAAGCACTTTCACTGACCTGTCACTCTACAGTTTATATAACAAAGTAAGTTTAGATGACTCTAGCTAGAACAGGCTACTTATAATGCCAGTAGATTGGGAGAATTCTTTAATATCTTTAAGCATTAGTGGGATTGTGAGACCAAATCTGTCCCACTAATGCTTCTGCCAAATGCCTCCTCAATGTCACTGAACCAAATAGCATCATGCAAACCTCTAATCCCATGAGAGCAGATGACGATGTGGAGTTGAAGAACAGAAGCAAATGGAATTAGAAGCATTCAAGAATCCTAACTGCCTCTTGTCCTCAGCACCTGTTCTCCAGGCTCTTGAGAGTAATGTCTCTCTTCTGCTCCATGAAGTTAAGCTTAGAACAACTCATAAAGATGGCACAAGGAGAAATAGCTAACGAGCAAATATTCCTGTAGCCCCAAAATTAAAGTCACTGGCAGTAAAGGGTTTGGTGCTAAATGTTTCTACGTAACTTTTTTAAAGTCGGTGGTGGTCAAGTTCTACTTTTCCTCCTGTTTGGAGGGTCTGACTCCACCAATAAACTCTATGATCTTAATCATGCACATATTCAGCCAAAATGCACTTCTAATACCTAAAAATGGAACAAGCATATGGCGCAAAAAGCAGAAGCTGAATTTAGAAGCATATGTATCTCAAAGGTGCTGCCAGAAAAAAAAGCTGGAATGTGAAACTGGCACTCAACTGGCAGCTGTCTGAATATGCTTTTAAAAAAGTAGATTTCAGAGTGTACTGAAAAGAGAAACACGTAGGCAGCCACCTTGGTTGAAATCTGAGATCATGAACATTGGAGGTGACAAAAAGTATTTTTAATCTATACTTTTCTATTATCCTCAAGGAAGCTACATCACAGCAGATGTGTTATATTTTAGCTCTAGACCATTATTTTTATTTCAATGATACATTGAAACTGCTGCTGTAGCATTATTATCAGTAATTTCCAATGGTCAAAAATGTTTCAAAATTCACAGCACATATATCTGATACAGAGTTTGTATCCATAATATATAAAGAACTCTGACAATTCAATAAGAAGAAGGCAAGTAACACAATAAAAAAAAATTGACCAAAGACTTGAACAGACACGTCACAAAAGAAAATGCATGAAAGGCACATCATTGGTCATCAGGGAAATATAAATTAAAACCACAGTGATATACCACTACATACCTATTAGAATGACTAAAATTTAAAAAAAAATGACCATGGCACATGTGGGGGAAGATGTGGAGGAACTTGAACTCTGTTCATAAAAATACCACAATGTTGAAGTAGTGTATAGAGTAGGGTAGGTTCAAATTTCAGTTCCTGAATTCCCTGAGTTCAAGAAATGACTTTGAAATAATAGGTACATGAAAAGACCCTGGACATTACTAATCATCAGAGAAATGCAAATCAAAACTGCAAGGAAATATCACCTCACATCTGTTAGAATAGCTATTACCAAAAAGAGAAGAAATCAGTGTTGGTGCGAACAGGGAGAAAAGGGAATCTATGTGCACTGCTGATAGGAATGTAAATTGGTGCAGTCACTATGAAAAACAGTAGGGAGAGGATCCTCAAAACATTAAAAATAGAACTATCATATGATTCACTTTGGGGTAGTAATCCAAAAAAAGTGAAAACACCAACTCAAAAAGATTTATGTGCCCTCATTTTCATTGCAATATTATTTACGATAGCCAAGATATGAAAAAACCTAAGTGTCTACCAATGGATGAATGGATATAGAAATTGTGAATATATATATATGAATATTTATACATATATACATAACTTCAACACACAAAAAATAAAATATTGCCATTGGTGATAATATGAGTGGAACTTCAAGTCATTATGCTAAGTAAAATAAATCAGACAGAAAAAGACATATACCATATGACCTCACTTACATGTGGAATCAAAAAAGTGAAATAAGATAAAAAACTGATAGATACAGATAACAGATTGGTGGTTATCAGAGTGGGGGCTAGAAGGGCACAAAATGGTTGAAGGGAGTCAAAAGGTACAAACTTCCCATTATAAAGTAAATAACCCTAGACACCAAGGTTACAGGTGGTACAACATGGTAATTATAGTTAATACCGTCTTGCATATTTGAAAGTTTCTAAGAGTCAATATTAAAAATTCTCATTACAAGAAAAAACTTGTGATATGTATAGTGATAAATGTTAACTAGACTTATTGAGATCATTTTGCAATACACACAACTATTGAATCATTATGTTGTATACTTGAAATTAATATAATGCTATATATGTCAATTACATCTCAAATAAAAATTTTTTAAATGTCTTTGAGTCCCAGAAGAAATGACTTACCTTGATATCTATCATCTTTTACCTATCATCATTTTTTATTATCATTCTTGATTTCATTATTAAAAATGATATTTGGCCCTAGCCAGTGTGGCTCAGTTGGTTGGAGCATCTTCCCATAACCAAAAGGTTGTTGGTTTGATTCCTGGTCAAGGAATCCACCTGGGTTTTGGGTTTGAATCCCAATCCCTGATCCAGATGAGTGCAATCCCCAATCTGGGCTCATAAGGGAGGCAACCAATCAATGCTTCTCTCTCGCATGGATGTTTCTCTCCCTCCCTTCCTCTCTCTCTAAACCAATGAAAACATGTACTCAGTTGCAGATAAAAAAAATGACATTTGCTGATTGAAATCAGTGAGGCCACTGATAAAAATGAGTACATTAAAACATGTAGACTGCCCTGGCCAGGTAACTCAGTTGTTTAAGGCATGGTCCCTAGACACCAAGGTTACAGGTTCAATCCCCAGTCAGGACATATAAGAATCAATCAATGAATGCATAAATAAGTGGAACAACAAATCAATGTTTCTCTTTCTGTCTTTCTCTCTCTCTCCCATCCTCAAATCAATAAATAAAATTTTTAAAAATTAAAACATGAAGGCTGACAAAAAATACATAGTAGATGGTTCATCAATTCTGACAATACATCAGAAAGCACTCCTCACATAACTTCTCTATATGATCAAGACTTATCAAGAAAATGTCAAATTGTATGAGAATAATCTGATTAATAAAAAGGGGAATGGTGGTAAATCAGAAAGACTACCAGAAAAATGTAATTTCATTATTTCTGCCAGAAAAGTAACATAACTAAAAAATAACATGTGCATAGATATTTTACTAATATTGTATTCTGGCTTTGATATCATTATCCTAAGGAGTCTAAACAAACTTGCTATCAGCATTGACAATGATTGCTTTGTTATGTTAGAATTAAATATGTGATAATAACAAAAGAAAGTGTCTACCCACTAATCATCAATTATCATAAATAAAAACTTGGAAAATCTTCTCTTCAGGGAAAATAAATATCTAGTATCTATTGCTAATAGGTACATATCATCTTGGTTACCTGCTACAGACTGCAACCAAGATCCAACACTAAAAAGATTACTGCAATTTTTCTGGAAAAAAAAAAACAAGCACAAAAAACAAAATAAATACTTCATAAGAGCTCACTTAGCATATACAGTTGTTAAGAAAACTTTAAATCATATACACATTAAAAAAATTAATTTAGGAAAAAACTGAGAAGGAAGAGGAAGGGAGGCAGGGAGGGAAGAAGGAAGGAAGGAAGGAAGGAAGGAAGGAAGGAAGGAAGGAAGGAAGGAAAGGGAGGCAGGCCAGCCATGAAATTAAACTAAAAGAGACTTGAAAAGTTTCAAGTTTTGATTATATTTTAAGATTGAGAATCCATAATAAAAAGCATTATTGTTCACCTCACATTTTCAATATTTTAACATAGCCACATTCTTCTCTCATTTGTGGCTTGAAGGGGGAAATGGTTAATACTCATGACATGACTTGACATGATATGACATGACCTCTCATGACAGGAAATGGATTCTTCAGCCTCACCCCCTTCCCTCTTCTCTAAGGGGGATGAACTAGGTTAGAACACCACCTGGGCTACAGGGGCCACCTTCATGTTTTTCAGAGATTGGGTTACTGAAGATCCTCGAACCCACCCACATGGGCAGAATTTAGAGCTCCTGGGGGGAAAAGAGGCTAATTTGCAAATTGCCATAAACATAGCTCTTAATGTTGCATTGCTGACTTCTAAAAATAGATGTATTTAAGCTCAGCTTAAATATTAGCTCCTTTGTGATCACTCTTTGCACTCTTGTAAGGGAGTGAAGAGAGCCGGTGCCGGTAACAGAGTACTTATGGGATTTTCTGCCCATTATCGCAGCTAGTTGTTCGTGCATTTAATTGCCCTGCTGGGTGGTGAGCTATTTGAGAGCAAGGACTCTGTCTTGGTGATCACCATATTCTTTCACTATTTATCTCTATGCATTCACATTAAGTAGACAAGCCTCCATAAATATTTGGTGAATAAATTTCATCAATCCTCTTTGCTTCTGTGTTGTGATTACTGTTTCTAAATATAAAATATGCTTTTCAAAAAGGAAAGTAGCTGTAAGATTACATAGAGTTTCAACTTCTGTCAGGCAGACTTTCTTCTCGTAGCTTATGGGTATTTATAAAATTGGGTTCAAGGAAACTGATAAACAAATTTCCAACAGAAAGTATTTGTATAAACATGACATCCATTTCTCCTTGTTCCAAATGTAACAAGGACCCATATTTCTTCTTTGTAAGTCATTTTAAGGTCAAACCTCCATAGGAAAAGCAACCCTTAGGTCATGACTTTGATCATAAATAGAATCTAATATAAACATAAGCTCATACTTTAAAAAGAAAAAAAAACAAAGGCCAACTTTCTTGAGTTGATCGTGACCAATACAAGGTCACTCAAGTTTAAACACTAGAAAAACTCAAAATCCTTTAGGATAGACACAGATGCATTCGAATAGGTTCATATTCCAAACAAGGGCAATACAAAGAAATACAGAGACTTCTCCTTCTTTGCTAAATATTCTCCTTTTTCCCCTCCAGAATCACTCTCTGCCCTCTACCAGTGCTTTCCCCAGAGAGGCTGATCTGCATGGCCAGCATCAAATGGACGCCCTTGCCCTCTGGCTTCTCACTGGGTTTGACCAATGCGAAGCAGGAAATAAGAGGGTGGGAAGAGAGTGAGGCTGAGACGTTTATCTCCTTGGATTCTTCCCTGCCAGACTACAGGCTGGCAGTGACTGTGTTGCTGCTGGGACTGAACAGTCTCTCTCTCATACCTTCAGCCCCTGCCGGTTCCTAGAAACATGAAGCCCCTTCCCCTTAAGGCTCAGGAACAGTAACAACTTTGAACTGTGGCTAGCCCAGGAGTCCCTCCAACCTTTTTCGATTTTCCTTAACTGCCACACTTTTGTAAACAGTCCTTTCATTAACCAGAGTGACCACACCTGGATGATGAAGAAAATAACTGAATCTCAGCAGCAAATAAAATAAAACAAAAATATATAATACACTTATATACCTAAGAGGGAAAACACTACATTGCCAATTAAGAAAAATGAAGACATGTAGAACAAATAAAAAATATAAACCTGAGAGTAAAAGGTACAAATATATTTTTTTAATTTTTATAACCTCCTAAACATAAATTGCTTAATTATTTTTAGTTTTTGATGTGCTTTTTCTAAGTAGACTAGAATTAATGTTGATAAGAAAGTTTTCTTTAATTTTTACCATAAACTACTTCTCATTACCTGTATTTTTACAAAGCCCTGTCACTGTTTTAGTGCTGTAGCCCATGGTATTAGCTTAAACTTGTACTTTCACTGCCACCTTCCACGTTCCACGGAAGCTGTGTTTTCATTGTATCCAAGTACGTATTATGTTATGTTCCTAATGCACACAGTGGTATGTGGCACCTGAGTTTGCCTCCAATAACCCCTTCTTCCTGGTATGTATGCCCTTATCTCTGCCTTGAATGGGGGCTGAACCAAGTGACTTGCTTCCAAGGACTAGAACACAGCAAAAGTAATGACTCCGGATTACAAAAAGACCATGGCTTCCACCTAGAATGCTCTTTCTTGCTCTCTCACTTGCTCTGAGAAATGCCAGTTGCCAAGTTGTAAGCTGCCCTATGCAGGGCCATAGGGCACAGAATTGTGGGAGGTCTCCAAGCAACAGGCAGTGAGAGGCCCTCATTCCAATAGCCCGCAGTAATTAAATTCTGCCAACGACCACATAAGAGAGCGTGGAAGTGGATCCACCTCTTCCACTTAGGTCTTCAGATGAGCCTTCAGCCCCAGCCAGCACTCTGACTAAAACCTCATGAGAGATCCTGAGCCAGAAGCACCCAGGCAAGTTGTGTCTGAATTTCTAATTCACCAAAACTGTGAAAAAAATTCATGGTTGTTGTTTTAATTTCTAGAGTAATTAGTTATGCCGTAATAGGTATCTAATACACATACATCACCAGACATCTTAGTTCTTTTTTTAATTGATACTCCTATAGAAATATAATCTGCAGAAACTAACAGCACTAAGGGAAAGGATGACATTTTAAAACATCAGGACATGTGGTCTTTCCTTTTAAAAACATGTTATGAAAGGTCAGAAATAGAAGTCTAGCTAAAATTAGGAATTGTTCAATGAATAGAAGCTCAAAAGTAAACAAAAGAGAAATGGGAGGCTAAAACTGATTAACAAAAGAAAACTAGAGCTAAGATTTTACAAGGCTTAAATGAGAAGTTAAAATGTATTATGGCACCCAAATAAAAAGAGAAACTGTCCTATAAATAATGTGATATTTTTTAAATGTTTTAAAATATTTTTTTCCTCTAGTTCTACTTTTCCCATCAAAAAGCAAGTGGAAATAGGGTTAACCACTACTAGAATTTTAAAAATAGAAAACTGTTTTTAAAGAAAACAAGAACTAAGGAAGTAAAAGAATTAATGATAATATAAAAAGCTATACTGCAGACTTGATGATTTGCTCTTAGGATGCTAAAGAAATTATATAAGTCTCTTGATCACTTGTCAAAATTGTTTAAAACAAGATTTCTGTAATACATAGAAATTATAAGTATATTATAATTTTGATTATGTCTATTAAAAGACGGTGGTTCTCAAAGTTACTGATTTGGTAAGCTTGTTTTCAATGATGGGAGGCAGGGGGAATGGGCAGGACTCATCAAAACCTAGAAAAATAAAATATAATTCTCAGAACTATTAGATGGGCATTCAAGTCATTGGAAGGTCAGTATTCCATACTTATCTATAGATCAGTGTCAACCTGTAAAAACATAATGGTCCAAGGTGAACAGGATTCAGTTTCAGGTATAATGAGATTTTAAATGACTGATTAGCAAGATGTGCTCTTTGTAGTTGGAGAGTGGTAGAGCCAACGGTGGTAAGAATATAGAAAGATATAGTATTTATTTATATACATACATATACAAAAAGATATAATTATATATTAAACACAATACAATAATTATATATTAAAACTGGTAGGGGAAGTACAGAAATTCAGTAGAATAACCTTGTATGAGGTTAGGTTAGCAAATCCCAGCCAAAATTATCCTTAAGATCCCTTAGAAAGGGTTACGGAAACAGAGATTATAACATCTCTTGGTGCGTCTAACTCAGCCAGTCCTTCCTCCAACACGGGAACCAGATGAAGAAGTTGCAGCACATGGTACAAAATCACGTATCTTTCATCACCAAAATCATACACAGCATAGCAAGAGGCTCACAACATGAGAGGCACAAGGCAACAGAGATGACTGAGGAACAGCACGTACACACCTCACATCATAGGCATGCAATCATGAAGGATGTTTCTCTCTCTCTCTCTCTCTCTCTGTCTCTTCCCCCCCACCTCTCCCCCTCCTTCCCTCTCTCTTTTTGCCTCCCTCCCTCGCTATCTCCTCTCCCCTCCCCTCTCTACTCTAATAATATAATGTGCATAGACTTCAGAAAATGAAGGGAAAATGTTATCTTTATAACAGCTCTGAAGAGCTGCCTCACCTTTACTTCTCCTGAACCTGTGTTCCTTACCCTGAATTTTCTAGGATAGTACCAGGGAATGACCTAAAATGATTTTCAAATATGAAACAAAAAGAATGAGTTCCTCTACATGCAAATACTTTTTGGAGACACCACCTAATACCATATTTCCACCATTCACGGCAACTATGATTTTGCTCTATATTCATTACACTGGTTTCCAAATTCCAGGACTATGGAACTTTTGCAAAAGGTTCTGGAAATGCATACACACCACTGAGCATTGTCATTAAACTTAACAAATTAAACACATGCAATCTGAGAAATGTTTAATTTTTAAAATGGATAGATATGGTTATAATTGGCTGAATACAAACTATATATTTTTGTTTTAAACATTTAGAATTAAGCCTATGCATTTACCTCCCATCCTTCTTAAAAAGATCCTATGATGAAAATAAGACAAACAATAATTGCAAGAAGAAATGTAGCATAGAAAAGTCAGAAACTTGTAAATAAATCCTCTTAAAGAATTTCTTTGAAAGATATAAACAAAGGAGATCAAACTTTTCCAAAACAAGCACAGAAGAGATTCCTTGCTCCCCATAGAGTAAGGTAGGCAGTTTCCCCCAACAGATTGTTGAAATTTGGTCTGATCAGAATTTAACAACAACAACAAAAGGATTAGCACATATTTTTCACCCAGAGTTGATTAAAAAAACACTTTTCAACTATGAACAGCATCACTAATGATCAGGGAAACGCAGATCAAAACCACAATAAGATACCATTTCACACTAGTCAGAATTACTATTATCAGAAAGTCAAAATAACACGTGTTGGCAGACGTGGAGAAAAGGGAACACTAGTGCATTACTGGAGGGACTGCGAACGGGTGCAGCCCCTGTGGAAAATAGTATGGAGATTGCTCAAAATACTAAAAATAGATATAACGTACTACCCAGCAATTCCATTTCTGGGTATTTACACAAGGAAAACAAGAACACTAATTTGAAAAATAATATACACCCCTATGTTCATTTTCTTACAATAGCAGAATATTAAGCAAGCTAGGTCATTGATAGATGAATGAATGATGATACACACACACATACAATGGAATATTACACAACAATAAAAAAATAAAATAAAATCTGCCCTGACCAGTGTGGCTCAGTTGTTTGGGCATCATCCTGCAAAGTGAAAAGTTACTTGTTCGATTCCCAGTTGGGGCACATGCCTGAATTGCAGATTCAGTCCCTGATTGGGGTGCATACAAAAAGTAACCTATCAACATTTCTCTCACACATTCATATTTCTCTCCCTCTCTTTTTCCCTCCTTTCCCCTCTCTCTAAACACAAATAAATCTTTTTTAAAAAAAGAAATTACATATTGCCATTTGCAAGAAGATGGGTAGATTTAGAGGGTATTATGCTAAGTAAGTTAAGCAGAGAAAGACAAATACTTATGGTTTCTCTTACATATAAATTCTAAAAACAAAACAAAATAAAAACAGACTCATAGAAACAGAGACCAGAGGGATGGTTACCACAAGGGAGGGCATGGGGGATGGGTGAAAAGGGGAACAGAAATAGTCTGGTAAGTTTATATGATGACAGATAACTACTGGAATTATTGGGGTGACCATATTGTAAGGTATAAAAATATTGAATCACTATACTGTACACATTAAATTAATATAACTAATATAAGACTATATACCAACTATACTTAAGTTTTTAAAATTGAAAAAGAAAAAAATACGTGTATCAAGGAACTACAACATGTGAGGCACATTCCAAGCACTGGTGACTTATGAGAGACCCGAAGGAAGTGAAGGAGGGAGCCATGTTGAACACTGGAGGAGAGCATTCAGGCAGGAAGAACAGCAAGTGCAAAAGAAACAAATGCTTGCTGTGTACAAGAATGTCAGTGTGGCTAGAGAAGAGTGGATAAGGAGGAACGCTATAAAGGAAGACAAGTTCAGAGTGGGGGTGGGCAGACAGATCTCACAGGCCGTTATCAGGATATGGACTTGTAATGAAATAGATGCTGGCTGGCTGCTGTGTGCAGAATGGGCTGTAAAGGGCCAAAGGTGAAACTTAACCAACCAGCTGGGAGACTCTGCAATAACAGCAATAAATGGTAATGGCTCAGACCAAGGTAGTAACTACAGAGTGGTAAAGAATGGTCTGATTCTGGATATGTTTTGGAAGATAGAGGCTATAAGATTTTCCAATGAATCTGATAACCCCAAAGTTTTGTTTTGCTTGATGAACTACATGACTCCAGTGTTTTTGGCTTGAGCAAATGGAATGCTAGATTTGCCACTTAATACTTAATAATAAGTAATACTTATTATGATAAGTATAAATACTTATCATAAGTATTATGATAATAAGTATATGCTAAGTATTATGATTATGTATGATAATACTTAAATACTTATTAATGAAAAGTAATACTTAGGAAAGTTCAGATTTTAGTGGGAGTTCATTTGGGGGCTTATTATGTCTGAGATCTCAAGTATACAATGGGAAATATGCATTAACAGGAGGGGCCCGAGCTAATATGTAAACTTTGGATTTGTACAGATGGCATTTAAAGCCGTACACCTGAAGGAGATCCAAGGAAGGAGAAAAACAGAAGAAAAGAGAGTTGAGGAATAAGCCCAGGGACATCTCAACATAAAGAGACTGAGGGGATAAAGATTAGAAAAGAAGTAAGTTCAATGAGATAAAAGGAGAATCAAAAGAAAGTGGTAAATGAAGAAGTGGCATCTGAGAAGACAAATGAAGACACGAGAAAGTGATCATTTGTTAGTTACTACCAAGAGCTTAGAATGAGGAGAAAGAACTGATTATTAGGTATTGCAATATGGAAATCTCTGGTGATGCCAATGATACTGTTCACTCATTTAATTTTTCTGGAAAAATTACTTAAGGAAATACTGCAGCAATATGAAAAATTAATCCAAATTTAAAAACTCAAGGAGTGGATGTTACAGCAGGCATAAAATGGTTACAAGCAATGAACCCAGTAAAGCACAAAATTAAATATATATAACGTATTATACTGTGTCTGTAAATGTACCTAATCATCATTAAGAAAATATTTTTAAAACAGACAAAACCTATAGGTAAAATACACCTAATGGAAAGTGATATGGAAATAAAATTTCAGATAATATCTCTACAATATTTGAAATACTAAAGAGGAGAAGAAAGGATAAATTAAAACATGCTAAATATGTATTCTAGTTTATCTGAATGTTACAGATACTTTTATTTTTGATATTTATAAAGTATGTATGTATTGATTAAAAAGCCACCACCAGGATAAAAGAAAAAATATATATAATTTTCAAGCATTTTCAAAGAAATCAATAAAGTTAAAGAAAGAAAAGGGGGCTAAAATCAAACACACCGAAGAAATATCTGGAAACATAAAATAAAGTGGCAGTCATAAGACCTATCACATAAGCAAGCAAAATAAATATTAACTGGTTAAATTTTTTAAAAAACCATCTGATTGAGTAAAAAGCTCTTAATATAAATGACAACCGGAAAGCCAAATGACACAAAAGGGTGGAAACAATGTATCTGCTATACAAACAGATTAGCTACAATAATATTCATCATACAGTAAATTTAAAGCAAAAACATGAAATAGAACAAAGATAGATATTTTATATTGATAACAGGTATAATCCAAGACGACATAGTAAGCACAAATGTTTATATGCCAAAACACATAACATCAAATTACATGAAGTAAAAACTAAGAAATATAGCAAGAATCTCATGAACCCAGAATGCCAGTGGAAGACTGTCTCAGAATGTGATAGTTCCTCAAACAAAGAAAAAATATGTGAGGATCAGAACAATACAATTAATAAAGTTGACTAATAAATAAGGTTACACTTTTGATTCTTCATAAAGTTCATCAACATCTAAATATTCATTTCAAATACCCATGGGATATTTCTAAAAATTGCTCATTTACTAGGCCACATAGAAAAACCTTAATAAATTCCTAAACTAAGAATGGTTCGGTTACTTTCTCTGGCCCAAAAGTAATACAAATCAAAACAACTTAATAGATAACTAAAAATCTAACAAAGTAGAGATTCTGACAACCAGAAAATAAGTCAAGAGCCAATGAAAAAAATCAAAACTAAAGTTACAAATTATTTGAAATTAATAACAAAAACACTATACACTCAAACCCAAGGAATGTGACCAAACCTGTACTCAAGGAGAAACCAGTTCCTCGGTCTGAAATGAATTTTCTTTCATTCTTTGTATTTTGAAATCCAATTCATTTAAATGCCTCCCTCTTGGCAAAACAACTCTGGGTCTTGTGTTTCACATTAATTTTCCTACCTCTGGACTTTCCCAGAACCTTTTTAAAAATCATTTCATTTCACATTTACATCATTCTGCGTGGCTTTACAGACACTTGAGTTCCTGTCCCACTCAACCCTGCGACTTCCTGTTACTGCAGTGTAGGGGACCAGGCTTTATCACTTTCACACCGATTTGGGGGCCAGCACTGTCAGAACTGTTATCTAATGGTAAGAGCAGAGTTCTGGAAGGTCAGATAGACCTAGCTTAGAATCCTAGCCCTGCTATTTCTAGCTGTATGCCTGGGGACAACCTGTTTAACCCTCTGGCCCTCCTTTCTCATGTATAAGTGAAACTAATATCACCTATTTAGTAGGTTTACAAACTAAAACACCAAGCACAATATCTGGAACATGGCCAGTGCTAAATAAAGGGGAACTATCACGAACACTGAGAAGTTAGATGAATAAAGGAAAAACGTTAAGAGAAACGTAAGTAGTGGGAAACCATGGATTGGAGCCAAACCAACCTCTCAAATCCTGATTCTGCCAGTTACTTTAACAGTATGATCTTGAGCAACTTACTTAACATATCTGAGTCTCCTTTTCCACATCTGTAATTCTGCATAGTTGTTGTAAAGATAAGAAACCAGGGATATAAAACACTTAGCAGAAGGCCTAGCCCACAGTATGTGCTCATAAAGAGTAGTTCTGTTGTGACTCCCACGCTGCCTCAGTTACAGGCCTTCAAGAATGTCTGCCGAATCGAATTAGAAATGTACTGTCAGAAGCTCACTTGGGTTGGCTTGGTCCTCTCACAAGCAAACGAGGGCCAGAAATGACAGCAAGTTATCAATGCAGTGAGGCAAGTCCTCAAAAGTCCCCAATATATGACTGTGGTT
The DNA here is from genome assembly GCF_004126475.2 of Phyllostomus discolor. Lineage (NCBI taxonomy): Eukaryota > Metazoa > Chordata > Mammalia > Chiroptera > Phyllostomidae > Phyllostomus > Phyllostomus discolor. The sequence goes on along the minus strand of NC_040904.2, from coordinate 26,819,213 downwards.
CAGCAGGGGTCGGGGTAACTGAGGCTCACAATTAAACAGTAACCTCCTCTGAGGTTGTCTTGCTGAATAATTTGCTAGGAATCCTTTTCGAGAAGTTAGACCATTAAAATTGACACCAGAATAATCTCTGAGAGAGCCCTAGGCACGTCCCACTCCTCATTAATATAAATTACATTACTCGGGAGATGTGAGTCTCCCCACCTGACAAACAGTGCTGACATTTATTGGATTTCCTCTGACCTTTCTGGACTTAAGAAATACCTCCAAATATTAGTTATGAATAAGCTATTATTTTGGTTTTTACTTTACAATTATCCTTGAGAGTAAAGCAATTTTTTGGTCCTTCATTTAATGTACCGCCTTTTGTTTTATGCTTCAGAACACATGAGGTTACGTGTGCCCGAAGAGAAGCAAGTGTGAAATGAATGACAATTCTGGAGCATCATTCTTTATTGGAGACCTTTCTCCCTCCATTAAATAAAGGTGGGTAATATTTTTTTTCCTTAAAAGCCAAAGCTAGAAATATTTCATTTGGCTTCTCAAATACCAGGAACAATATTAAAGGCATACCAAAATATCACCATCACTCCATGTTGTTGGTACTAATGGATTTCATTAAATTACACAGTTGTAAAATGTTATGGGGGAGAACAGTTCTTGCTAAGTGAGTGACTGGGTAGAGGTGAATGATGAGAATATTATTATTAAAATATGCAAACCTGAATGTTTACCAGGGACAGTGTAGACTGGAGCTTTTAGCTCTGCCATTTCCCTGCAGCCAGCTGTCAGTTTATGTAATTATCACAGTGCCATTTTGGCAGATGAATTTTGATGAATCTTAGAGTCAGAGGCATTCTGGGATCACTTAATACTACTCACATATTACAGATCAGAAAAATAAAGTTTGGAAAGGAGAAGTCATTGGCTCAAAGATTTGTATCTGATTAGCTGTCAGCGCCAATACCAGCATTGATTTCTCTTGGTCTCTTTGTCCCATTTGTATCAGGATTAAGGGTAAAAGCCACCTCCACTAAACAGGTGCATGGAGGGGTCTCAGCAAAAGACTAATAAAAGCAAAGAGGGACTCTCTGGTCAGAGGGTTCAGGGGCATCACCTGATAATACGTCTTTACAAAAGCCAGTAATAATAGAAATGTCACTTACTATGACTAGACTATAAATCATTACAGCTATAAGAGGAGTAACAATCAAAAGAAGGGTACACACTAAAGCCACAGTCAGTGAGAACACCCAAAGATTAAAACACGAAAAATAAAGCGTTGTTTCTACTTGGTCATAGAACCACCTGATAATCTAAAACTTCTAAATGACTTCCTTAATAAGGCCAGGCAAGCTCAAAATGAAATGATTCCCATGAATGTCAACTTAAGTTATGATTCTGCCCCAAATTCCTATCATAATTCCCGACAAAGCTATCTGAAACACAAGGCTCTTGGCCAACAAATATCTTTTCTTTTCTACCATAACATTGCAAAGAATAACTTTTATCACTTTAAAACACTAGTAGTGGAAAATGAAACGTGAAGCATCATTGCTCACAATGGCCCCTATAACTTACTTTTTAAAGGGGGCAGAAAGGCTCTGGTTACCATTGTGAACATGTCATCAATCTTTAAGACAACACATTTTTATCCTAAAAATTGATTTGCTATGAGTAAATAGAAATAAACTTCCTTCCAAAAATGAGTAATTTTTTGAGGAATGATTTAACCCAAACAAAACAAAGCACTCTCTTATAAATGTCTCAGGAATGCTATGAGTGGCGCACTTTAAGATCCAGAATGGACAAGCGTTCCCACTGCTGCGTGTCATGCAGTGGTTCGGAGGGAACAGAACAGCGATGACCCAAATGAAAACAGTGAGTGGAAAGTAGCACTGCAGAAACCCAGCCGCGTCTTCCCAGGGTGAGTTCAGACCTTTTCCCACCAGCTCACCAGCGTGAGGACAAAATTCAGAGTCAGGATGTACCACAGTCAAGTCCCAAATTACATCTAACTCCTGTTCTTAAGCAATAATGTGACTGTAACGTCAGATATAAGTTATGGAAACTTGCTTTTCTTCCCCAAGGCACAGTGTAATACAAGGCATAGGAGAAGAAAGTGGAAGACACGTGGTTTAGCAAAAAGAATAAAAATAGATAACACTAAGTTAGGAAGTCCTATGGAGTAAATTAAAATACAGGAATCTATAATTTCGAATCATTAGATACGCACTTCTATATTGATCATGATGTCTGATTATGAGAAAATCAAACCTGCTGAGACATATTTGCTCTCAAGTATTTTTTACGCAGAAAAAAAAAAGCGTACTAACAATATGGGCAAAGCCAACATGCTCTGTGGTTGTTGTATGTTGCTAGATAAGATTCCACATCCTCTAAACTAAAAAATGAAGAATAAGCCAGGGATCTGGGGATCAGAATGTTCCTTTTTCGGGATTTTCACTTTGCGATCTTGGGCAAGGTACCTCACCTCTCTAGGCCTTTTTCTCTGAAAAATAAAGCACCCCAATTTAGTAATACTTACGAGTTCTTCTTTTCTAACATTGAGTCTATTAATTCCCAAGCTTTTACACATATGAAAGGCAATTCAGAAGACTAGATGAGCCATTTTTTTCCTTGTAAAATATAATAAAACTTGCACCTATGAAAACCTAAAGTGCATACAGCACAGATGAGTCAAGCTCCGCAAAACCAATAACCAAAACTTACACAGCACTTCAGTATTTCACGGAGCATTTTCACATTTCCTCCACACCTTGAAGCTACAGAAACAAGTACTTGCGACAGAAACAGAAAGCAATGGTCTAAATCTTTCTTGCAACACTGGAGTTATTAAAATAGCAACTGAGCTTCGGTGTAGTGTTCGTAAATATCCTAGAAGTATTTGCTGCAATGATTATCCAAGGCCCATTATAATTTTACTCTGGCAAAATTATAAAACAAATTATATAACTCAAATAAAATGGCCCCCAAGTATAATATATTGTTTTGAACTACAAGGAAGGTTAACGACGATTTAGAAACTCCTAGTCTCAAGCTTTTGCTGTGGGACCATAGACCAACCTTTTGGGGGCATGGGGAACAGAAGATGATCTTGCTCTGTTGGTTTGATTTAGGGAGCTCTAAAAATAAAAACAACTTCATTCACTTTCACCTTCACATGTTGACATGTGACGACTGGTTTGTGGAATCAGGAAAATGACAAATGAGACTGAACAGGAAATGCTATTTGGTTCATGTCCCAGGGATATTATTTAACAAAAATGCTGAGTGAGCTATTCTAAAAGCTCAGCTGGAGGGAAAGCATTCACTATGTGCTGTTTATAATGCTTTTAGAAACATCTTGGGAGGTACAAATTTTGGCAACTTATACACATTCCTTTAGGCATTTCCCTGTACTGGTTTCTATATAAAGAAAATTTTTATCCATCATGATGAGGAGAGGTATTTTAATCTCTAACAGGAAGTATATGCAGTTTGATGATGAGAGGAAAGCACTTAATATATTTGGAGGTATCCAGTCGGGAAGTGAAGACATCTTGCTTGAGAATTACCGAAGACAGCCTTCTTTGGTCTACTACACAATGCATTTAGTAGATGTTGATATATTTATCATTATGTTATTAATATGTGTACATAATTATACCTGAAAACTATTAAGAAAAAAATTATCATGGGAATCTTTGTCAAAATACCAAACACCCAGATGTAAAAAAGAAATAGAGTTATACAGCAATAAGAATAATGAGTTCTACTGAAATGATTGATACCTATTATCAATAAATTCTAGGAATCTAGTCATTAATTTTAATCTCATTGTTTTCAGAGATAGTAACATACAATAAAACCCTTAATTCCTCTTTCTGATTTCTTAAAGAAGTGCTAACAATCTAAGAAACAAAAGAAATATGCAAACAGATGTATCAGTTGAAGAACAGGTACTTTTCAACTTTTATATTTTAATTAGCTTTTACCTCACAAAATACTATAACATTTTTCTTTAAAAAAACAATCTGTGTGTCCTAGATATTAATCTCTTGTCAGATCTGTAATTTGCAAAGATTTTCTCCCACTCTGTGGGTTGCCTTTGACTCTGTTGATAGTGTCTTTTGATGTACAAAAGTTTTAAATTTTCATAATATCCACTGTGTTTGTATTTTGTTGTTGTTGTTGTTGTTGTTGCTATACCTTTGGCATCATATCCAAGAAATCACTGCCAAATTCAATGTCATGAAAATTTCCTCCTATATTTTTTCAGCAAGAGTTTCATAGCTTTAGGTCTTAAGTTTACATTTTGATCCATCTGAGTTAATTTTTGTGTATGCTGTGAACTAAGGGTCCAGTTTTACTGCATGTGGGCACCCAGTTTTCCCAGAACCATTTGTTGGAAAGACTGTCCTTCCCCCACTGAATGGTCTTTGTTCCCTTGTCAAAACTCATTTGACCATATTTGTAAGTGTTTATTTCTGGACTCTCTATTCTATCTCATTGGTCAATATGCCTGCCCTATATTAATATCACTCTGTTTGATTACTATAGCTTTGTAGTAAGTTTTGAAATCAGAGAGTGTGAGTCCAAAACAAGGTTGTTTTAGCTATTCTAGGTCCTTTTAGATCCCATATAAATTTTAGGGTGGGCTTTTCTATTGCAGAACAGATTATTGATAATTCTGTGTCAAATTATGTGCTTGTTTTACTTTAATATCAAAATATCAAACCCCAATCTATAACAGAAAGTTCTACATATTGTATTATTTGGTTTGAAGATACATTAATGTAGGTTTGAACATACAATGGTGTGTGTTTAAAATATTAATAATAAATATAAAAGTATTTAGGTTTAGAAGTAAACTGATAAATTCTAGATTATATTTCATTTGTGTGATAATGGCCCAGACATGTTTCACTCTGTCCCGATGATCTGCTGCTATTCTAGAGTAGACGTGTAACCTACTTGTCCTTTGCTTACATGTTTACATTTGGATTTCTCTTCACAATTCTTTAATAAGACTTTTCTTGCAAAAGTTTGGCAATCGGGGATCAAGGGAGCGAGCTTTAACTGTTCATGCAACTGGCAGAATGATTTATGATACTTTAGGTGAGGTCAGAGAAGGAATGGAGTTTACGGAGTGGGAGGCTGGAGGAGATACCAGAACCGCCAGGGAGCCCACACTGCTAACCTTCTGAGTACCTGCCCCACCCCTATCCCATCAAAAGTCTAATACACTGGAAGAAATATGGGTAAGGAAAAGGATAGAGCACCTACTTTTGCAAAAGCTCCACCGATATTAAGACTACTGATTCTGACGACTAGAAGAGAACACCTCTGGGCAGACGTTAACATGAACTCAGGAAACAAAACGTGAGGTGCAAAAACTTCGGGAAATGCCACTCACTAAATCTCCCTCCACAGGACTCACACTGCACCTGGACACAGAACACTTTCTGAGTTTGGGAGTAAAGAAAACTGTTTCACTTTATTGAATGTCATTAGCATCTTATTCATCTTCGGAGCTTTCCCTCAACGCTAATTTAGAAACCTTGAAATATTTATGAGAACGGCCTATCCCACTGCACAGGGGCTCTGTGCTGGATTATATTATGTGTACAGGCGCCTTACTGCAGTGACCAAATTTTTAAGAACCTCCAGAAAAAGCTACATTTTAATCAAATACAAGGTTATTTACTTGGTAATGGTGTCACGGTGCTTATGAAATGCATTAGTCTATTCAAAAGCCACCATTAGCTCTGCTAAAACTATCTACCTTTGGGGCCCCTACAGCACACGGTTCACCAAGTTAAAATGACTGCTAATCTCTACAGTCTCTGCCACTCGCTATTCCTTTTCTTGCTAATGTCTTTTCTTCCCCATCTCTATACCTTTGCTCTAGCTCTGTGTTCTGCCCAGAATGTGCTCCCCACTAATAAGTCTCCAAATGTCAGTCTTCCTAACTCATGTAGACCCCTATCTACTTAAATGCTAGCTCCTCCATGAAGCTTTCCACATTGCCCACGTGTCTGGCTTCTCCCTCCTTTAAACCTAGCCCCCAACCACTGTGGATATCTCTTAAAGCAGTAATCATATTCTTGTTACATAACCACAGGTCTTCTAATCTCATCCTCCAATTAGATGGTGAGTTTAGGGATAAGAACTGTGTCTCCTCCCTATATAGATGAAGAAATTTAGGCTTAGAAAATGCAGCAACTTGTCTAAGGTCACAAAACTACTAAATAGCAGTGCTGGGATTCCCACCAAATCCGTCTTTCCCCTATCCTCCCTCCCCCTCAACCCCTTACACAGCAAACCAATGGTTTCTATGGCAACAAAAAGATCCTAAGTCAAAGTTCCACCTTTCTCCTCTCATTTGCCTGGCTTCTGGCTCAATGTTTTAACTCTATCTTCTGCTTTTAGACCTTTATTTCTCCAAGTACATTCTGAGGAACAATAGTAATGAGAGATATAATTGTTTATTAAAAAGTGTTTTATGAGAAACTCTAAACAAAATTAAACATGTCAGTTGCTTACTGCAGGACTTTGCAGATCATTTACTATGTTACTATGCAGCATTACACTTTTTGTATACATATTTCATATTTTTACATGACAGGATATTAATGCATATTTCATTATGTATCATTGAACACAACTATTTTTCATAAATTTCATCTAATTCAATAAAGCAGTGCCTCGTAACAAAGTTTTATTTTAACAGCATCATTTTCACAATATAATACATACAGAGGAACAAATTCATTTCAAACTCATTTAAAAACATGCATCCAAGTAAGGAATCTCACAACCAAATGCTATAGAATTTCATGTTACTAGGATTTAAAACTAGCAACACTATACTAGAATTTAAAACTAGCAAAAACCTACTTTGTGCCAGCAAGTGAGTGAATAAGTGCTACCCACACAATGTCTGACATTTAATGAGGGAGTCACGTTGATATAAAATACATTTCACTCAATGATTAACATAGGTTCACTATATTTAGCTTGTACTTGAGCATTTATTTCACTGTTTCTTCACCATCCCTGAGCCCAGTCAAGGACATAGGATAAATCTGATGACTAAAAATCAGGAAGTGTTGATGAATGAAACAGATGAGAACAAGACTGACTCTTCTAGGAGAAAATGAGACTTTCCCCCAGTTAAGTCATTTTTAGGCTTGTTACAGTTACTACAAGAAAATCAAATGACATTGGTAACCTCTGAGGAGGGCAACTGAGTGGCCTGGGGAGAGCAGTGAGAGGAAAACATTTTCCTTATACACTTTAACCAGTGTAGTAGATACAACTGCATCCCCAAAATGAAGTATGTTTAAGTCTTAACATCACCACCTCCCCATATCTGTGAATGTGCCTTTACTTGGAAATTGGGTCTTTGGAGATGTAATCAGGTTAAGAAGAGGTCACAGTGGATTAGGGTGAACTAAGGTCCTTTTAAGAACAGAGAAAATTGGATACAAACACAAAGGGGCACACAGAGAGAAGCCCAGGTGATGACAGAGGCAGAGACTGGTTAACACAGCTGCAAGTCAGGGAACACCAGGGATCCCCCCTTCCCAGCAGAACCTAGAAGAGACAAGGAAGGATTCTTTCCTGGAGCCTTCAGAGAGACCATGGCCCCAACAGCATCCCAATTTCAGACTTACAGCCTCCAGAACTGTGAGAGAATAAATTTCTGTTGTTTAAAGCCACCAACAGTTTATAGTACTTTGTATGGCAATGTAGGAAACTAATACGGTATTTTGTAAATTGCACAGTGTGAATATACCATGTATTCAAAATTAAATTAAAGTAAGCTTGAGGAATGAAAATAAAAGCCAAAACTAGGAGAAAATATTAGCAAAAGATATACATTTCTGATAAAGGACTGTTACCCAAAACATGAAAAGAGCACTTAACCCCTGACTGATGTGGCTCAGTTGGTTGGGCATCGTCCCACAAAGTGAAAGGTCGCTGGTTCAATTTCCAGCCAGGGCACACACCTAGATTGTGGGTTCAGTGCCCGGACGGCGCATGTGTGAGAGGCAACCAATTGATGTTTCTCTCTCACATAGATGTTTCTCTCCCTCTTTCTCCCTCCCTTCCCCTCTTTCTAAAAATGAAAATAAATTCAAATCTTTCAAAAATAATAAGAAGAAGAACTCTTAGAACTCAATGATAAGGCAACAGACAACCTGATTAAAAGGGGGCTAAAGATCTTAACAGACAGCAGGTGGCAAACAAGTATACGCAAATTAAAACAACAATGAGCTAGCACTATACACCCATTAGAATGTCCATAATCTGGGACAGTGACAACAAATACACATAAATGCTGTCAAGGACACGAAGCAACCAGCTTCATTGCTGCTGGGAATGCAAAATCACGTAGCCACTTTGGAAGATAGTTTGGCAGTTTCTTACAAAACTAAACATACTTTTACCACACCATCCAGCAATCATGCTCCTTGGTATTCACCAAAAGGAGTTGCAAACTATGCCCACACAAAAATCTGCTCATGGATGTTTACAGCAGCTTTATTTATAACTGCCAAAAATGGAAGCAACCAAGATGTCCTTCAGTAGGAGAGTAAGTAAACTGTGGTATATCCAGACAATTAAACATTATCCAATGCATTTAGAAAAAGATCTACCAAGCCATAAAAAGACATGGAGGAATCTTAAATGCATATTACTAAGTAAAAGAAACCAATCTGAAAAGGTTATGTGATTCCACCTATATGATATTTTAGAAAAGGCAAAACAATGAACACAGTAAAAAGATCAATGGCTGCCAGGAGTTAAGATGAAAGAAAGGACAAATATGGAGAGCACACAGGGTTTCAGGGCAGTAAAATTACTCTATATGACACTATATGGTAGATGCATATTACAGTAGTTCCCCCTTACTCACAGGGGACACATTCCAAGACCCCCCAGTGGACACCTGTACTACAGATAGTACTGAACCCTATATACATTATGTTCTTAGTGAATCTGTGCCCCTTACTTGCAGTAAATGGCTTGGTGTGACTTGTTTCAGGCTCGTTGCTTTCTAGTGCAACACATCACCATCAATTGGGACGTATTTTCTCTTTATATCTTCCACCCACAAATTTAATGTCTTTTCCATTAAAAATTTTTATTTATTTTTAGAAAGAGAGGGGAAGGGGGAGAAACATCAATGTGTGGTTGTCTCTCATGTGCTCCTTACTGGGGACCTGGACCACAACCTAGGCATGTGCCCTGACTAGGAATCAAACTAGAGACACTTTGGTTTGCAGACTGGCACTCAAACCACTGAGCCACACCAGCCAGGGCTACCTTTTCCATTTTTAAATAAGCACTTATCATGCACCATGGCCCTAACTCTTACAGTTTCAGGTACAACAGCAAAACTAGCGCAAATTTATTTTTCCTTCTTTATAATCTCATGAATAGAAAAATTCATTCTTACCAAAGATTCTAGCAACTTCATAACTCAATATTTTTCTTTTCTTATTAAGTCAAGAACTTTTACCTTTTCACTTAAAGGAAGCACTTTATGGCTCTCTTTGGCATATCCGAATTGCCAGCATCACTACTCTTGCACACCATGACATCACAGTAGTGGAGCTGATAACCGAGATGGCTAGTAAGAGACGGTACCACATAAATACATAGGACAAAGGGATGATTCATGTCCCAGGTGGGCCAGAGCAGGACAGCCTGAGATTTCATCACACTATTCAGAATGGCATGCAATTTAAAACTTATGAATTATTTATTTGTAGAATTTTCCACTTAATATTTTCTGACCTTGGTTGATAGTGAGTAACTGAAACTGTGGAAAGGAAAACAATGAATAACGGGGAGCTACTGTCCATTTGTCCAAACCCATAAAATGTACAATACCAAGAGTGAACCCTAATGTCAACTATAGATTTGAGGTGATAATGATGTATCAAGGCACATTCATAAATTATAAGCAATGTACCAGTCTGAGGACAGATATGTATACTTTTCCTCAGAGCTTTACATCTTTCTTTGTTCATTCATTCCATCAAACTTCAACTAAGTGGCTATTCTGTGACAGATGTGGTAGCCTGGGAAAGGTCCTAGAGAACCCAAAAATCAGGTATTGCCTGTCCTTTAGGATGTCTACTCTAATAAATTATACTAAGTGAAACAGCTCACATCAGCTTGTAGTGAAAGTACTATTCTTGGAGAATTAAGATTAAGATCAAATTTTAAGTGCTATTCAACCATGTGTTGAAACAAGGCAGATGATCTTTCTTCTTCCCTCTATTCAAAAAGATTAATGATATTAATATATATTAATTACTTGACTGGTTCAAAAAGCACCTTAGGAGATAAGAGGCAAATATTAAGAGAGTGAAGTTATTGGATATGTATGATAGCAAGAAAACCCTATCAAGAATTCTTCAAAGGAAGAATAAATATATATTTAAAAAATCACTCAAGAAAATAGCTGAAAATGGAAGCAGATTCTGAAATCACCACAACTCTATTATTAGGAATCATGCTGGAGAATTCTGCCATCTTAAGAAAAAAAAGGGAAGGAGTGTCTTAAATTATTCTGAAAAGATTCTGGTCAAGAACAGAATTATGTACAAATCAGTCTCAACATACTTCCTCGCACTGGCCTCTCTTCTAACCTTCTGTTCCTATGCTAATGCCAAATTAAGAGAAATTGATAATGCAGTTTTAAGAAGTTGACAGTATAATTCAGTCATTTCCTTATCATGAAAAAAATTAGAAGAAAACATTTAAAGGACATGGTGCCTTCTCTTGGAACCAGGTCTTCAATCTTCTTAGAAGTAACAATAGAACAAGAGTAACAAACATCATGTAGCATGCATCTTTACATCCAAAGGATTATTATCCAATCCTGTAGTTAAAATCTTTGCAAAAAAAATAGCCCTCATTACTGCCTAATTATGTGTATGCACGCGTCTGCTGCAAGATACAACATTACCTTAGAGAGTGGTATTTTTTAAATGCTGCTGAAAAGTGGAAATAGCAAGCTGCTCTCTATACTAAGAATCACGTGCAACCAAGCATTTTAACATTTACCATAAAGTAAAACAAAGAACTACTGTCCTATGAAACAGACACTGAGTTTCACTATATTCCAAAATCCTAATATCACTGTATTTTGGGAGTTGAATGGGTAACATTGGAAGACAGTAGGGGAAAGGGATAGAACTGTAGAATATGGGTAGGAGGGGAGCAGGACTTTTGGTGAAGTGTTCCTGTTCAAAATGCCCAAAATCAACTTGATTAGATCAACCTTAAGCTGTCGGCACATTATGAACTGGTTTTAGCACAGGACAGAGGTACTTTAGAAAAAATTTTTATTCAGCTCGTCCTAGTATTTAACGAAAACTTCAAATGCATTTAAGTAAGGAGTCAAAAGGATTTAAGTAAAAAATTCCTTGCTTTAACAGTAACAAAAACTGTTACCTGCAAAATGCTATTTCCCCAGTAACATAGAGTAATAGGAACACATGTTTAGGAGAAGAGTCGTTTGGATTCCTACTAACATACTAGCAATAAAACATCCCACTTTGCTGCAGCTAAACATTATGACAACCCCCACTTAAAGGATGGGAAAATGTTATTACACTTTTTCTCCAGAAATGTATATACTCAGTCAGCAGGTGTTCTTCTTAAAAACACCAAATAACTCCTTGCAAGGAAACTTGTTTTCTGAACTCTTCACCCTACATTATTTCTGAATTTTTCTCCTCTCCATTTTCCTAATTTTAACCTAATGGGTTGTGAATCCTAAAACATATTTTTCCTATTTGCATTTGGCTGCAGAAAAAATTCTTAATGTACAATAGGGAATGGAGAGGTGAATGCTGGAAGTAGGAGAATGATGAAAAAGATAAAATAATAGTCAGAGCAATAACAAGAATATTGTTTCTCTACTGCTGCTAAGAAAGTGGCACAAATTTCTCCTCCTTGTGAAAAATTACCTAATTATAGGAAAAAGCACACTCTGCTTTTGATATCATAAGTGGATACTTTAAAGAGCGCTACAAGCTGTCCTCTGGAAACGGGGCCAGAAAAGAGAAGTGTGGGTAACTGCAGGGTGTGAGTGGTGACAGGAAGCACAGCCTCAACACACTCGGTCACACCTTTGCAGTCACCTCTCCACTCCCGGATCTCCTACGGCAGCAGTCAGCACACTGTGGGGTTGGGCTCAGCAGCACCAGCATCAGCGGGCAAGTCATTCGACATCCAAGTTATTGGGCCCCACCCTAGACCTGCAGGTTAAGAAACTCTGGAGGTAGGACACAGAAATCTGCTTCAACAAACAAGCATTTCGTGGGATTCCAATCTGATAAACCATATTCTACAGAACTTTTTATCTGCCAATTCATTCTGACTTTTAATCAAATGACACCAGAATTGTTACTAAATAATTTCATGTGTATACATTCTCCAACTAATGAGATCCTTGGGGCAAAAAATTCTCTCTTCCCTTATCCTGTTTGCTTTCTGTCACCTACCAATACCTTACATAGAGCTAATAAGCAAAAGGAAACATAATGAGCATTCATAATGACAGGAACAAGGGAGAAAGACCTTGGGGAGAGTTCTTCCTTTTAGAATGCGACACTTCCAACTACCTGAGATACATCCATCTCCCTTAATTATGGTCTAGGAACAAAAGGCCCTATTTTCCAATGTACAGTCTACGGAGGATTCATCCATTCTTCAGATGGACTGCTCAGCTTCCTAATTTGGGCAATCCAAGTGATAACAAATTAAAAGTTGCATAAAATATTTCCCTCCGAAAAAGAATTTTTTAATTGCGAGTATTTCTTACTGACCTCAGTCTGAAGATAGGTTTATACCTATGATTCACACGGTTCCTAATAAATAACTCTTAGAAAAGTATTCAAGTTAAATCTAGGTCTCTGCAGTGAAATACCAGAGCAAATAATATACTTTAAAAAAATGCAAAGCTTTGTCCTCAGCTGGATTCTTGCAAATCTACATGCTCTAGAATGTGGCAATGCCCCTTTCTCTGAGGCTAATTAGTAAAATTTCCCTCTTCCTCTATAGTTAGGGGTCCCCAGCCTATGATTGGTTGCCTAGGTGCAGAAGTCATTCACAAGGAATATAAAAACAGCAAAGGCTTTCTGTCACATGCTAGGCTCAGGTTGCTATGTACAAGACTCAAAAACAACATGAAGTCTTTTTCCATTCCCTCTGGGTTCTCGTGGAAAATGGGACATGTCTGGCCCCCAGTAAAGCACTTCAACCACTGCGGCTGTGCCTTCATGGAGCCTCTGCGTTAAAACAACTTCTGGAAACTTGGTCCAGGTATATCAGAGCACTGGCTTTCCAGGGGCTTACCGTTTGTTGGCAAATCAATTCCTCTGTCTCAAACTCTGTGGTGGTGGCATATGGTAACTGCACAGTGTCTGCAGTGATGTACAGGAACGCTTTCGGGGGAGATCTGGGCTTGGGTGAGAAGCACTAGATAAATTTCTTCCAACATCTTATTCTCCTAGAAGTCAGCTATGCTGGTGAAGCTACACATGATGTACATATTTTTAAAATGCTATAATATTCAGGATCTCATTCAACATCAACATGACTTTCTTTGTTCTCCTTCAATTCTAGGTCAGCAGTTTGCCATCATTCCATGCTAAGAAGTGTGGCAGGGACAGCGTGTGCATGCACGCGCACACACATACACACACATGCACCAGAAGGGTCTCCTAGTGCTTCCCTCAGAAGCCCCCACCCTTGAATTGCTGTCACAAGTCACTCAAATCTGAAACATTAGACGTAAGAATCTTCTACTTTAAAAACTCAACAATTAGTATTATCATGAAGAATAAATTATTTTGCATAACTTGTACACTTCTTATGAGAAGTAGATTTGATCCAAAACAAAAAAGAAAGAAATGGTGGGAAAAGGTGCCACACAGACCATCGAGATCCCCAGAAAGCATATGTCTTCCTAAAAGAGTAAATACAGACAGTTAAAACCCTTGGAGACAAAGCTTATAACAGGAGAAGGTTTAAAAAGTGTATCTTAGTCTGATTCTGAAAGGGAAATGTACAAAAAGTGTTTGTGTGTGTGGCCACTGAATTTTAGGGACCTTAAAGGTAATTCAGGACAAGGATGAGGAAGGCAGGAGCTGAAATGCTGAAGTATCCCTTATAACCATTCTGGCTGTACAGCATCGTGGTTACAAATACACTGACCCTGGACACACATAGTCCTGGGCTCAAATCCCAACCACTAGCTATGTGACCTGGCAACTTTTATTTAACCTAAATGTGTGTCTTCACCTGTAAACCAGAGAGTATAATAAATCTACCTCATAAGATTCTTTAAAAAAATATTTTATTTATTTATTCTTTTAGAGAGGGAAGAGAGGGAGAGAGAGAGAGAGAGAGAAACATCAATGTGCAGTTGCTGGGGGCCATGGCCTACAACCCAGGCATGTGCCCTCACTGGGAATCGAACCTGCAATGCTTTGGTTCGCAGCCCGCGCTCAATCCACTGAGCTACGCCAGCCAGGGCAGATTCTTGTGTTGCTTAAATGACAAGACCTGGAAGCACTTAACATAGTGCCTGGCGACAGTAAATCCTCAATAACTTTTGGCTATTTTTACTTAATTTCTAAAACTCCCTCTAAAACTCCCTCTAAATCCCCCATCAAGTAGGACAGCCAAACCAAAAGAAAAGTAGAGGGACTTCCAGGCAAGATGGAGGCATAGGTAGACACATTTCACCTCCTCACATAACCACAAGAATTACAACTAAATTCAAAACAAACAAACAAACAAACAAAAAACAGAACTGCCAGAAAATCAAACTGTATGGAAGTCCAACAACCAAAGATTTAAAGAAGCCACACCCATCCAGACAGGTGGGAGGGGTGGAAACGGGGAGCTGGGGCGGAGAGGAAGCAGTGCAGTGTGAAGAGGCAGCTGTGGCAGTGGAAGGGGCAGTCCCACATTCACAAGTAGTAGATAGAAATCAGGAGGGATACCTTGGGTGTGAGCAATCGAAGTTCCAGGTGATACCCCATAGCCCAAGGTTCCAGTACCAGAAAAAATAAACCCTCACAACTTCTGGCTGTAAAACCCAGTGGGGATTGGGGCAGTGGAAGACACTGCTGGTTTCTCAGGAGAGTTCATTTAAAGGGCTTGGACTGTGCTACAACTTATGCAAACCCACCCACTCTGGGACTCATCACCAGGGAACCAGCTAGAAGGGCACCAGTCAATAGGGGAGGTGGGTGAACTGACAAGAAAAGGGACATGTACTGGGCAAGCCTCCAGAGGCCAGACAATGGCCTTGTACCCTCTCCAACCCTTCCTCCACACACAGCACCACATACTAAAGCAGGCTGCTTCGCCCCAGTGAATAACTAAGGCTCTGCCCCTTACAGCAAAACAGGTGCACTAACACAGGGAGTCAAAGCAGCTCTACCTAATACACAGAAACAGACGCAGGGAGGCTGCCAAGGTCGGGAGACAAAGGAATATGGCCTAAATGAAAGAACAAAACAAAACCACAGAAAAAGAACTATGCGAAATGAAGACAGCCAACTTATCAGCTGCAGAGTTCAAAACACTGATGATAAGGATGCTCAGAGAAATCACTGAGTATGGCAAAAACATAAGGGAAGAAATGAAGGCTACACTAAGTGAAATAAAGAAAAATCCACAGGGAACCAACAGTAAAGGGAAGGAAGCCTGGATTCAAGTCAGCAATTTGAAACATAAGCAAGAAATAAACACTCAACCAGAACAGAAGGAAGAAATGAGGATTCAAAAAAAATGAGGAGAATATAAGAAGACTCTGGAACATCTCCAAACATGCCAACATCTGAATTATAGGGATGCCAGAAGGGAAAGAGGAAGAGCAAGAAATTAAAAACTTATTTTAAAAAATAATGAAAGAAAATTTCCCTAATTTAGCAAAGGAAATAGACATACAAGTCAAGGAAGCACGGAGAATCGCAAACAAGGTGGACCCAAAGGGGACCACACCAAGACACATCATAATTAAAATGTCAAAGGTTAAAGATAAAAAGAGAATCTTAAAAGCAGCAAGAGAAAAGGAGACAGTTACTTACAAAGGAGTTCCCATAAGACTGATTTCTCAAAAGAAATATTATAGGCAAGAAGCAGCTAGAAAGAAGTATTTAAAGTCATGGAAAGCAAGGATCTTCAACCTAGATTTATCCAGCAAAGCTATCATTTATAATGGAAGGGCAGATAAAGTGCTTCCCGGATAAGAGAAAGCTAAAGGAATTCATCATCGCCAAGCCATTATTACTTGAAATGTTAAAGGGTCTTATTTAAGAAAAAGAAGATCAAAACTATGAACAGTAAAATGACAACAAAGTCACAACTATCAACAACTGAATCTAAAAAACAAATGAACAAAAACAAATTAAGCAAACAACCAGAACAGGAACAGAATCATAGATATGGAGATCATTCAAAGAGTTATCAGCTGGGAGGGGTAAGGGTGAGAATGGGGGAAAGGATACAGGGATTTAGAAGCATAATTGGTAGGTACCAAATAGACAGGAGGATGTTAAGAAGAGTATAGGAAATGGAGAAGCCAAAGAACTTACATGTATGACCCATGGACATGCACTAAGGGTGGGGCAGGGGTGGTGTTGGGAATTGCTGGAAGGAAGGGGGACACTGGGCAGAGGGGGGCAAAGGGGAAAATTTGGGACAACGGTAATAGCATTATCAATAAAATACATTTTTTTAAAAGGTAGAATTTCCATCTTGCTTCTTGAAAGATATGTTAAGAGTCTTAATAGAGGGAATGAATTTATATTTAGAGACATATTTACACAGGGAATTGCCAAGCAACATTTTACCATGGCCACAATGGAATCAGGTAGAAAACTACTCTAAATATCTACAACATTAATATTTTTAATATCTCATTATTAAAGATAGCCTTGATAGCTTGCATTTCCAACAACAATAAAGCTCTGTAATGTTATGTCAGCCAAGTAAGTCTACAATAGACCAAATGACAATCACTCTCTCAATCTATAAAATCCAAAAGGGGGAAATAGATCAGGAAGTCCATTCCACATCAACAGTCATGTCTTTAAGAACCCTGAAGGCATGATTCTTTGCTAGGAATTGCAACTTGGGTGTTCTAGTTTGAATATTTATAATAGCCACAGTTCCAGATATAGAATGTATAATAAACCCAACCTGGCTTCAAATAATAGCAATGTTTATTTTGTTCACAAATCTGCAGTCTGAACAGGGCTCAATGGAGACAGCTTATTTCTGCTCCACTCAGCACCTGCTGGACCAGCTCAAAGGCTGGGGCTGAAATCACCTGAAAGCCTGAAATCACTGGGAAAACTCAATCAGCTGGAAGCTGAACAGCTGGGGCTCCTCTGGCATGCACCTCTAATCCACGTAGTGTTTCCATGTGCTTTCTCTAATGTGGCAGATTCAGGGTTACCTGGACATGGGGCTCACAAGGCACAGGTCACAAGAAGGAAAGAGAACCTGAAAGAAAGTGTATTGCCTTTATGGCACAGGTGGCAAACACAAGGCCCGTGGGCCAAATCCGGCCCTCCACCTTGTTTTATCTGGCCCAGGACCTTGTTTCTACCCGGCAGCAGTGCCGAGCTCTCGCTTCACTGTAAGGAGTAGTTACATTTATACAGTCCTAAAATTACATTTGGCCCCTTGAAGGCAACCTCAAGGCTGACGCGGCCCCCGGTGAAAATGAGTTTGACACCCCTGCTTTATGGCCTCACCATGCAAGTCACCCATCATCAATTTCATTGCACTCTACTGATCCACCCAGGTTTAAGGAGTGTGAAACAGACCCCCACCTCTTACTGCAGGACTGTGAAACGGCACTGTAAGAAGGGCATAGAGAATGGGATATTCATTGGTGACACCATTTTTGGAAAATATAACCAGCCACAGTTAGCTCTCACACAATAAATCAGTCAGGGGCCTTGGTTACAAACAATAGAAACCAACTGTGGAAGAATCAAGGGGAAAAAAAAGAGTTTATCTGAAGGATATTGAGAATTCTAAAACTCAAAGGAAAAGCTGAAAGCCTGGCCTGGAAATGAGCCAGAATCAAGGGAGGCTGGAAAATAGGAGTCTACATTGCAGAAGAATCCAGGTAACACACCTTTCTCACCACCACTGTGTGACTGGACCGTCATGTGGCAGGACTCTCAACACCATCACTGCTAAGAAGAATAAACTGTCTATGCCTCTTTGAGTCACGCCATCAAGATTCAAAGTTCTGAATGATTCTGAATCCTGAAATGTCACCTTAGCCTGCGTCACATGACTGAGGCCAGGCACCCTGGGACAAGCAGATGAAGGATCTGATCCCTGCTGGAGGAGGCCCACGCAGTAAAGAATTCACTCCAAATAAGAATACAACGCTGGGTGGCCAAAATCCCAGTAAGTGTCTAATATACACAAAAAAACTAACGGTCCTCTACAACTTTGAAATGAAAAGATCATACCACTTTCTGGCAGCACAGAGTAAGTTAACCCCCACCTGGGTAACAACCAGGTTTTAACCCGGAATGAGGTCAAATCCTCAATCCATGATGCAATCTATGAGGATAAGAACCGTCCCCACAGGGAAGTGTAGTAAGTTTACTAAGATCATAATGCTACTGGAGCAAGGCTGAGTTCTAACACTATGAACATCCCACAGATAGAAATGTGCTTGTTCTCTTCACAGAGGATGTGCTCATGTGTACCCAATACGAGGGTAGGTAACATTTCAAAATCCACCTATACATAGGTCAGCTATTCTAAATTTAAAACAAAAATTTTCAAATAATAATTAAATTTCCAGGCTGGTACATAGGTATCTAATTAGTCCAAAAATGTATGTATCTGACTATATCCAGTGATACTGTTTACAGGATGTAAGCAGTAATATTTAGAACACAGCTTTTATGGGAGGGGTGTCCACACATGCTCATTAGAACCTTGAACACCCTTGCCTTAGCCCTCACAACAGAAAGATTCTCCTTGCTTTGTTTTTGCTGGCAGCAGGAAAGCAGGTGCCCTGCTAAGGTAGGAAGTAAAGACTTTGAATGCCAAGGAAATTTTGCATGTTGATTTTTTTAAAATTTAGATACTACCTAAACATAAGGATAAAAGATCTACCTAAATCCTTTGCAAACTTTTAAATACAAATGTGGACAGATGGGTAGCTGATTCTCTCGAAACCCTAAACAGTAGAGCTAATATATTTATATCAATTTTGAATGTGTAAAACTAGTATTTAGTGGTTTTTTATAATGTTCCTTTAACAATAAATTAAAATACAGTCATACTATTAACTACATGCTACATCTCAGGCACTAATTCCAGTTTGTTCCTTGTCATATAAGGAAGCACAAAAAAAATGGAGAAATGTTACCTCCGCGACAGCAGGCACCTGGCCTGTCTGTCTTGTTCACTGCTGTGTTCCCAGTTCCTGGTATGGGGCATATAGCAGGTGCTCCATAATATCAGTTGCTACTGAAGCTTTAAAGAAATGGAAGATTTAGCAAAAAGAATGAAAAATAATAATGGGTTATTCAGAAAAGATATTTGGGCCAATGATACATTCTGAAAGGATTATTCATTCATTTCTCCTAGAGAGCTGGATGCAATAAATACCATCCTAGACCATGCTCCTTCAAAATTCATTACGCCTCAGCTCTTTGCCTACCATCCCCCTGACCAAAGACAGAAAACAACCAACATACACTCCTTAAACCGCTGGGTGACTGCCAGCTTTTAACTCCATGCACACTAAAAGCCCATCTCACCTTTCGACACTATAGGGGTGTCCTGCCCCAGGCAAAGCTGTATTGCACTGGAAATTACTGTTCTGGGTAAGATGAAGAAAAGATCTGCGTTGCATACAACAGCACCTGAGTGTTGGGGGACTGCTTGAAAAAAAAACAGACAATAGCTTAAAGGGATTCTTTAATTAGAACACAGAAGTGGAAACTTTCTGCACAACAAAAATGTTCTAATTATGCTCTATGAATACAACATGAACCACAGTAAAAAGGGACAGTTTAATATGATTTTTAAGTGACACCTAAATGTAAAACACTATTCAATATTATATGATAAGAAAGAGAGGAGAGGAAAGAAGTAAGGAGGGAGGGAAACAAGCACACAACGTAGCTACACGGCCTGCTGAAATAAAATAAATCACTGCATATTGGGTGGAAATAATGGTGAGAAATACCGAAACATCCCATGTCAGTTCAAAAGCTATCTAGGAAAAATTCAAGATTCTACAACCTAATCAGACTAATGGGGCAGAATTATTGGTATACTTAGTCTTGTATGAATGGTTAACAAACAAATATTTCTAAATGATTCCCTGTCTAACCTAACTTCTTCATGTTTTAGTCTTGAAACCATTTTCTTTTCTTTTGCCCTTAGCAGAGATGAAAACAGCTAATCCCCAAAGTCCAAAATTGAACACTTCATGGGCATGAAAACTTTGACAATAATACATCACCTTCCTACTCCTGCTCCTCTGGGATAAATCAAACCTGTCCCTTCAACCTCTCTTTTGTTGTTGTTTTTGTTTTTAGATTCCACTGTTTTATACTTCTTGATTCTTCCAAACCATCTTCTCTTTCCATTCAAGTTCAAATCCTATTCCAAAAAGGATTTGAACAGTGCGAATGATAAGAAAATCATTTTTAGAGAAGCATAACAGCAGACTTTGAAACTAAAGCCTTGACATTTATATACATTTTAGAGCTGGGGTAAAAAGGGAATAAAAATTTCTAAAGCCTCCTAGAATAAATCTTGAATTTAAAGCCAATTAGTCTGAAGTTGCATATATAAATTTCCAGCTTGGGATTCAATCAAAGTGTCACACTATTTAATTTCCGAAAAAAAATTACATAGGTGCACTCAATAGGCAAGTAGACAGGTCCCACTTGTCTACTGAGATTTAAAAATAACTACTCTTTCCCATAGCTCCTTTCACTTTATCATCACTATCATCATCATTTCAGAATTTGCTAAGAGCTAAAATCATGCTACATTTGTTTAAATAAAATAGCATCAAAGATAAATGTAAATAATTCTCTACTAAATATTCTGTTTTTATAAATTGTGCGTAAAGACCTGTATTATGTGGAAGGACCTCAGCAAATCTAATTATTAACTTCAGACAACAAATTGCAATTTCAAGGCTTCAATATTTTAAGGCTTTAAGATTCAATGGCTTTAAAGGCGCCATTACCTGCCAAAACATAGCGATGACAAAGAACTATCACAGGTCCTGAATTACCATGGAGACACAGCGATGTTCTGCTAAGTGTCTACCATCTGGTCTGTATTGTGGGTCTTAGGCCACTGTGACATCATCAATTAATGATTTGCTGGTGATTACTATGTACTATACCAGAAGAAGTGGCTCTTAATTATTATAGTGGCATGATTCTTTAAATGTATAATGAACTTAAAATTCTATTTAAACTATTTAGATACTTCTGGTGTCTTGACTCCTAAATAAACAATCTTTTATTACATTTTTATATTCATGGGTTACTTTAGGAGAATAATTGCTTCCTGGCCTTAGACCAATCTTAACTGTTTTGGGGGCAGGGCAAGACAACTTTCTTACAGTGCCAAAGGGGTAGTGAGAGCACTCTGCCCTGAAACCTTTACCTGGTCTTTTAGCCTCCACCTTGCACCTAGCTTTATGGGGTTTGTCATCCTCCTCCCCCCACTTCCTCTGTAGTTAGGGTCTGGAAGGGAAGTCGGCAGGTGCTGGCAGAAAGTACTAACCCTGTCCTCAGGGCAAATTCTGAACTGTTGCAACCACACTGATAGATTATCAGGAGGGACCAAGTTACAGTGACAGCTGGACAAGAACAGCAGCCAGGGCAACACGTGATTCTGGCAACAAGGAAGCCAAGACTTAAAGCACCCAACAGCAGAACCTGAAGTACATGACAGGGCTTCTGAGTTCTATGCGCCTAACCTTTTTTCTAAAATTTTTTTGGCTGAAGAGAACATTCCTATACTCAGTTATGTCTGCAGTATCTTTCTATGGAGTACTGAAAATAAGCCAAATTTACATGCAAACATTTGTACACACACACACACATCACACCAAAGGTAGGAACTATAAAGGAAAATATTAACATTTTATTTCATTGAATCTAAGACTTGCCTTTTCCATATGACATCTCTAAAATCAATATATGTCATTCGATCAATGGTGTTTATAGTCAAGCAAAACAACAGATCTCACAACATGAAAACACAATTTTAAATTTCTGGAAGGCAAAAAACACCATATATACTGTTGAAAGGTAAAACAGAAAAATAATTACAACATGCCTGACGTGTTTATAGCCTTAATAGCTAGGAGCTTTTACAAATCAAACCAAAGCCGAGCAAACAATAGAAATGGACAAAGGATATCAACCGGAAATTCACCCAAAAAAGACAGAAAATTTTTATATCTAAATAGTTATGTTGCCACCATTATGATATTGATAATTTAAAGCCCTACCTCTCCCTTAATGCTCCTAAAAGTCCAGTCATTCATGTAGGCTGGAGAAAAGGGAAAGAAGAAAAGAAGAACCTTCTCTGTCCCAGGCATTGTCCTACTAGATTTCACACCCATGAGCTCATTAAAACCTCCCAACATCCTGATAAGCTCGATATCATTGGATAGATGAGAAAATCAAGCCTTGGAGAAGCTGAGTAGTTTAAGCCAAATCTGTGAGTAGGTAGATAACACCCAGATTTTACGTTAGAGCTCTGATACAGCTTCTAATCACAGCCCAACTCTAGAAACTCTGTTCAGCTAAAAGAGCCCCCCTTAAGAACAAGGGCTGGACCTCAGAGTCTAAAACCCAAAGTACTAGTAAGTTGAGGCCTGAGGCACCACGTCTCATAAATCTGAAATGTTTGTGTCCAACTGCACAGGAGATTTCTTAAAGTTTTGTTTGCAATTTTCCCACTTTGGAAAAGGAAAAGTTAAGTGTTGTATTAAAAATGTTTAGATCCTAAGATGAAGTGTATTTTATTTAAAATATAAATAGCTGTTTATTAATAGTGAAACTATGACTCAATTCTGTCCACCTTAGTAAAATAAAGCATAACCAGATCCCTATGCCTCACTTTTGGTTCTAGATGCAAATGAGTCCATAGAAAAAGAAAAGCCACACTTTTATCAAAACACATGGGCCCTGCTCTGTGGCCAGGAGGAGAGGAGTGCTAAATAAATGGCCTCATACACCCCAGGACTGCTGGAGTTAATGTTGTGGGCATGCCGTACAGGTAAAGCCCTGAAACCTGAACCTAAGCCTCCAGCTGCCCCAATAAGGAAGCCTTGGCTGGC
Organism: Phyllostomus discolor; assembly: GCF_004126475.2. Taxonomy (NCBI): domain Eukaryota; kingdom Metazoa; phylum Chordata; class Mammalia; order Chiroptera; family Phyllostomidae; genus Phyllostomus; species Phyllostomus discolor. The sequence continues at coordinate 26,795,800 of NC_040904.2, read as the reverse complement.
TCCTTGAAGACAAGCCACAGCCCAGGAAGCCACCGATATTGTATCTGCTGACAGCCACTTACATCTCCAGGGCCCTCCTTCCCTGAGGCCTAGGTCGGGAGAATAGAGACAGGCAACAGATGTCACTTTATATTTATCCAACTGTAAGAAAAACAGGTCTCTTACCCTTTTTATAAATAACAGGTATTAAGACTACTCAGTCTGACGCATGTGGCTGGGTTACAAAGGATTAAAACAGGATGCCTCCAATTCCTGAGCCTTAGAAGCCATTCTACAATGTCAGCCTAATGCTTACATTATACTTCTCAAATCCCATTAAAGACTGATATTTCTTCATAGTCTTTTCACAAATCAGCCTGCTCTGTAAAAATCAACTTTATTTTTTCTCGATGACCGAAATGTAATCCAGTAGGAACTCAAGTGGCTTAGGTTATTTAACCTGAATTCTAATCATTTTTGAGACGATGTTAAATACGCTGAAGTGTCGTAGACATTATGTCCTGGAACTCAGCTTCCAAAAAAGTCCCTTTTAAAAGGACTAAATGACTCTTCAGCACAGCTGTTTAACCTTTAGGATGACAGCATGCCACCAAATATACTGTGTCAGCTGCATTTCACCAGCCACTCATCAAACATTATCACTATTTTTAACCATAAACAGAAAGGAGAAAAATTAATGATTTCCAATATTTCATCAACAAACAAAAGGCTTACAACTGTCTGTTTTCAATACTGACTACAAAATATTAAATTTAAGAAAAAATTCTTCTAGATTTAAGCATCTAAGGAAAAGGAAGGGAAGGAGGCTGGGAAATGTGAAGTGTCATGGAAAGTTACCTATAACCAATATAATATTAATAACAGAACAGTACAAGATGTGTGTCAGGGGAGGAAGAAAGGAAGAGGGAGGTAGAGAACCTAGATTAACACTTAGATACATGTCCTTACAATTGGAAATAAAAAGATAGAAATGCTACAAACAACTTAGCAGGCCCATTTGCGCCACTGAAAGAGAAAGAATATGGAACTGACTTTAGGCCAAATAGTAAATAGGAATCTGATTTGAAGATTCCGCTAAATCAATTTAGACTTCAGGTACTTTTAAGAGTTCATTAAAAATTCAAAAACAGCCCTGTAATTTCCAGTAACTACGTATTATATGCTGATCATCATGTTTTCTCTGCTCTTTTAAAAATTATAAAATTAATTGATTCTAAGAGTATAAAAAGACAATTTAAAAAAGCTTTTGTTTGAGTCTAAGAATTAGTCTGAGAGACTGTGAATTAGAAAAAGAGAGATAATCAGATGTCATATTAGTTGCTCAAAATACCTCATAAATGAAGATAAATCACCTAAAATATAAAGGAGAATGAGTTCTTTGTCTGGGATAGATGGTTACCATTATCATACCTTTGTACAATAGTGTAGATAACGCATTTGATTTTTAAGAGAGATCTATTAAGGGGGTTTTGAGGTGAAAATCTTAAAATTCAAAGACACTCAATGTTTACATAGTTGACCCTTGAACAACACATAAAACTTTTAACTCTTCAAATACTTAGTTGTCCCTCCATATTTGTAGGGGACTGGTTCCAGGACCCCCATGGATACCAAAATCCGTGAATGCTCAAGTCCCCTACATAAAATGGCGTAGATCAATGCACACAGTCATCCCTCCACATCTGCAAACTCCCAACCACAGAGAAAAAAAATGTACAGATATTTATTGAAAAAAAATCTATGTGTAAATGGACCTGCACAATGCAAACCTGTGTTATTCAAGAATCCACTGCATTTTGTGGCGATACAATCATTATCTCTGCATTATTATTCTCATCATGAATATATCAACATCTAAAATAATAAGAATTAAGTACTACATGTTTAATATTTCTAAAGGAAATGTTAATTATAAAGTGTACGTGAAACATGGATTTTTGCAACAAAGCAAAATGAAATTGTAAAGGTTTGCCATGTTTCCGTGGACTAAGGCCTCACTAGCTGAGCCTGCGGTAAAATCCAGCAAACAGCTCTGCTGGCCTTCATAATTTATAAAACTAATAAAGGGAAACCACGCCATTAATATTAAAATCTTAAATAGCAGGTCTGCATGACCATTCTGCATAATACTAAATACAAAGCAGGTAATTTGCAAGTAGGAGGCTTTACTCTCTTGATATTCAGAAGAGCTTCAGCCACGTGCCTTTCTAGGCGTGGAGAGGAAAAAATTCCCAGTGTCTATTAGAGAGGCAGAAAGCCACAGCAGCTGTAATGGTTCAGGACAGCATAAGAGGTGCCTTATTAAATAAGGTTACTTGTCAACTTGGTATTTACTCTCTGACAGAAATATCAAAACACATTTTAAGAAAAATTACATTTGCTCTCCATGACAACTTCTGATGTTGAGATGCACATTTAACATTATCTAGTTCTTTAATACTCCATACTATGAAACTGCCATCTACTATTTAATAGGTATTAAGTTTATATCACTCACTCAAATAAAGAATTTCCTGCTTTTATATGAAAATTGCTGAAAGACCCATTTGCCTTATAATAAAATTTATTAAAAGGCAGAACAATTTTAAAACTAATCCAAGGGAGGCTAATTACTAAAAGAGCAAAATATACCTATTTTTTTAAAGATTTTATTTATTTTATTTTTTTTTTTTGGAGAGGGAAGGGAGGGAGAAAGAGAGAAAGAGAAACATCAATGTGCGGTCGCTGGGGGTCCTGGCCCGCAACCCAGGCACGTACCCTGACTGGGAATCAAACCTGCGACACTTTGGTTCACAGCCCGTGCTCAATCCACTGAGCTACGCCAGCCAGGGCTAAAATATATCTATCTTAAAGTGGTTTTATATAAAGTAAACCTATAGCTTACACCTTAAGGTCAATAATAAAATATAATCCCTGTAACCTTCCATCTACCCTAAAATCACATTTGCATAGCTTTAAAATGCTCTTAGGATTTGATGGACAAGTTCATATTTGCCCTATTCGCAACCTCCATGATTTTACAAACATGATAGCCTCCTCTGAGACTATCTTTTGGAAAGTCAGTCTTCCTGGCTACTCATTATTCTGAAACCACTTTAGAGCCTTCATTACTGACTTTCCCAGCACAACTCAGCGCTCTGCTTTCTGATATTTGGCATCAGGATTGCATACTTGAGAAACAAATTATGGCTATGACAAAGATACCAGACTTTTTAAAATTTGTTTGTTTTTCAAAAAAATCCTTCCTTTTTTTTTTTGTCTGTTTTTATGGACCAGTATAAGCAGCTAGAGTGGACTGTCTTCATCTGCAGACAAGACTTGGTAGATTAAAGTGCTGAATTTTTTATCTGAAGTTTGGACACTTCATAGATTAAAGTCCATCTGCGGCCGCTGTAGACACACCAGTGGTCAAAATGAAGTTCAGTCTCTTTGTGACTTCTGACCTGAACCATAAAAAGCATTTCAATATACTTTCCCACATTCACAGGAAGATTCATGGCTCTCTCCAGAGAGCTGAGACAGAAGTACAGTATTCGATCCACGCTCATCCAAAATGATAGGGTTCAGGTTGTGCAAGGACACTACAAAGGACAACAAATTGGCAAAGTAGTCCAGGTTTACAGGAAGAAATATGTCACCTGCACTGAACAAGTGCAATGGGAGAAAGTTAACGGTACAGCTGTTCATGTGGGCACTCACCCCAGCAAGGTGGCCATCACTAGACTAAAGCTGGGTAAAGACCACAAAAAGACCCTGAACATAAAGCCAAATTCGCCAAATAGGAAATGAAAAGGGCAAATACAAGGAAGAAACAACTGAGAAGATGCAGGAATAAAGTAATAGTATACACAACTTCCATTAAAAACTTGAAAAAAATTAAAGTTCATCTTTTATAAATATCGTTGGATTTTTTTGTGGTTCCATGCCTTTCTTTAAACTTGCAACTTTGACATTGGCAATTGTTTCAACCCACCCACAAGATAAACACTTCCTAGACAATCTTGGTTAATCTTTACGCAGAAATGTCTGCAGCCTTCTACTGTTTATTTCCTGTTGAGCATAAATCACTATGTGTAATTTCCCCACGAACACTGAACCTAGGCCTTTGCCTGGGGGTAGGAAGGGTCTCCTGTGGGAGTGGCACCACGTCGGTGGCAGTGGTTACTCATGAGGACAAGACTCATGTCTGATTTATGCGTTTATGCCCAGCACCTGGCAAATGGCAGCTGCTTAAAAAATATTTGCTAAAAGACCTGATCAAGATTTGAAAGCAACTATGACTACATAGGGGTTAATCGATTACTCTAGAATTCTAATGTTCATTATATATCCTTTTACATATTTCTTCTGGGGCAGCAACAGAGGATGGCCAAGAAACACAAGGGAGAGTGAGGTTCTAAGATCTTGGGAACTGATTCTTTAAAAAGAGTCAGTGGGACTCGTGCCGTTCAATACAGGGTGGCTGCAAGTCTAACAGGTTTCTGAGTGAGGAAGGTAGAGATTCTGGGGATGGTCTCTCAGGAGACTTTCGAGCACTTCTGAAACCAGCTTCTTTACCTGCCCAGGGTTCCTTCACATACCTAGATCCATCCAGCTGGTTTTTCAACTCAAATACTTCAATTAGATTAGTTAACTTCCTCATGGAACAAACATTCTCACCCCAAGTTCTCCATGGGGGCTTTCAGGAGACTATGAAATCCTAAAAACTGCACCCTTGACACTTGAAAAATTACTCAAGAACCGTGAGACATGACGGTTTCAGGCAGAAAGAACAGCTTACTTAGAGAATTAGGCTTGGCCCTGGCTGGGTGGTTCAGTGGGCTAGAACATTATTCCGAACACCAGGAGGCTGCAGGCTCAATTTCCAGTCAGGGCACAGAACTAGGTTGGGGGTTCATCATAGGAGGCAACTGGTCCATGTTTCTCTCTCATACCAATGTTCATTCTCTCTCTCTTTCTCTCTCGAAATCAATAAACATATCCTCAGGTGAGAATTCTTTTAAAAAGTTTTCTAAAGAATTAGGGTTGTTTGTGTGACTCAGGAGCCAACTATTGATTGCACATTGATAAGATTCAGACTGCAACAACATACTTGATAGCTATCCAGTCTATAAAGTGGCCCCTCACAGTCTACTAACTTCATAGTCACACTTCATGCAGCACTGGACACTTTTCACAGCAGCACACGACTTAAATCAGGGCGAGGACCAGGGCTTAGCGCTTTAATGGGAAATGTCAACCCGTTTCACCACTGGGTGACAAAATGAAAGCTTTCTCCAGATAGCAATCGTGACGGATGAGGTTAAATTTCTACAGGAAATAATAATTTAATCACAGAAGGCATTTAGTGGGGTGAAAGGGAACGTACAGCTGCCGAGCAGAAAATAGTGAGTTCAGCTGGCTGGCAGACAGCACTGGGTATTGCAGGAGCTGCGGGAGAAGGCTAGCACACTAAGGCAGAACTAGATAATGGATGACCTCTGGTTTGCTATAAATTATTTTGAAAGTAGTCTCCAAGTCTGCATTTTTTAAATTCTACAGACTTTAGTTTAAACTCACCATCTTAATCTGTGGTTATTTTATTTGAAGTAAAAAAAAAATACTTGACAAAAGCACTTGCTCTATGAAAATGTTATTAGTGGAAACATCTGGAAAAATAAAAGCCACTCAGGTCTTCTGTCTGAGAAAGACTAGTAAATAAACACAGTGAGTGGCTGTCAAAATTAGTAGAACATCCTCCTGCTGTGTAACACTTTGTCTGATTTGTGTTTTAAAGAAAATGACAGCCTGTTCTTTGTTTTTCAGCAGACCTATAATCTATAATAAATTAGAAGGAAAATTAAAGCAAGAAGTATTCTTTATACTAGTGTTTTTTTAAAAAACTGATCATCATTTTATTCTGCCACTTCACCCAAGCTTTTTTTTACTACTTCCCTGAATATGGCCTCTTAATTTTTATCCATAGCTTCCCTGAAAACTGAGATGCATTTGGAAATTTGGCAGCATTATGGTCTCAGAACCCTGTGTGTGCATGTAGGATCAGAGATGGAGACTAAACTTTTCTGTGTATGTTCTGTACACAACTGTCTCTCCTGCCTGCCTAGGCCTGAGCAAGACAGGTTGTTCAATATTTCAAATATGAATGCTGACCCTCTGCTATAAACAAATCCTTTATCTCATTCTAAATCAAAGCCCACCTATCCTATTTCACATCTCCTTGGGGCCTTACTCGATCTTCCTAATAGTCACTTGTGCTGAACTGATAGTTGGTTGCTTTCCAGAAAACATAATTGCATTTTGCTATCCTTTCAATGCCTGAATCAAAAGGATGACTAATGTAAAGCATTCCAGGGGTTTCCGGGCAGCCCTGTCAAGAAAGCCATTTTTGACTGCAGGGTGAAATTACTATGTATGGTGCCAGGTGGGTACTGGAAATACCGAGGCATCACTTTGTAAAGCATATGGCTGTCTAACCACTATGCTGTACAGCTGAACTAATACAAAATAATGGTCAATGTAAACTGTATTTGAAAAATACAAATATAAAAAACATAAGCTTTTATCAAATCCTAAGTTCAATTCCCTTATTGGGCCAGCCTCGCTCTTCTTTCATGTTTTGGGATAGAAGAGCTTATTTTCTTTGACAAAATACTAGAATTTGGGGAGCAAGTGAAATATAAATAGTAGCAGCTACTATTCCTCATCATCTGCATCAGTATCGTCATCATCAGTGTGGCAGGCAGAACAATGATCCCCCAAGGTGTCCACATCCTAATCCCTGACACCTGTGAATATGTTCCTTCACGTGACAGCTGGGACTCTGCAGACGTGATGATGCTGAGGATCCTGAAATGAGAAGATCACCCTGGATTATGTGAGTGGGCCCAATGTACTCACAGGGGTCCTTAAAAGAAGGAGGCAGGACTATCAGAGTCACAGAAAATGTGGCAATAGAAGCAAAAGTTGAATTTATGCCATCGCTGGAAGGAGGCCATGAGACAAGGAATGAGAGCAGCCTCTAGAAGCTGGAAAAGGCAAGGAGTAAATTCTCCCCTAAAGCCTCTAAAAGAAACACAGGCTTGGCAACACCTTGATTAGCCCTATTTTCAGAAGTTTGACCTCCAAAACTGTAATAATAAACTTGTGTTGTTGTAAGCTACTACATTTTTGGTCATTTGTTATGGCAGCAGCAGGAAACTAACGTAACCATCAATACATACAACTGCCCTATGAAGCAGTTGTTACTGTCTCTTTACAGATTGGAACACTGAAGCTCGAAGGCTTCCCAGACAGCAAATAACAGAGCAGGAATCGAATGCAGGATTGTTTGTCATCAAAACTCACATTCTAAAGAAACAATTACACTTTAATGCCTGTAAGATCAGTTGGCATGAGAATAAGAATGTTAGAATTTCTTTGTATCAGTTGCTAAGCCCTTAACAAGCCAGCTTTTCCTTGTCACCCACTTGATCTGAATGGCCCCAATAATGATAGCTTTATTATGTCAAAGCTATCAGTATCTTCAGAATTTTATTTAGCAAATAATAGGAAATTATACTATACTCTGCTGAGTTACATATTTTAACCTCCTTATATTCTTACTCTATCATTACAGCTTCCATTGTAATCTCTGGGTTGAAATCACAGGGAGATTATATAGTGGAAAAGAAAGAACAATTGCCTTGGGGTCAGCAAATAAATACTATACTCCTACCTGTGTTGCTACCAATGCATTTTGATCCAACCTCTTCTCTGAAAAAAAAAAACAAAACTAAACTAAATGATGTCTCAAGAACTTGCTATGAACTAAATGCTTGTGCCCCAATAAATTCATATGTTGAAGCCCTAGTCCCCAGTGTGATGGTTTCTGGAGGCAGGGGCTCTGGAAGGGAATTAGGTCACGAGGGTGGAGCCCCTCATAAATGAGATCAGATCCACCACTGGAGTCACAAGAGAGCTTCCTTTCTCTCTCTCTTTCTCTCTCTTTCCACTATATGAGGGTACAGCAAAAAAGCCGCTGTCTGAAAACTAGGAAGAGGGCCCTCATCCAGACACTAAATCTGCCAGCACCTTGACCCTGAACTTCACAGCCTTCAGAACTGTAGAAATAAATGCTTACTGCTTAAGCCACCCAGTCTGTGGTATTTTGTTACGGCAGTCCACACTGACTCAGACAGGACACTTTGAGATATAAAGTTCAATGACTTTACAACTTCTAACTCTATACAGGGACTCCACTCCCTCCACTATCTAAGAGCTGTACCTAAATCTGCAACTTCCTGGGCAGTGATTGCAGTTGGGTGTATTATCACCTCACTGTGGGCCCCTTACCCATCGGTCACCTTCTGCTAGTCATTCCACCAATGAATGTCCCAGTCTCTCAGATACAGTTTTCCCAGTCCTGTCTTTCATTCTCCATATTCTGTCCATCACCACATCCAGCTGCCTTTATCATGTAATTAGAGTGTATTGTTTTTAAGAAGATAAGTGTGGCCACAGGATGTTAGATATAGAAGACTGGCATCCACAAGGTGAGATAAGAGTCTGTATACTTGAACCAAGAGAAAGGAACAAAGTTTAACAAATAATCTGGAGGAAGACACCCGGAAGTGGTGACTAACACTCGCTTCTCTAAACAAGTTTAAACACCTCAGGCTGGATTTTAAAACCCAAAACATTCTCCAAATCTGATCTTACTTCCCAATATTTCCCAATGCGTTCCTGTGGTCACAAATTCATCAATAAAACTCACTGAGTAAGCTAGGCTCATTCATTCCTAAGTGATTTCGGCCATCATGAGGTTTTACAGGTACACTGTTTTCGTACACATTACACCACATCATTCTCACAATGACCTGAACATTTGAAAGATGGGGGAACTTTACATGATTTGCCCAAGGTTATGGCTAAAGAAGGTTGGACCCAGGACTCTCATCTGAGACTTCCACATCCATGTTACTTGCTGACTGTGTGCCAAGTACCACATTACTGGACCTGTCCTACTTACTGCCTCGTGAACCCTCTCACAAATTCCTTGTTGTTCCATCAGGCATCCCACAGGTGTTTTCTTTTCTCCGTTCTCATGTAATGGTTTTAAAAAGTTATATTTCTAAAACCAAGCAGAGTTTGGCTTTCTGTTCTCTTTTGTTTTATTGCACAGACTCCGGTAGAAGTACCTGCAACTGTACCATGGGAGGATAACAGTCACAGAAGGTGAAGTATACCACAAAATAAAGATAAATTAAATCAAAATGTAGAATAACTACTCTTGACCCTTCCACTGAAATTTCTCAGATGGGGAAGTTACTCCTTTTGAGAATATCCAGTTATTATTTGTCTGACCTCATTTAATCACAGTAAGCTAACTTGCATGTGATTCAAGGAATGTAGAGAATCAAATAATGTGGAAAATAGAAAGGCTTTGGAGGTTAACTATCCCAACTAAATTAGGCTGGACCCTGCCATTTGCATGTGACAGACCAAAGGACAACTAAAACCAGCTTTAGATTTAAAAAAAAAAAAGCTTTTAATGGTCAAATATCTGAAAAGGCGGTGGTAGATCTAGATTTCTACTGGATCTGCTTTCCTCTGAACAGGATCTGTCTCTAGTACTCCCCATGCGGAGGCTCCTTACAATTCCAGCTTTCTATTCTACTTAATTGGAGAAAGTTATTGGGAAAATAAAAATTAAAAAAGCATCTTCTCAGACAAAGCCCAGAGTTGACTTCTGATCATCCAGCCCAGGTGGCCTCCTGATCCTAATGAACCACAGCGACCAGGGGAGATAGTGATTAATTGACCTGGACTGGTTCACATGCAGATCTCTGGGTAAAAGGCACTGACCCACATGAACAGTGAGGACCAAATATGGGAAAGCAGCAACTCTCCCAAGAATAGAGAGGAATGGAAGCTGAGCCGACAAAACAAATGTCTATCACACCAGCCCCCTATTACAGAAGGGGCGACTGACGTGCCCAAGCTCAGACAGTTAGACCTATATCTCAAGCTTTCAGTAACTCATTAAGAATTTAAACAAATTAATGCCACCTATGTAGACGATCTTGAATTTTATTTACCTGTGCTTCATTGTTTAGCAAACTCTCCCTTAAGACTCGTATTTTTATTGAAAACATAAGATATGAAATTCAGAGAGAAACTACCTCCTTCCTAAGGGCAATATAGTCTTTCACTATAAAAGCAAATCTAATAGTGAGATAAGACTCTACTGTGATTCACTGCGCTTCAAGCTGCTTTGAAAGGTATTTGTCCTAAAATGGAGGCACTGCTTTACTTATTGCATATATGTGGATACGGACACCTGGTAGTATAATCTATAAATAGTTCACATTATATAATATGGATAATTTTCCTTTTAGGACAGTAGGCTCTAGCATTTTTCATGTGAGCTGTGATAGCCTAAATGCTTCACAAATAATAAGACACATTATTTTTCTCTGCTCACATTAAAACAGCAAAGCCGGAATGACTATTGAAGAGGGCTACCAAAAGTGTCGGGAAAGGAGGCAGTCGTAGGAAAATGCTTTCACACCCAAACAGGAAACTGGGAAGCAGGAAAGAGTAGGCAAACAATACATATGCGTAGTTGTCTGAAAAAGAGGTTGAGAGACAAGGAGAAAAGGTCCAGAGAAGAAAATAATCAGATGGGGGATGTGGGTAGAGAGTTGAAGCCACAAGCAGGGCTTTGTCTTACCACTATAATAGCTGTGATTACTTGTTTACATGCCTGACTCTCCCACAAGCCTGTAACCTCTGTAAGGGCAGTAATCATGCCTTGCATTTCTGTGTTCACAGGACTGGCCCAGAATAGATACTAGATATAAAAGAATAAATGAATAAACAATAGAACACAAGTGAAGGGAGTCTACACAAGTCAGGACTCTTATACATGTGAAGTTCGGAAAATGATATGGTCCCAGTTGCAAGACAAAGGACAAGAGAAGGCTGGGGTTTTGCGTCATGTTTTAAGGCAGCCATTTAAATCACACCACTCAGTCATAGCGTCTAATCTTGATGATCTAACCAGAAACACAAACAAAACAATTTTAGTTGTGTATCAAAGCAGGAGTTGGGGTTTGGTTTGGTTTGTGTTTTTTTAATTATGAACCCATTAATTTTACAAATAATGGTTTAAGTCCTAAGGACTGCTGGGGCTAAACATAAAAGTCTTGAATTTTATGAAAAGTATTGAGTACATTTAAGAATTATGGTGGTATCCTTTTTAAGGATCACACTGTCAGAACTTTAAAGAACACAATTAGAAAGAAGAAACCATGATCTTTTAGAAGCAAAATTACCATATTTTGTCTAAAAAGAAAAGGTGTTTTTTTAAAGAACTGTAACATTAAGAATATAACCTCTTTTTTTTCAGGTTGAAACTTAAAATTCAGACTCCAGAATTTTTTGTTTGTTACTTTTGGCCAAGTAAAGAAAGGAAATTTAGAATTAAACATCAAAATACATTTTTACTAGTTTCAAACATTTGTTTAAAATTATAGATAGCATAATACTACTGAACAATCAACTACAAAAACAATCTAAGTAAATCTATTGCCATGTAAAATGAAATGAATAGGGAGGGAGCGTAAATGAGTGGAAGAAGATCAGAAAAAGAAGAAAATCCAAATTTCTAAACCTGGCAGTCAAGGCCTTCCATGAGTAAAATTCAATGAATGGTTCCACCCTTACCTTTCACTGTTTCCTAATACACTCAGACGGGTACGTCTTAAAAACACTTTACACTGTACATTCTACCACCTTTACAGAAGTATGAGGGAAACGCTACCCAGCCAAGGACATTCTCAGGACAGTCCCCAGAGGTGTACCAACTGGCTCTGGCTCCTTCAAAATGAGCTCTCTGATTTTTAGGTAAACATAGGCAACAAGGGTAACTCCACTCCAGGTTCCAGTCCTCATTTTTAAATGAACTGAAACACACAATGGGATCAAGACATGTATTGGATTTATACCTAGAATATACTTACATGGTCTGAAAAAATAGATCTATTCAAATAATTTGGCATTGCCTACCTAGCATGCAAAGACCACCTGAAAATGCAGCACAAGGACCAGCAGGGACTTCCGGTTAAGATGGCAGCATAGCAAACACGGCTCACCTCCTCACACAATCACATCAAAATTACAACCAAAATATAGAAAAATCATTACTGAGAGCCATCAGAAATGAAGTTGAATAGAAGTCCAACAACTATGGGATTAAAAAACCACATCCATCTAGGCTGGCGGGAGAGGCACAGATGCAGAATGGGCTGGTCCCACATCCACATGTGGTGGATAAAAATTCAGAGGGATATCTCAGGAACCAGGAGTCCCAGCCCCACACCAGTACCCCCAGCCCAGATTTCTAGTGCCAGGAAGATAAGTCCCTATAACTTCTGGCTGCAAAAACCAATGGGGATTGAGTCCGTTGAAGACATTTCCGGAGTCCCAGGCAGTTCCTCTTAAACAACCCACACACAGACTTACTCAGACTCACTCCCTCTGAGCTCCAGCACTGGGGTGGCAGCTTGAAAGGCACTAGTGGAATACAGGGAGAAACTGAAGTGTCTGCCATCAAGGCAAGAGCTAGAAGACAACTTTCTCACAGACAGAAAGGTGGGCAGAGGCTGGTGTCCCTTTTCTGAACACTCCCCCCTCAGAGACACAGAAAAGGGATTGGCAAGAAATATCCAAAGTCATGAAAAATTCAGGGACCTACAGGCAAGACTGCTCTACCCAACAAAGCTATCATTTAGAAGTGAAAAGCAGATACAGAGTTTCCCAGACAAGAAAAAACTAAAGGAGTTCATCATCGCCAAACCATTATTATATGAAATGTTAAAGGGACTTATTTAAAAAAGAAGATCGAAACTATGAACAATAGAATGGCAATAAGTACATACCTATCAACAGCTTAATCTAAAAAACAAACTAAGCAAACAATAGGAACAGAGATAGAATAATGGATACAGAGAGTGTTTTGATGGATGCCAGATGGGAGCAGGGTGTGGGGAAATCGGTGAAGAGGTGAGGGATTAAGAAGTGCAAATAGGCACTTACAGAATAGCCACAGGGATATAAACTACAGTGTAGGAAATGGAGTAGCCAAAGAACCTATACACATGACCCATGGACATAAACAATAGCGGGCAGATTGCCTGAGGGAGTGGGGGGCACTGAGTGGAGGGGGGCACAGGGGGAAAAATTGAGACAATTGTAGTAGCATAATCAATAAAATATAATTTGGGAAAAGAAAGTTCAGCAAACCTTACTAAAACTTACTATCTGGGCACAGACTAACTTGACACTGCTGTCGGTAACTAATATATGCAGATTTGTAGTTATAACATAAATACCTGTTTGGGTAGGGAAAGTCCAGATATGTGAGGAAAAAGGTTAATTAAAGTTTGATATCACATGCTCTCTTTTTTCTGAAATACTATAAAAAGAAGAAATTTTTTATCACATTTGTCAAAATGAATTAAATTACAAACAAATTCAGTGCAATCTTTCTTTAGTTTCACAAGTACTTTGTATCAAAAAACTCTGGCTAACTCTCTCATAATGAAGGCAATTTATGGATTATTTCATTAATAAAATTTCAACCCAAAATATGCTATTTACTATACCCATTCAACATAAGTCAAATGTACCCCTTATCACTCAGTATTTTCCAGTTATGTAAATGATGTTAAAAATGATTTTTTAAAATCTAATGGTTTTAGTGTTTTACATGTTTATTGTTGACATAGGTCAAATATAAATAAGATTGGAATTACCTTCCCTTTCATGTTTTCTATTTCTTATTTCACTAGTGCAGTCTATGGCATAAACAATTAACTCTAGGTTGATTATTGGAAAAGCCAATGTTCATATTTTCACCTCCACCTAGAGCTAAGAATTTTAGAAAGATTATGATGATATATCCTTAATACATGCAGAAGAGAGAGACTGAACATTCTAAATCTTATCAACTAATATGATAGGACAAAATATTTGTGGTGGGCTACATAATGGCCCCCCAAAAGATATGTCCATTTCCTAATCCACAGAACCTGTGAATATCACCTTACAAGGTAAAATGTGTGATTAAATTCAGAGTCTTGAGAAAAGGGGTTACTGGGCCCTAAATGCAATCAGAGGGAGTTTTTAGGAGGAGGCAAAGATTGGAGTGATGCAGCCACAAGCCACGGAACGCCAGGCAGCACCAGACGCGGGAAGAGGCTAAGAATGGGCTGGTCCCCTAGAGCCTTCACGGGAGTGCACCCTTCCCACCATCTTGATTTCAGACCTGCAGAGCTGTGAGGGAACAAATTCCTATTGTTTTAAGCCACCACCTTAATGATAATTCGTAACAGCAGCCATAGGAAACTAATGCAGGACCCTAAAGAGCATCTGTTTCAGTTAAATTAGGAAAATGGCATTGCTTTTGTTGAACCCCAAATAAAATAAAGATACCACTATAGACAAATTCTACAATCAATCGTCTGAAGTACCTTTAGAGATGACTAACTGTCCGCAGAATACAATTGGAAAAGTATGATATTAAAAACACAGTGGCTGACTGACAGCGAGTGAAAGACTGGCACCCTTCCATCCAGTTTGTTTAAACAGGATGCACTGAGTTTTGCAGCATACAGGTTTGACTTTTTGCATTTGGGTTACGTGTATCTTTGGGTGAATGAGGTCAAGATAAAATTACCAGACCGCTGCATCCTGAATCAATGGGTTATTCAACTATAAGGATTTTATTGGAGGGAAAAAATAAGACAAGAATAGGGGAAGCTCTCTCACTGGTATCCCTTTTCACTGATCTATCTCCGTCAGGAATTAACATGCCTTTAAAGAGTAAATATTTTCCTTAATCGCTCTCGGGGAAGGAAATACACAAACAAACCATGAACTCGGTTGTCCCGGCTGCCCTGCCCCGATTGTCCTGGATGCTCAGCTGCCGCAGCTCCTCCAGATTCTGATGTTGCCATAACACTGGCTTCTCAAAATCGTTTCTTATCAACGACTTCCTTCTGAGGAGGAACGATAGCCAGCTTCTTCCCCAATGAAACACTTGTCATGAACATTAAACTCAGAGTTTAGTACACCCTAACTAATCTTCATTTGCTCTGAGACCAACGCTGAATTTTACTTGATGGTTCAGAAGGTGATTGTCTATAAAAGAGACCACAGAACCTCTTCTTCATCTGAGAGTTCTAATTATGTGTCCCTTGGCGGCGGGGGGGGCGGGGTAGATCAACATGATGTCACAAACAACAATGAACTCATTTTCTACGAAAATCCAGGGAAGATCCTGGCTCCGCGGAAACAGGCTCCCGCAGGGCTCACTCTGAGAACAAGGACAGTACGACAGTACCTGTCCTGGGCGCCTTCCTTCTTACCTTCCTCCTAAATGGCTTGCCCCCCTCGGTTCCTCCGCTATCTGCGCTTTCCCACTAGTTAACTACTGTCGCCACTAAGCACTTTACAAAAGACCCCCTCTTTATAAAAAATCTCGTTCTCAAAAATATATCGTTTTTTCCCTCATCAAAGCATTCATGTTAGACATTCAACAAATAGCTTAATAAGCTTTCTTTTCAAAGATGAAGTGTTTATTTCTTCCAAGAGGAGGGAAGCTCCTAAAAGGAATAATTAACCTCAAGTTGGAAAGCCTTGTGCTAGAGCAAATGCCCCTGAAAGCAGCCGTGGAATCTACTGGCAGAGCTAGCTTACTTCTAAGAAAAAAACGGGCCTTTGAATTGTTTATTTTCACAGAGTTTGGCCTTAAATTTGGACACGGACCTCAACTTTTCAAAGAATACAGTCACTGCTTTGAGGCCTTTTTAACCCTGGATGATAGACAATCAAAAAATACACCTACTTAAGTAAATACAGATTAATCACAAGCAGGTGCTGTCTTTAGTTTTTAATCATCTCTGATGGCATCCCTCTGGTTTTCCAGATAAGATCCCATCACTCCACTTCCATGTTTTAAAAAAAACTTCTGCTTACAAGAGAAGGGAAATGTAACATCTGTCAGGCCTCACAGCCGTATAATATTTCAAATCCTTTGTGACAGGAGGAAGAGAATAAAAATAAACATGTAAATGACAACATTTACCAGGATCTCTCTTAGACAGGGTTGGGCACTGAGGGACGGGAGGGATGTAGAAAACCTTGTAGTAATGATTGGTGAAAGAATTGCTCTCCAACACGCGTGCAAAAGGTCAGGGAGAGAATCACGATAATGACAAAAAAAATAGCAAACTTCCTTAAAATGAACTCCTTCCTCCCATGGAATCAGCAGTGGGGCCATGACACAGAACTGCAGAAACAGCTGACGAAGCAGGCCTGTGCCTTGCCCAAGCCAGAAGAAGACAAAACTGCCCCCAGTTCCACCTCAGGCTCTGGGAGAACCAAGAGAACACAGGGCTCCCAGACCCAACAGAGGCCTCTGTCTGCCACTCCAGCACAGGGTCTGCCGAATGTAAGAGGAAGTCTGGAAAAGAGTCTCTGAATAAGATGCCATGCGGCTCTGTTAAAGACCCAAGTCTTTCAAGATAGCAATCCAGAGAATTCTAGGGCAGTTCGGGCAAGCAGAGAAATCAAGAAATAGTGCATGAGGAGAAAAAAAGATAAAAGCGATCCCTGAAAGGTCAGGAACAGAAAACAACACAAATATTTAATGTGTGATATATGCCCCTGTAACTGATGCTGATGTGATGTTGAATTACGGCCTGAGGTTCCAAAGGAAGTCGCTGTGCCGGATACTATTAATTTCTCTATTCCCCACATGCACTCTCCACCCTTCATTACTGGAGAGAAAAAGCGATAGCTTTGGAATAATGAAATTAATTTGTAAAATATCTGGAAATAAAATTGAGAGGTCTTAGTTAATTTGAAGGGATAAGTGAGGAAAAAGGATCCTGGAGAATTGCTAAAGTTTCTAAATTCAGTAATTAAGTAGATGGTGGTTTCACAAAATGAGAGAGAGAGAATAATTCAGAAGGATTAATTCAGCAGGAGAGAAGGGGAATTTCGTTTCCAACATACAGAGTTTGTGAAGCTTCAAACTTTCCTAGTGGCAATGCCAGACAGACAGACACAGAGATAAGGAGGATACACTTTCCAGAGGACTGCAGCAAGGGTCCCAACAAGGGGATTATGGCCAGAGAACAGAAACAGTGGGAGTGGCTAAGATGCCCCCGGTGGAGTGCAGAGAAGGGTGGGAGCTGAAGACATAACCTGGGGACACCAACAAAATTGTAAGATGCGGTCAGAGGAAGAGAAGCCTGTGGCAATGTAATGGTTTCCGTGAGGTGCTGCGGGAGACGGCACGCTGTTCCAGAAATAAGAAAATAAAGCCATTCAGAAGTAGAAAAGTTATAATAGTAAATGCAGCAGAGAGCTCCAAAAAGATAGCAGCTGGGGGGTGGGGAGTGGGGGAACATACATTGGATTGGGAAATTGGGTCACTGTTGACCTAGCAACAGCAATTTCAGTACTATGATGGATGCTAGAAGCCTAACCACAGTGCACTAAAGAGGAAATAAGTACAAAAAACTCCAATTTTTCCTAAAATTATACATCTATGTGTATACTTTTCCAGCATATCTGTGGTTACTTCCTCCAATAAAGTCTTTACCTGGAGCAGGGCACAAGAAACCATTCTCTTTTCCTTTCCATAAGAAGTAACTCTTCATTCGTTTGAGTTTTATCAGGAGCCTGCAGCAGCTCAGCCACATTGTCACATTCTACTTTTAATTCTAGTTCTCTTGCTGTGTCCACCCTTGTTTCAGTTACTTCCTCCACTGAAGAACTGAACCCCTCAAAGTCGCCCGTGAGGACTGGAATCAGCTTCCATTAATGTTAATATTTTGACCTTTTCCTATGAATTATGAATGCTTTTAATGGCATGTACAATGGTGACTCACTTCCAGAAGTTTTTTAATTTACTTTGACCTGATCCATCAGAGGGATCACTGTCTATGTCAGCTATAGCTTTAAAAAATGTATTTCTTAAATAATAAGGCTTCAAAGTCAAAATTATTCCTTGACCCTGGGCTACAGAATGAATGCTATGTTAGCAGGCATAAAAACAGTATTAATCCCATTGTACATCTTCATCAGAGCTTTTAGGTGATCAGGTATATTGTCAATGAATAGTGAAATTTTTTAAGGAATTTATTTACTTATTTACTTATTTATTTCGTTTTGAGTAGTAGGTCTCAACAGTGGACTTAAAACATTCAGTGAACCATGTTGTAGGCAGCTCCCATGTTGTGCTGTCTCCCAGGCTCTGTTGTTCCATTTCTAGAGCACAGGCAGAGTAGATTTAGCAACATTCCTAAGGGCCCCTAGCATTTTCAGAATGTTAACAAGCGCTGGCTCCAATTTGAAGTCATCAGCTGCATCAGCCCCTAACAAGAGAGTCAGCCTGTCCTTCGAAGCTTTGAAGCCAGGCACTGACTTCTCCCCTCTCGCCGTGAGAGTCCTAGATGGCATCTTCTTCCAACATAAGACTTTTTCTGATACACTGAAAACCTTTTGTTTACTGTAGCCACCAACTTGGCTAACTGTTTGGCACCAGAGGCCTAGTTTTCAACCTATCTTAGCTTTCAAAATGCCTTCCTCACTAAGCTTAACCATTTCTAGCTTTTTACATATGAGGTCTGTCCAGAAAAACTCCAACCATTGTTAATACAGCCAGAACAGTTGGTCCAACACTGATGTAACCTGTCAGCCATGGAGAATAGACTATAATACACATGGATAAACAATGACAACTTCACTGTACTAGTCAGTGGGGATAGTGGACACCACTGAGTGAGCATGTGTACTGTGTGGCCATCACATTCAAAATGAGTGAACAGAGCAATGAATCTGCATCAAATGTTGTGTTAAGTTAGAACATTGCCCTGCAGAAACTAGTTGGATGACTCAGAAGGCAGCAGCTATGGGCAACTGGTGATTGGCAGGTTCGTCACAACAACATACCCGCTCATGCATCACGCCTCATGCAAAGTTTTTTACACAAAACATCAAATTACCCAGGTGACTCAGCCCCGCTACAACCCAGATTTGGCATCCTGTGATTGCTGGCTTTTCTCAAAATTAAAATCGCCTTTGAAAGGGAAGAGATTTCAGACCATTGATGTAATTCAGAAAAATACAATGGGGCAGCTGATGGCGACTGAAGAACTGTGTGAGGTCCCAAGGTGCCTGCTTTGAAAGGGACTGAGGCATCATTGTCCTGTGTACAATGTTTCTTGTATCTTGTATCTTCTTCAATAAATGTGTCTATTTTTCATATTACATGGCTGGATACCTTCTAGACAGACCTTGTAAAGTGAGAGATGAGGCTCTTCCTTTCACTTGAACACTTGGAGGCCACCGTAGGGTTATTAATTAGCCCAATTTCAATATTGTTATGACTCAGGAACAGGGAGACCCGAGAAGAGGGAGAGCGATGCAGGGACAGCTAGTCAGTGGAACAGCCAAAACACAACCTTTATCAAGATAAGCTCACTGCTTACATGGGCATAGTTTGTGGCCCCCCAAAACAGTTACAAAAGTAACATCAAAGATCACTGCTTGCAGATCACCATAGCAAACCTGTATAATAATAATGAAAAAGTTTGAAATATTGTCACTATCACCAAAAAGTGACACAGAGACCCAAAGTGAGCAAATGTTGTTGAGAAAATGATAACAGACTTGCTCAATGCAGGATTTGCCACAAACCTCTGAATTGTTTTAAAAAAAGAAAAGGAAGGGAAGAAAGAAATATGTGAGAAGTGCAATAAAATAAGGTATGCCAGTCTGATGTTGTATTTCTTATATTAAACAATATCTTCAAATTAATATATTTTTCCCAAAATGTTTATATAAAATTGATGCTTTACAAAGATATTCTCTGTCCCACACACAATTCCCTACCCACCCACCAGTTTCCATTTATGAAACCTTGAACCAGTCTCATACATTATCTGGTGACATGACTTTTGGCTATAGAAATTAAGGAGTTTAAAAGAGGAAGCTATGTGATGTGACTTATTTCTAGGAATATAACTTTGGATCCATGATGGAAGATAAGATACTATCAGATTCAAAGCTTTAGATTTGCATGTTTTGCTGAAAACCAGTATTACATTAGTTTCTGTTTAAATTTTTGGTATATTTATTCCTCCCTTCCTACTATTGTTTTTGATCTATTATATACTGGCCGAGTTACAATGAGTCTCTTATTATAAACCACCTCTAATCTATTTTGAAATAAACTAAACATAAAATTAGCAAAAATAAATCATAAGGGACTAACAAATAATCAACAGAATAATATTGTGTAATTAGTAGTAATGGTTGCATAACTTTATGTATACACTAAAAACCACTAAATACTACACTTTAAATTGGTAAATTGCATGGTATATATGAGTCATAAAATTATATGACAGTGAAAAATCTTTTAAAAAGAGCATAGCAAAAGCACTATTCACATGATCAAAATATGCTTTGTAACTAACCAACTGATTTCACTGGTAACCCACCCATGGTACATA
Organism: Phyllostomus discolor; assembly: GCF_004126475.2. NCBI lineage: Eukaryota > Metazoa > Chordata > Mammalia > Chiroptera > Phyllostomidae > Phyllostomus > Phyllostomus discolor. The sequence goes on along the minus strand of NC_040904.2, from coordinate 26,775,230 downwards.
TGATAATTCCCAGTGATTCTGCTATTCTATATAACAGGAGCTTTTCATACTTTAAAAGGCTTACCCTTATATACCATAATGATTTTTTAAAATATATCATTCAAATTGAGTAACCTAATGACACAAATTTTTAAAGGAATACAATAAGGTATAAAGTATCTAATGTATGACTGCAAAACTCCACAAAAGATGGTAATTTAAAACACATATAAAGTATCAACAGAGATTTCCCAAGAAGAAAAGCCAAACTTTCATAAAAACAGAAGTTGTCTTAAAGAAAAATAACTACAAAAAAAGAGGCAACAAAACTACATGGAAATTTTATATTCTGTTAATGAGGTGTAACTTCACCATATGCACACCCACTGTTCACAAACAACCTAATAAAAGCCACAGATGAACAAAGTCCCAGACAGTAAGACCTGAAATGCAAAAAGCCAAAACTTTTTTACTGTGGGTCATTACTTTAGCTGAAGACCTGAGAATTCTATATAATACATCTGTTTTCATTTTCAAGGAGAGTAGTATCTTTTCTATTTTCTTTATTGGGAGGGATCTTATCAAATACTGTTCTATTTCTAAGTCTGCTAAGTGGCATTATAAAGTACCTATATAACAAGAAATTGGTATTTTTTATTTTAGTCCTCATATTATTATTTTGGCAAAAAGTATTGCATTCCTTTTCCAGGTAGAAAAGCTGAGATGATAACTCCTTAAATTCTTGATGCCTCTACCTTTTATTTGTTTTTCTTCTTTAAAAGCTAATACATTGAGCCTTGACCAGTGTGGCTCATTTGATTGGGCACTGTCCCACAAAATGAAAGGTCACCAGTTTGATTCCCAGTCATGGCACATGCCTGGGTTGCCAGTTCTGTCCCTGGTTGCATATTGAATGCAACCAACAGATGTTTCTCTCCCTCTCACCATCCCTTCACCTCTCTCTGAATATAAGTGGATAAAATATTTTTAAAAGGTTAATAAGTGGAAAATTCCAACTTAGATATACTTCCTTCTCAGAAGGAAAATCAGCTTAAAGTCTGACTACATATGGCACAGTTAAATTTTAACCTAAAATTTTTATTTGAGTTCAACAAACAGTACTAGCACAACTGGACACATCTTCTACAAAAATAACTCAAAACAAATACTCTGGTTTCTCTTCGGATCGAATAAATCTTTCATCTTTTACAAAAATAACTCAAATGGATCACAGACTTAAATGTAAGATGTAAAATTTTAAAACCTATAGAAAAACACAAGAAATATGATGAACAAGTTCTGGAGATCTAATGTACAGTATAGCAACTACATACAACATCATCCCACTTGAAAGTTACTAAGAAAGTAGATCTTAAATGCCACCACTAACAAAAATGGTAATTATGTGAGGTGATAGAGGCATTAATTAACCCTCTTGTAGTAATCATTTCTCAATACATATGTGAATCAAATCAATATATTGTACATCTTAAACTTACACAATGTTATATGCCAATTATATCTCAATAAGGCTGGAAAAAAAAAAACCCTTTTACACCATAGATAAAAAATCATTCAAAATGGACCATAGACCTAAATGTAAGAGTTAAAACTATAAAACTCTTAAAAGAAAGCACTGGAGTAAATTTGTGACTTTGAGTCAGGCAATGAATTCTTAGATACAACAACAAAAGTACCTAAGATACAAAAAAAAGATAAATTAGACTTCATTGAAAGTAAAAAGCTTTGTGCTGCAAATGATACTATCAAGAAAGTGAAAACACAATTCAAAGAATGGTAGAAAATATTTGCAAATTATATACCCATTTATACCCATATAAATCTGTTAAGAAATTTACTCAAACACCCAGAATATATAAGGAACTCTTACAACTCAATAATAAAAAGATAACTCAATTTTTAAAAGGGCAAAGAACTCAAATAGACATTTCTCCAAAGAAGGTATGCCATGTTCTTTTCATGTGCTTATTAGAGATATATATTTATTTCCATTAGGAAAATGCTAATTAAAATCACAATGAAATAGCACAACATAGTTATCAGATTAGCTAAATTAAAAAAAAAATAAAGTGGTAATACCAATTTTGGCAAAGAGAATGTAGAGAAACTGGATCACTGATACTTTCCTTGTAGAAATGTAAAATGCCACAGGCACTCTGGGAAAAAAGCATGGTTCTTTCTCATAAAACTACACATGCATTTTTCATATGACCTAGCAATTACATTCAAAAGAATATTTTCAGACATGTGACCACTGTTTTTATGTATTTCTTGTTACTGTGATTGTAGTATATATTTCACTGACTGTGACCCTCAGAATTCTAAAGGTGATGACCAATACAGGCATCTGTCACAGCAAAGGAGAAACCATCACAAAATTTATGTCAGTCAAGGCTGTGAGGTAGGATTGTTGAGATCAGATCGCAAACTCTAAGATTTCATTACTATAAAAACAAATAATGTAATACTAGACTGAATGATTATAAAATCTTAACCTCTTTAATTGGGAAGTCAAATGCTTTACAGTAAATTAAAAGCTGAAGGTAAAATGTTCTACATGAAGAATATCAGTGAAATGGAAACCCATTTATAGAATGTTTAAAATGATTATATGTCCATGAGAAAAACATCATAATTGGTTTTATTTCCCCCTGGACACTGGCCTAAGTCACAGGAGCATATTGAATGCCTTGGCAGAGACTATTGGTTATCCATCAAAATCTGATCTTCCCCTCTTCCACAGTAATGGCCATCCAGGAAGTCTATGTTTCCCAGCCTCCACTGCAGCCAGGTATGGCTGTGTGACTAAGTTTTGACCAGTGGGACGGAAATGTGTCATAGTAACTCTTGGCACCTTCCTTAAAAGACTACTCTAATCTCTAAGGGGTTTTGTGTTTTTTTTCTCCTAGCTCTAGATCCTAGGTTCTGAATACCCACATCTTCTAGGTTGGTAGGAAAGGAAATAAAGGAAAGGTGGTGGCAGAGCTGGGGGGAAAAGTAATTTAATTAAATACAGCAAATCCCACTACTAGCAATAATAACAGCTACTCTTTTATTGATTGGCTAAATGGCCCTAGCTTTGTGCTAAATTATCTATTTTTATCTTCATAACAACCCTGTAAGGTATTCTCCATTTTTAACAATGAAGAAGCTAAGGCTCAGAGAAGATAAGGGTCTGAAATCTGAGGAGACATAACCCTTAACCCCCTTTCTGCCCAGACTCCCTACTTCCTCTACTCTCTGTCTTAGCAGGTCTCAGAAAGTCTCTAGGCTGAGACACCCTTAAAAGTCCATTTGTGTTTTTATCCATCCTCTGTCACTGTGTGTCTCAGAATAAATTTCACTTACATATAGAGAAAAGGACCTGCTTAAAATTCTACCCATGGAACTTGAAAAATGACATATAATCACAGTAATATACTCAGGTCACTCAGGTAGCAAGTGGCAGGGGGAATATTTGAAGTCAGGTTTTTATGGCTTCAAAGCTTGACCTATATATAATCTACTTCCCTATGTTCCTGCTACTAATATGCCACTAAGAATGAGACCTAAAAGTAGACATTAATTTTACATGTTTAAAAGTTTTCTATCGATATCTCATACTCCAAACATTAAATTCTATTTCAATAATTTGTGAGATATGGAACATGAGGGCCAGGAATAAAAATTTTAAAAAAATTTTAACTTTTAAAAAATTATTACTGAATCTTTGAAAAAATTCCTTTATAAATTTTTAAGCATAGTGGAAGCCAAAATCTACCCTGGCAAAAATGAAGTAAAGAGGATTCTAAATATTCTTGGCTCTGAGTTATATTCCTTTTAAGTCTGAAAGAGCCAGACAAATATTTAGGCAGAGAAGAAAAATACATATACTTTTAGTTAAGTGGAGAGTTAGAAGTAGGCCACATCTCATTTTTCTGTCCCAAAGTGCTTAATTTAGAGTCGGATTTTAAAAACAATCCTCCACAGGCCAGGTTTGGTCCTTCCAATTGGCACCTGGACATCAAACTCTTGTGACAATCTGGAGCAACTGAAAATAGCTTTGGGTATTCAAACTATCATGCGGGAAGAAAGGTCAAACTTGAATTAATGTATTTGAAGACTGAAAAAAGGTTTTATACAAGCCTTAAAAGAGAAGAGGAAAAATAAAGGGAAGAAAGAAAATTAAGGAGCTAACCCAACCTACACCCCCACCGGAAGTGGAGACAGAGCTTGCTATTTTCACCAGGCTTCTATCCCAAAGCACCTCGGTTCAGAGCTGTGTGCCATTTCTGTGCTAACCCCAAAGCCACTTCTTGCATTTTCTATTTATTCTTGTCCAAGGAGCTTTACTGTTTAGTCACTTTCTACAGAACAAAGTCCAAATTCCTCTGCCTGGCATTCAAAGTCCTTTCCAATTTAAATTCAATCTACCTCTCCAGCTTTATTTCCCAATATTCTTCTTCATGAGTTCTCCACGACAGCCAAACAATTCTCCCCACTATTAAAAAAGCAGACATATTCCAGCCTAGCCCCCTTTGGTAATGCCACCAGCAACCCTCCTAATCTTCTCCACCTAGCAAAATCTTTCCCATCTTCAGGGACTAGCTCAAGTTCAAGCCCCACCCCTCCCCCAAATACCACAGGATGCATTAAAAAATCTCTCCCCTTCCAAAATCCCATACCAGTTATGTAATATTCTAAAGTATTCATTTGAGACTCATCATAAGTGCACTCATACTAATATTTATTTATCTTACTTCTATGTCTTAACCCCTCAACTAGATCTCAAGTTCCCTGAAGGAAAGGACTTCAGTCTTTTTAATCCCTATAGTTTACATAACATCTAACCAGGAACAAATTAATGTTACACAAGCTTCAGCTAACAGGATTTTAAAGCACTCCTGCAAGGATAATAAGCAAATTGCTATTTATAAGCCAAAGGGAGGAATATACATCATCAGAAAATTTCAGTATTTCATTGTTTCCACATTTCATACTATAAGACAATAGTTTCTTTAATCCCTTTAATCAAAATAAAACTAAGGAAGTCCTGATGTGTTATCAAGCCAAGAAAGTGTAACTACTGAAGACAAAGCTATTTGCACCTGGTGAAAAAAGCAGCAATAAGTTTAATCACAGCAAGTAGGTTTCTCTGCTTGACTCCACATAAAATATGACTGTGCTGCACCCTGCAGTTTATGGAAGAAAAGAATTATAAGAAGACCTATTCAAGGACTAATCAATGTTTGAGCAGGAAATAATTCTCCTGCTGTTCTAAAAATACTAATCAATTTTTCTTTCACTGTTGCCATTACACACTAAGAATACACTTGAGTTGTACCTGAAATTAACATTTCATATTTGGAAATAAAGTTTTGCATTCATTTTCCTTATCCTAGATTCAGAAAAAAATGACATCAGTGCCTATAAAACCATATGACTCTATAATCTGATCTCTGATCCTCTGAAAATAACCTCTGTAAAGACAATTAACTATGTTCATTGAGTCTTAATAAACAACCCTCCCAAGTTCCCTTTTAAGAAGCAAGCTACCGGGAGAAAAAAAAAACAGATAAAGTCCTGGGCACTGGGAATTACAGGCTGATCCACAATATGTAGATCCAAATTTCCAAGACCAGATTGCCAAGTTCCATTTCTGCCCGAGTCCATGCTGGGACAATTCCAGGTTCAAATACCTAGTAGCAAATGGTCATACCAGGTCCTTCTGTGGATTCCAGAACACTTGGGTAGATCTTAGGGAACATAATGAAAACTGGGATTCATCAAAAATTCCTCGAACAGACACACATCTCTCCCCCCAGGAGAATTCTAGAAATACCTCAATTTCAATGCATTTTTAAGATGATGCTTTGCAAATATTTCATGGGGTTTTCCAAAGGCATTGCCAAAGGAAACAATTTAAAGATACCAGTAGCAAATGAACTTGCGAAACACTACTTAACCATGTGTTCCTACTGGGGATCACTCATTAGAAGACGAACTGCTCTGGGGGGCATAAAAATCCTTTTAAAAAGAAATTAATTTACCTTCACTTAAACCAACATTTCCCAAGCTTACCTGAAACCCTACTAATACTTCCATGGGGTTATCCCTCTTTACCTTTTAACTTTTATGCACTACATATTTCATCTCTGTAAATTAAGAAATTCAAATAGGAAAGATGCATACATTCAAGGTATGTTTTTGCTGTCACTTAGGGAAAGTCCTCCCAAAGGGCCTCACCAGAGTGACACCCATTACTCTGGTAAATCTGCCATAGTATATGGTCTGACCAGGAGCTATGTGAGTTCAAAACTGAGTTTGTCAGCACACCAAAGGGATTCCAAATTTCACTAGCAGATCCCCAGTAACCACCATCCTAAGTATAACACCATAAGGTCGATTTATTAAATTACAATCAGCAATAGTCACAGAAACACCTATATTCTATCCTGCAGGACTTACCCACTCACGCCCTCTGGTAGAACCACTTGGGAAGTCAAATCATGTAAAAAAGGTGAACACACACTCATGGGGGAAATGGTTAGAACTGCATTTGTAATGTCATCAGACGAAGAGAGCCTGATGTAACCATCTTCTTTTAACAATGCACTATAACAGTATGAGCGAAAGATTTGTCTGTGGGGTGTAAGAAGCTTTTACTCCTCCTTAATCGCTAGCAGCTCTAAAATACTTCTGTCCATTCCTGGGGGTGGGCAATTGCTGTCCTTTCTATTTTATCTGAAGTATAGAAAAAAATATTATAAAGCTGGGTGATTTTTTATAATCTATGTCATACAATCTAAGTCAAAACAGTGATCCAGTTAGGCAAACACGGCTCCAAAACAGGTTCCCTCGAAACCCATCTCCCTTTTAAGCCCTATTCCCCTCCAAATAGAAAACCCGGAGCTCCTTCTGTATCATAATCCTCAACATCTATTGGCCATTCTTGCCCTAACTCCGTCTCTCACTAGGGCTGGCCTCCTCAAAGATACTAAAATCAGGATCATTGCTATGGCTTCCTCCACAAAACAGTAACTTGTTCACTTCCCATGTTTTCCTTCAGAAAACGTTTTTTTAAAAATATCTTCCTAGGGACTGAAAAGAATTCAATTAGACAGGTTTTATTTAGTCAACACAGTAATTTTTTTAATTGGAAAAATGTCACAATCAGTCCAAAAAAAATCCAGATTTCCAGCTCCCCCTAAAGAGCCTGGAGGATTTAGTGACGCTGGACAATGACATAGCTGAACATAACATGGCAAAGACAGACTGAAACAGAACACTGTTTCTCCTTGACACAGGTTATCCTTCCTCTGGTGCCACCCACCCCCACTGTCCACCACTCCCTGTCGTCTTAATGCCACTCTTGGTAGCTATTACATTTGCCAGTCCCTGCTCTGTCCACCATGGGTTGATTTTACAATTCAGTTCACAGAGAACAATCTTACCACCTAAGTGTTCAAGTTCTTAAGGGTGAGTTCATTGCATCACCCAAGTTTTCCTTGTATAATTTGCCGTTCCCTCTACAACCCTATACCCATGAAAGGAAGGTAGGAAGAAAGCCATCCAGCCTAGGAGCTGAAGGCAAAAGGAATCCTGGGATCCAGTGTTGGATCCCTTACCCTATGAGCTAAGGTCAGTCAGAAGCGATCCACCAAGTAGTTCCCCAAACCTCCTTTTTGCAACTCATTTCTACTTTTCACTCTTCCATTTCTACTTGAACCTAAACTATGAAGCTCTCTATAAACATCTCTCTATCCAGCCCTAAGAACTGGCTACCTTTGCAGGATGCAGTGCAAAATGAAAAGGCAGAGCCCCCTTTTCAAAACATTACTAAGAATTTCAAGACTGTGACAGCAGAGCATTAAACCAAATATAGGGCCCTTCCAAATATGGCAGCCTGTGCAAACACACGGGTCACATGCCCAAGAAGCCAGCGCTATCCACCCCTTCTCTTGTAACCAGGCTCTCTAGGCTGCTTTCCAGGCACTCAAGGGTTCTGCCCATAGCCTGGCAACCCAAATCCAACTCATCTGTTTCTTTGTTTACCTTCCTCCAACGAGGACAAGTGTTTCCTTTCCCTGGTACAAAGACTAGCCTTCCTGACAGGATGTATAGAATAGATTGACATCTATGTGGTCTTATACCCCAACACTACTCACTGAAGCAAGAGTCATAAAAAAAAGAGGGCAAGCATTTAAGGCTCAAAAGGGAATATCGTTTTGTTGCACTACTTTCTTTACACGCACACCACTTTACAATGACAATAATAGGGGCTTGAAGTCAAGGAAATTCATTTGCTTGTCTTTTATAAACTCATTTTCCCACTCTTATTTATCACCCATATCACACATACACTTTTAACAGTATCATTTTTATTTATTATTTTTGTTCCTCCCTTCTTTTGCCATTCAAATAATAGGCCCAGATGGTCTTTAGTAAGGTTCTCCAAAGCATAGTACATATACACCAGAAGGTTTAAGATGGTACAAGGATGATTTTTATATATAGCTAATTACCTTAAAGTGAATTGGAAACAATATAATGAAACAAGTATATACTGAACAATATACATTATATAATGAACAAATATAATGAATGGTATAATGAAATCAATGTGTGAGTTTTTACTTATTAAAATTTTTAAATGTGTTTAAATAAAATAAGTAAGTCAATTTAATAAAAAAATTAAAGATAGTAGGGGTAACAATCAAAAAGGAAAAAATGTCAATAATTTAATGTAAAAATGCTGTTAGAATGTAGAGCAAGGGGATTCTGGCTCTCAAGGTAAAATAAGCTTTCATGTCTTCTTCCTCCAGCAGAGCTAATGCCTCTTTAAGAAGACAGGTGGAATATCAGTTTGAATTTAGGGCTCTCATAATCCTTAACAAATGAAACTTGCAAAAATCCACTGAGAGGTCAAAAGGAAACCACCCAGTCTAAAGAACTTAAAAATGCTTGGAACGTACATGGTAATAACCAAGACTGCTTGGTTGACTGAAGCTTGCGGACGAAAGGACGACATTCAAAAAGCACAGGTGTTCATCCTCCACTGAGCAAATCTATCCGTGTACAAGGCAGGTGCTGCGGGGCCGAGATGAAGGAGGAGAGCAGAACACAACAAGGACACAAGTTCCAGCACCAGCCCTGCACAGGTGGCTCATGTCACCTTAAGCGCTATGGACTAAATGTTTGTGACTGCCCCCCAAATATTCGTATGTCAAAGCCCTAGTCTCCAAGGTGATATGGTATCTGGAGGTGAAGACTTTGGGAGGTAGTTAGTTTTAGAAAAGTCATGAGGGTAGAGCCCACGTGATTGGATTACTGTGCATAAAAGATGAGAAAAAGACCAGAGCTTGCTCGCTCTCTCTGCCAGGTGAGGATACAAGAAAGCCCTCAGATCTGCTGACACCTTGAGACTGGACTTCCCAACCTCCAGAACCGTGAGGAATAAATATTTGTTGTCTAGGGTACCCTATGGTATCTTGTTACAACAGGCCAAACTGACTAAGACATTAAGTGACTCATTTACCTTCTCTGCATCTGTGGACCACATTTACCAAGACTTTAGAGCTGAAAAAACTCAATCTAGCCCCTACGTTTTACAAATTATGAAAATTAGGTTAAATGACTCGTGCAAAGGCATATACTTTCTTGCTAGAAAGCTACCAAATCACTTCTAGAGGAGAAGGCTCCCGAGTCCTCTAGTCAGCATCCCATGTCTCTCCTAGGCCACCTCCTGTGTCTGCAATGCCCTTTCACACCACTCCTTCTGTTTGTCTCCGAACTCCATCACACCTCGAGGCCCAGTTCAATGGCATCTCTGAGAAGCATTGCCTGGCCTGAGCTCCCCTACCCTACCAGACAGAGTTCTGACTGTTCTCCTCCATCACCATAATTCACAGCAGTATATCCATTCAGAGAGTAAAATATTTCACCATATTGTACTCTGATTTGTTGACTTTATGTCCTTTTTCTCTATACATTGTGAACTCTTTGAATAAAATGAAGCCTTATTCATCTTTATATTTCTAATATTCCATAAAGCCTACTACATAGAATGTATTCAGTAAGTATAGCTTAATTTACAATAAAAAATACTGTATTCCAAACTGTAATCAATATACAAACTAATTACTACCATTAACTACATAACAGAATACCTGACCTAGTACCATTCCCCAGTTTGGGTTCACTAGGAGTTGAGGAGAGACAGCTTGTCGTAAAACATCTCAGGCATTGCGCTTGTGCTGTGGAGTTAATCTTCACAACAACCTGTAAGTTAGGACTATATCCATTTCACTGACAACAAAACCAGACCTCAGAGAGCTTAAACCTCATTAACATACATGGTAAAATAGGACAAAGCTGGGACTCAAATCTAGATTTCTTTTACCTCTGCTCATTGTTTCACACAGATCCCAAGCTTCGTACAAACAAACTGACCGACCCTAGAAAGTGGCCTAACAGATTATTAGAGGACAAAGTAACAACACAAAAAACAAACAAACAAATCAGTTTCCATGAACAAGCAATGCAGAGAGCCCTAGCCACCGGCCCCCCATCCTTTCTATACCGGTCTCTGTGTAGCAGGGATCATGCTAGCTGGCTTAGATGAACTTGGAATACTATTTGAAACCGAACATCTTAATTATATAACTTTGAGCTGTTTAAGCTTAATTCCACTTAAATGAGATCATAATACTGGAGCATCATGAAGGATTGCTGACGAAAAGAAAATATATATGAACAAACCTCTATTGCCATCAACTCATATTTAAACCACAGTTAATATTCTCTTATCTCCAACTTGCTACTGATTTTATTAAAAAGTTAATTAAGGCCACACAGAGGTTGGTTCTTAATCATGTGGCCGCTAATGAAAACCTGGGTTCTCCCTGGCAACATATGAAACATGTTTAAGCAAATGAATTCCAACGCATCTATTATTAAACCCCATTGGGTGCTGTCCAAGGTAGGTGGAGGCCATAGCTGGGACTGCCCCCAGCTGAAGTCCCCCAACACCTAACACAGCTCCTGGCAGGGAACAGGGATTTAGATTATGTTTTGTTGATTTATAATCTCTGCTAAAGTGGATAATTAAAATGCTCCTTTAAATAGCTCGTAAGTATTAAATCTACTACTGCTGTAATGCTATGCATTTTTACAAGTAGCAGACATAAGGCTAATTTTGAACTATTTAAAATAGTTTTGAAATTGCACAAGAAAATATAACATCAAGATTCATCAAAAAAAATTCTGTGTACAATTTTTGGACCTTCATATTCCCCAATGCAGAATGGACAACTGGGATAGAATGTGCCCTATCAGTCTCCTGTGGGTCTTGAGATTTAAAAATTCAGCAATACATGGAAAGACCTCGAAGACTAATTTTCAGAGCAACAAGATATAATTATGACTTGACTTATTCTATGTGAATCCAAATTTATCTAAACCATTTAGGAAAATAAATGCTTAACTTGTAGGACTGGGTGTCAATAATTTGAAATACTCTCACTCCCAGGAAAAAACATTTATAACTGACTTCTCTTCATGGCTTTACCCTACCTCACACTTAGACCTACACAGGAAAATGTATGTGTTTTTTCTTTCTGATCTAGTACTAGATTGCAGTTTAAAGCTCCAGATCAATCCCTTTTGGGGAAGGATGCTGAGGGATTAGATGAACTAATCCATGTAAAGCACAAGGACCATGCTGGCTCAGAGTTGACATTCAGTAAGTACCAGCTATGACAATGAGTAAAAAAAATGAGAATGATGATGATAACAAAAGAATATCCTTAAGTATTGTTTTAAATGAATCTAAAAGCCACTGTACCTGAAGAAATGCCTAAATAGAGAACAAGGTCAGTTCACAAACCCAAGATTCATCAAATCAAGCTTTTGAAATTCCTTCTTGTTTTCTCAGCTGCCCTAAGGATTTCAGCCCTGTGTATGTGACAAGCTAAACCACCTGAATTTCCCAGGGCTGAGAAGCCGCTGTCAGGCCGCACCTTCCCAGGTCAAGGTGTAGCACGTGAAGGGCACCCTAGTGTGTTAAGAACCAGGCCAGCAATGGCATGCTGATGAGGCCACAGCCCGAGATTTCTGCTCGCTTTAATGAACTGGAAAATATCTATGTGTTCTTCTCGCATCTCCACCTGCCTGGCAAACCAAAGCTGCTGCTCCCTTAATAACTCTACCTCCCAAACCCCTCTTAATACCCAACCATATCTCTGCCAGCTGACAAGTAGAGCTGACAGGCTACAAATGAAATCCTGTACCAGCCTGTCTACCTGCAGGATGCGAAAGGAGTTAGTGAGGCAGGAAGGAAACACAAGGCCCCCAACGAAGGACGATCAGCCATTTTTAAAAAAGTAAATGGGCAAAGAGCAAGCTGTAGCTGATGTCCACTTGGAACAAACATGAAACCAAAAGAGCCTCCCTCTCTGGTAGTTTTCTTTCCCTGTCTACAAGAGAGGCCCTTTATTTTTTCATTGAATTTATTGAGGTGACATTGGTTAATAAGATTATATAGGTTTTGGGTATACAAATCCACAATGCATCATCTGTACATTTTTTTAAACTTAGTATTTATTAAAGTATAATTGACATACAATATTATATTATCTTCTGTGTACAACAAAGTGATTTGACATTTATATGCTTTACAATGTGATCACCGTAATAACTCTAGTAAGCACCTGTCACCATACAAAAGTATGCTAGTATTGACTATTTTCCCTTGGCTGCACACTATGTCCCTGTGGCTTATTTATTTTACAACTAGAAGTTCATTCCTCTTATCCCCCCTCACCTTTCTCATTCATCCCCTCACCCCCCTACCCTCTGGCAACCATCAGTTTGTTCTCTGTATCTATGAGTTAGTTTCTGTTTAGTTTTGTTTGTTCATTTCTTTTGTTTTATATTCCACATATATGTGAAATCATACAGTATTTGTCTTTCTCTAACTTAATCACTTAGCATAATTACCCTCTAGGTCCATCCATGTTGTTGCAAGTGGCAAGATTTCATTCTTTTTATGGCTGAGCAATATTCCAGTGTGTGTGTGTGTGTGTGTGTGTGTGTGTGCGAGTGCGCGCGCACCCGCGCTCGCCACAATTTCTTTATCCATTTATCTATTTATAGACATCTAGGTTGCTTCCTTCTCTTGGCTATTGTAAATAATGCTACGATGAACATAGGGGTGCACATCTTTTCAAATGGGTTAGGGTTTTCATTTTCTCTGGGTAAATACCCAGAAGTAGAGCTGCTAGGTTTATGGTAGATCCATTTTTAATTTTTTGAGGAAACTTCATGTTGCTTTCCATAGTGGCTGCCATAGTGGCTGCACCTACTTACAACTCCACCAGCAGTGCACAAAAGTTCCCTTTCTTCCACATCCTCGCTAGCACTTGTTATTCATTGATTTATTAATGATGGTCATTCTGACAGGTGTGAGGTGACATCTCATTGTGGATTTAATGTGCATTTCCCTGATAACTCACTAGTCATCATATTTTCATGTTGAGCATATTTTCATATTTGTCTTTCCACTTTTTCACCTGCATCTCTTCTTTAGAGAAATGTCTATTCAGGTCCTCTGCACACTTTTTAATCATGCTTGTTTTTTCTATGTTGAGCTGTATGTGTTTTTTATATATTTTGGATATTAGCCCCTTACTAAATATATCATTTTCAAATATCTTCTTCCATTTGTAGTCTGTCTTTTCATTTTATTGATGGTTCCCTCCCTTGTGCAAAAGTTTTTTGGTTTGATGTAGTCCCATTTGTTTATTTGTTTTTACTGCCCTTGCCTGAGGAGACATATCCAAAAGAATACTGCTAAGACCCATGTCAAAGACTTTATTGCCTGAGTTTTCTTCTAGAAGTTTTATGGCTTTAGGTCTTACATTTAAGTCTTTAATTCATTTTGAGTTTATTTTGTATTTGGTGAAGCAAGTGTTTCAGTTTCATTTCTTTGCATGTGGCTATCCAGTTTTCCCAACACCACTTACTGAAGAGACTGTCTTTTCCCCATTGTATATTCCAGCCTCCACTGGCATCCTCTCTGGTACTTGAGTTGAATTGTCTAGCAGTCTCCTTAACCAGTTTTGCTTTGTTTTAATTACAGGAATGTGAAAGGAAGGCCAGGCAAGCCAGAGATGGGGCAAAGCCTGGAAACACCACTTCTAACAGCTGTTTGTGGACAGAAAAGTGAGGTAGGTAAATTCCCCTCTTTCATCCCACTCACATATTTATTGACCACTTACTGATGCCAGATCCCACAGGAGCTGTTAAGGATACAGAGACGAAAAGGTGAGTCCCTATCTTCCGGGACATGGGTAGAGTTTTGATAAACAAAAACAAGGAGTGAAGATATTCCAGGTTAAAGATACCAGGTCATCTAGGAGGGGAAACAACAAATGCAGGGTAGGCACAATTGCAGAGCAGGTTCTAGAAGACCGAGGAGTCCAGAATCTTCTACTGTTAGCTCTTCCTTAGGTCAGTGAAGAACAACATGTATCAGTTCTCACTGTGTACTATTCCTACCCTGGAATTTATTGCTTCCTTCTAAACACTGGTCTCCTTAATTGAGCTAAGAATGGCAATCCTGTTGGAGGTAGAAAGATTCAGACTCAAATGTTTGAATTAAGAGCAGGGTTGTTTTTTTTTTTAAATTATGCATCTCTCTCAAGGTATCTGGATATTTGCTACTTAGTTGTATTAGCTGACTTTGCTATAAACATAACATATGTGGGGCATGGTGGTTTGGTTTAGTTTTTAGTGGTTCCATATGCCTCTTTATGCTGAAAGGTTCTATTCTCAGGACAGAGCAGTTATGGAATCTAGGGAAATACTGCAGGACACTCGTGAGCTGTTGTTGGGCAGAGTATGTGTCCCAGATATAAATACAGCTTGCCCCCTATCAAAAACTGCAATCCCTACATATCCCAGAAATACTTGCTAACCTTTCTTCATGCTTCTTTTCTTCCCTACTACCCACCACTATCTAACTTATTACACTTTCTAAACTTATTTATCTATTTATTGTCTACCTCCTCCTCTAGAAGATAAGGGATCTTTCTCATTTATCACCACTGAATCCCTAACACCCATAATGTATACAGTAGGCATTTAATACATACTTGTTCAATGTATGCTGAATGTATTGTAGGAACTGACTGTGGGAGCAGGGGGGTGGATAGGATAGGTGGAGGAGGGCAAAGGGGGAAAAATTGGGACAACTGTAATAGAATAAAAATAAATAATTTTTAAAAATAAACCAGTGAAAAAGTATCTCAGAAGATAACAAGATTTCTGCTGCAAGCCAGTTCTTACAAAGTCCGACCACATTTGCAGATGAAAAATTCCATTACTTACCCCAACAACCTCAGCAACATTAGTCTCTGGTCAAAGGAGCAGAAGGGGAGGGAGGAGAGCTGTCCTCCTTCTCTATGGGGAAGGAAAGCAGCCAAGCAAAAAAAAGTTTGAGAAAGAACAATGGCCTCTTCCTGAGAAAGCGTGTAAGTAGGTCGGTATTGGAACCGCATTTTATTGCACACAAATCCATCATTGTTCCTTTATATTTCCTTTTCCTTTTCTTCCCCTCTTCTTTTTTCTCCTCTGCCCTATTCACCATTACTGTCATCTCATGTGAGATTGTTAAAACCATGATATATTTATTCAATTATCCATAGACCTACAGCCTCTTCATCAAATTAGCTGATCTCTATTTATAGCTGATACTTCTGTACAGGAGATCTAATGAAAATTCCTGCGAGTAATAAAACTAAGTCAAATTTTGCATTGCTATTTTCGACCCAAAGATTGTTGCCATTATCCAATAAATTTGTTTCAATGAGTGTTGTAAATACACATTTTCTTTTAAAGATAGTATTTTTCAATAAGAAAAACCAGGCTGTGTAGAATCAGGAGCTAACACCTTCCATAGTATGCTTTATTACCTACTCCAAGACCACATTACCTTAAAAAATTAACTTTAAAAGACAAAAAGTTAAAATAAATCTAAATAGACTTTGAATAACGATTCTATCAGGAAGGGAATTTATCTGCACCTGGTAAGAATAATCACATAAAATATGCTGACATATTTCTAGCAATTAATATATAAAACTGCCAAAGAAACTCATCTATAATAATCAATACTGAAGTGTGACTTTTGTTACTATTAATAGATCTCCATATTCATTAACTTCACAAAACATTTTATTTCACTTATTATACTCAATTTACCAATTGTCTCAATGGTCTCTAACGATGCTAAAAAGTATAGTAAAGAAAAAACTAAAAGCCAATAGTATCATTAAGCCAGGATCTAATAAGGACCCCAAATCATATTCTGAGCCATATACTAAAGTACATATAAAATGTATTATATTCTTTCAACAGTAAAGCTTAAAACACCTAAATGCTAATGCTTTCCTATATTATCATAAGACTCATCTCAGAAGCAATACTAGAACTTCCACCTACAGGAAGACCATGTCTGAGAACAGCGGAGTCCCGACAGATATGTCAAAGCAAAGGCAGCTGGGCCACCCGGAAGGGGCGAGATTAACCGCCCACCTTCTCCCAGCACAGGAAAGCCAGCCCACCTCAGGATACAAAACGTCACAAATAGCTGAGGTGACCACAAGATTCTTTTCCCTAAATAGTTTAACCATTTGAGCCATTGCCATACTTTTGACACTGCCCTAGTGGGGTTAGAGACCTCCAGGAGTAAGACTTTCAAAACCAAGGTTAGGTTCTGTGAAAATAAAGAGGTTCAGAACAGAAAGGGGAGTATAAAAATATGAGATATCTATCTATAGATGATAGATAGATAGATAGATAGATAGATAGATAGATAGATAATAGATAGATACAAACATACATTTTTCACAAAGACTTCAGTGACAGAGCTTTGACTGTGCCGTCATCCCAGTTTTGGAGGTGCAGGGATCCACCCCCATCCTCACATCAGGCGCCCTGATGCCCAAACACCCACTTTGGTCACGCAGAGAACTAGGGTTAAAAGGGTGGATGTTGACCATGGAATGAGTGGGCTGACACCCACAGAATTCCAGCCCATGACCTTTCTTTCCCTCACAAGGGAACTGCCTGCCTTAATCACAGGCTAACAATGCTAACACATGCATTCAAAGCACCATCAGCTTTATGATTCAGTACTTTAACAAGCACTCAAAAATAACCCTTTTTTAAATTCAGTGAGAACTTTATATCTAGATATGAACTACCAAATAAAAGTGAGAGTTCTGCTGGTCTCTGGATATTATGTCCACAATACTTCAAATAAACCAACTCTTGAGTCCATCAGACATCTATACTGAAGGGCACTGTTGTCAAATGCTTCGATGTCACACTGCCTGAATCTAAATCCCAGCTTTCGTAGCTAGAGGAACTAAAATCATTTAACTGCTCTGTGCCTTGCTTTCATTACCTGTAAATAAGAGCTACTACCTCACCCTTTCTTGTAAGAATCAAATGAGCTAATATAGGAATACTTAGTGGAGTACCTGGCAGATAGTAAATGTTAAAGAAAAAGAAGCAATTAGTACTATTGTTATACTAATTACCTCTGGTCATATCTATACCAATAATGATGTTATAAATACAGAAAATGAATGATAAACATTATAAAGAGGAATCTGATATATGAAGATAAAAAATGTAACCATTTATTTGTACATGTGCACAGCAGATTAACTCCCTCACTACTCAGGCCATCTGTAATCAAAAAGAGTATTAAGGAAACTCAAAGAAAGTAAACAACTAAAGCAATAACAGAAAACAACATTAACTGGTTTCCTGTAAATTGGAAGTCCCCTGAACTTTGGGGACTCTTACCAAAGGCTATACTGGCAACCTTCCAGGCTTACTAATACAAATTAGAGATACAAATTTATGCAAATCAGGCTTTTATATCTCTTGAGACAAGACAGTTCCATCTTATTTTGAGTAGTGACTTCTGTTTTTTGCTTTCTTTATCTTCATGATTCACTTTTCACACTCCTGTCTTGTAATTTTTGTTTGTATATTTTCCTCTCTGGATCTCACACAATCTTAAGCATAGTCTTTTTTTGAACATTCTTTCTTTTAGAAATTCTAATTCAACTTTCCTTAATTTAGCATTCAATTTTATGCATCAGGGCCTGGGATAGTGCCTTAATAATAGACACTTCAGCTATCTGTTAAATAATTGTAGCAAAGTATCTGTGGTCAGCTCAGCCATTTGCGACATTCTTGGACCAGGTACCTGCTAGTTTCCATTACTACTAAAACATTTTCACCATCATGAGACTATCTAAATTATCACTTGCAGTAGGATAATTTCTAATAAATTTTTTAAATTTTTATTTATTGATTTTTAGAGACAGAGAGGGAAAGAGAAATATTGATTTGTTGTTTGACAACATTTCAAACTGAAATATGCCTTGCAATCTATATTGCTGATGGATAATTACTGAATACTATCATTATGCTCAATAAAGTTGGGAAGGAATTTTATTTATGAAAATAAATAGACAATTTTGTAAAAAGACACAGACCTTTTTTAAAGATTTATTTTTTTTCTAAGAGAGGGGAAGGGAGAGAGAAAGAGAGGGAAAGAAACATCAATGTGTGGTTGCCTCTCACATGCCTCCTACTGGGGACCTGGCCTGCAACCCAGGCATGTGCCCTGACTGGGAATCAAACCAGCGCCCTCTTCATTCATGGGCTGGCACTCAACCACTGAGCCACACCAGCTGGACAAAAGACACAAACTTTCAAAGAACCTAAAGTTGAATACTTCTTTAGAACCAGAATCCTGAGATCTCTTCATATTTTCTTTAAAAGAACACTAATTTCTTCATATAAAGAATATCTCAGTCATGATTTACCAAGAAGTCAGCTTTTAGAAAGAGAAGCTAAATGAGTAAGATTCAAAAGAATGACAATTGTGTTGGGTGATTTTTAATGACCATTGTGTTGTATGATTTCTTTTTAATCTTAAATAGCTTATAATTAATACTATTATTTAAAAAGTACAAAAATAAACATATACACACGGTATTATGAATCTTTTTCAAATGATAAAAAGCCTACTGGCTATGAGGTATAGAGGGGAGAATACAGGCTTTACAGCCAGAAAACCTCAGCTCTGACTCCACCTTTACCTCTTTACTACTAAAGCTATCATGGAATTAAGTAAAATTACATAAGTAATACATTTAGCACAGTACCTGACCCACAATAAGGGTTCCATAAATGATACCATTACCGTTTGTAAAAGGCACACTGGACACATATTTCATTTTGTGTCCTCCCAAACTTCTTCTAGAGCATAAGGGGATTAAAAATATTTTTAAAAACCTAAGTATAATGAAAAGAGGAGAGAAGACAATAATAACAAAAGTTTGGAAGCTGGAAAGAGGTAAATGAGTCGTAACTAACCCAGCAGAGCTAACAATGCTGAATCCTAGGTTCTTTCCAGGACTCTTAGCTGCAGTGTTAAACTAACATTTTCCAGAGAAACCTAATTATTTATTATGGTAAAATATTCCAGTCTTTAAAATGCCAACTAAGCAAAAATGTTTTTATGATTGCATATGAAAACTATAATGCATTGCTTCAGGCAGTATATGAAAATAAAACTGGAGACAGGGATTTTAATGAGTTTCTATTTTTAATTTTTTTAATTTTAAAATTTTTATTTTTTTAATTTTTCAAGTACAGTTGTCTCCACTTCCTCCCACTTGCTCCACCACCCCAGCCATCCCCACCTCCCACCCTTGATCCCACCCCCACTTGGTTTTGTCCACGTGTCCTTTATAGTTGTTCCTGAAAACTCTCCCCCCTGCACTATCCCCTCCCACCTCCCCTCTGCAGAAATAAAGACAAAACAAATGTTTGGAATTGAGCAGAGCAACCAACAAACAGAACAAATGAAAATGAAAGTTTACAAAGGCTTCAAGGATGGTAGTAAGCCATTAAATCAATCAGTCACTGAGTTGAAGGTTTTCAAAAAGCAATAAGGCTCACCAAGTAAGACTTTTTATCATTAAATTTCCAGTTCCCACACCCACACACCCACAGGTCAAACCCTAGAAAGAAACAGAGGGAGGAAAAGGGGTGTATTTTGGGAGGTGATCTCATACATCACATACTGCCTTGCCCTGTCAAGAAGTGCTAGTCTACGAAATATACATTCTCTTCCCCAAGTACAAAGTTCAAGAACACTCTACAATGCACTCCTGATGGGAGTGTAAACTGGTGCAGTCAATCTGGAAAACAATTTAGTAATACCTAGAAAAGGTTATGGCATGCATATCTTATCACCTAGTAATTGCACTCCTACAAAAATATTCTTTAAAACTCTTGTATATGTTACACAAGGGAGCATGTACAAAAACGTTCACAGTGACATTGTTTATATTAACAAAACACTGAAATTAACAGGAAAAGAGACAACTAGCTCATGGCATATGCACAAAACGGACAGCAGGGACGATGAGTGCCACATGCATCAATGTGAATGAATCTCATGAACGACTCTGAGCTAAACAGAGCTGCCAAGGAATACACACAGTATAATACCACTCATGCAAAGTTTAAGACCTTACAAAACAATTCCTTAGAGAGACATACATATGAAGTAAAAGTGTGGTTTTTTAGAGGATGATAAACAGTCAATTTAAACAGTGTGATTACTACTGAGGCTGATGAGAAAGAAATAAAATCAGTGGACAGACTACAAGGAGCTAATGTATTTAATTTCCTGTCCTAGGTAGTGTGAATATGGAGGAGGCCAATGCATTAAATTTTACACCCTTTCACATATTTTTATGCCTTAAATATTTAACAATAAAAATTTAAATCTCAGATAAAAAATCTGTTATTCCCTAGCTTTGTAGCAGTAACTATGGAAAGTCTAAAAGCAAATAAACCAAGGATGATTTCATCATCAAGCACCTTATGTCAACACAGCACAGAGCTGGCAAATAACAACTCGGTGCCACATGACAACACAATAATGCATTTCCTCTTACATCCAACCCCGTCAGCTCTTCATTCCACTGCCACTGCTATGGTTATGCCTCATTATCTCTTACCTCTAACTGCTCTCACCAAAGTCTTTGCCCACCTCCTGCCTGGACTCCACACTGTCTCCACTGTCTGCTTTTAAAAAAATCACCTCAAATTAAGGCATGACTAGAACTTACCCAGTAGGCCAAAATTATTGTCAAAGTTCTAGTTTTTGGCATCAGTGATGGGTACATAGATATCCTCACATTATTAGGACATAAGCAAACTAATAACCAAATGACCAATGATTCAGTTTGTTGAGAAGCAAATATTATAATTAATCTAATTCTGTATACCTTCTAAGGTCTATGTAAAAAATAATAACAATGGCCCTGGCTGGCGTAGCTCAGTGGATTGAGCGCGGGCTGGGAACCAAAGTGTCCCAGGTTCGATTCTCAGCCAGGGTACATTCCTGGGTTGCAGGCCATAACCCCCAGCAACCGCACATTGATGTTTCTCTCTCTCTCTCTATCTCCCTCCCTTCCCTCTCTAAAAAAAAATAAACAAAATATTAAAATAATAATAATAATAATAAACAATGGTGATGCCAACCCAGCTCTCCAGGCTCACCTATCTCCCTTCCCTCATGGCTCTTACGTGCTAGTAAATGCATAAAGACAATTAACAAATACACACATAAAATATACTGCATGTTAGATGGTCAAACATCTTTATTTTGTTTACTGACCAATTATCTTCTCTACAACATAAGTTCCCAGAGGGCAAGACTGTTTTCAGTGCCGTATTCCCTAGCCCCAACAATACCACCTGATATACAGTAAGCAATCAACAAATATTTGTTGAATGAATGAAGAATATAGGGCAAAATAAGTTTTCAATAAATGTTAACTGCTATCACCATTATTGTTGTATCCGTAATATAGCCTTCCCCTACTCTGTATACGATGATAATGAATGGAAAATGAATTTTGCAAAGGCAAAACATCTTGCCTTCAACAATGCTGGAATCCAAATGAAAACGTAAGTCTACAGTCTCAACCTCCACCAACTCATTCTTATGACTCAGACTATTCAGTTTCATATGCTATATTAAATGACACTAATGTCACTAAACCACACACTTCAGTGTACCTTACGAAGTTCATTTTTTTTAAATTGTTATAATTTAAAAGAAGAAATTCAGACCAACTGAGATTAAGCAACCTGCCTAGAATCAAGACTGGCTTGGAATTCTTGGACTCTGAATATCAGACCCAGAACTCCCATCTTACATGATTATGACACTCAGTTTTTACTGTCACTGCATTTCCTTTCGTCTGCTGCTTAACTTTGTCACCAATGTGGTTAAATAGGGTATATCTATCCCTTTCGATCAAACTCTAAATATTACGGCAGGATTTCTGGCTTACCAAAAAAGACAGGGCAACAGAAGTTAGAACTGTGTACAAGTGAAACAAAGGAAGGCTTATCTTTGCTTGTCCCAAAACATATCCGAAGATACCATAAAATGATAGCAGAAGAAAAGCAAGCTGACAGGATCAACAGAAGTTCAAAGACAAGGAGAATCAGATTTTTAATAGTATGACTGTTGCATTTTTATGTGAGTTATATTAATTTTCAGAGCTGAAGAATTATCAATAACTTTGTTCAATAGTTTTATATACTAAGAATGCTAGCAAGTAGAGTAAGGAATTAAAAATGCAGGGCAGCTCAATACCTCAGCTGGACATCAGATCAAAAGCAGTGCAGTTTACCAGAACTAGGTGGGAAATACTAGACAATGGCTTTCAAACAATTATGCTGTCCCCCCAACCTGAGTGAGGCACTGATTTCATACAAAACATTTCCTGCACTATTCATCTTATGAAGTTTACACTGGTTTCCGCTTCACCACCAACTGTTCTTATGTTGCAGTTTAGTCTTTGCTTCATAACCTTTGTGTTCGATGCTGCTCTTGAAGATTGCCCAACTTCTTGCCAAATCCACTGTGTTTGGTTCACTTTGCTATCTCTGCAGCATCTGGCAATATCAGATCTTTTCTTCAGATTCTTTCCTCCTTGAGCATCCCTGACTAGTACAATTCTGCTCTTCTCATACTCCAATTCCATCTCTCTGTAGAGCCTCCTTTACCTTCCATCTGCAGCTGTCCTTCGATGAACAGGCCGCCTCCCATGGTTTTAACCAACAACTGCACATGGTTGATTCTCAGTCTTGAGTTTCAGCCCCTGTGTCTACCATCCATTCTAGGCTACAATCAATCACAGCTACTTATCTGGCCTATTGTCTCCTCAATGTAAGTATGTCCAAAAATGACATAAATATTGGGGAAGGCACCTCCACTGCCTATCTTAAATCTCACATTTTAACTTCATTTTCTTGGTCCATATTTATATCTTCAAAAGAGAATAAATTTTCTGTTCTATTTTTCACAGAAAAGAAATACAACAAACAATTCTCACTGTACTCACAGATATTTTAAGCCCCAATCTGAGGTGGACAGTTTTACCTAAAAATGAAATTGTTGCTGCTCGCAGATACACCATACTCACACACACAGTTTGCTTCTTTCTTACCACCCCTGATTGATTTTAGTCTTAAGAAGGAATCAGTTTAATTGATATCTAGGTACTGTATTTTCCAGACTATAAGATGCATAAGGAATAATGGTTGTTAATGCTGCTGTTGAGTTATGTTTATACTTACATTGGTGCAATATTATGTTATTAAATACTTTACCACATTTTTTCCTTCAAAATTTTTCTTCCTATTTTCCTCCTCTAAAACCTAGGTGCATCTTATGGTCCGAAAAATATGGTTCATTTGTTTTTTTAAATCCTCACCCAAGGACACATTCACTGATTTTAAAAAAGAGAGAAAGGAGGGGGAGGGAGGAGAAAGAGAGAAAGACAGAGAAAGAGAGAGAGACAGAGGAACAGTGGTTTGTCTTTTGCTCATACCCCGACTGGAGATGAAACCCAAAACCCAGGTATGTGCCCTGGCTGGGAATTATCGAAGCCACAACACTTTGGTGCACAGGGCGACATTCCAACTAAACAAGCCACCTGGCCAGGGTGATATGTTGGTATTTTAAACCTTCTCCTTTCCTCTCTTTCTTCCTTTATCAAAAGAAAAATTCAAGGCTCTCTGCTAAAGGGAAGGCCATATGTATTCTGACAGCATATTTTTGTGAGAATGAAAAAAATAGATAACTTGCAAGTAACTGAAAAGTAGTGTTCACACTTATGATTCCTCCTCCTTTTAGTTTATGGCATCTAACTTAAACATGCTATCCTCTCTAGGGAAAAAGGACCCAGAATATTTATGACCTTTCACTGCTCCAGTATCAGCCTGCAGAATTGAATGGATGCCCTTGGATTCACAGCCCTACCCTAGGCAAAATATAAAATGTTTGGATCCTTTTAGTAAGTCTTTTTCTGTATTCTTTACCCTCCCCCTTCTCTTTCATTATAACTATATCCCCCAGAAATCTGGTGCTCTCTGCACAGTCCCTGGGAGTAATTTCTAATGGTAGAGTGCCATATATTATATATGTGGTTATAAGAACAGTTAGTCATTGAAAGAATGTTTAATAAACATTTAATAAACCCATTATGGACAATTCTGACCTTACTCAAAATGTCTACCATTGTTCCTGAGAAAGAAAAGTTCTGTAATCAAATATTTTCAATCCAGTTTTTTTGGATTAAGCAGGTTTCTCAGAGCCTTTAATATGCTAATGAGCACCCGGGACTCTAACAGGGAGTTGAGTATATTCAACTCACATAGGGGCTCCTGGTATACTTAACCAGCCCTACTGGCAATGAACATCTATTTGTCGCTCTGCAAAATGGTTTGGGAAAAGTTGTACCTGGAGAATTCAAGGAAGGCGCAGAGAACCTTCACTGGAGAAGATTAGAAACGGCCCCACAGAGGAACACCAGGTCCTGAAGAATGAAATAGGAACAGGAGCAGGATAGCAAGTGTGGGGAAATCCTGGGCAGCGCCTCTCAGGTTGCTCTTTTTTGGTCATCTACCTACTTCCCTTAGGCTGCAGTTAGTCCACCTTGCCCTGTGCTCCAGGCCAAACCTACTCTGTACAGTACCGACTGTTCAGACCCCGCAGATGCCCAGATAGGCAGGAAGATCTGGCTCTGAAAAGGAGGAAAGGCAGTGGGACATGAGGTGGGAGAAGAGAGGCACCTTCCTGGAGGGAGAAGGTGTGAGCTAATTTCTCATCCCTCCCCTGCCTCCTCCCAAATATTTCTTTATTTTAGCTCTCTTTTAGCCTAAGCAAGCTAATATATCTTGCCAGCTGTGGTTTTTAAAAGGTAAAATCCTTCAGAATAAAAAATCTTTACTTTTTACTCATCTATAAACAGTTTCTCAAACATGTAAACTGTATTGCCTTACTTTTTTTCAGATCTGGAAATCTGTATGTCAAGTTGTCATAAATTATTGTTTTCTAGAATAAAGTAGATATATAGTGTGTGCAGATTGATGCATTATATCAAACTCATTCTCCTCACTTCTAAATATCTAAGACAAGGATTATTATAGAATAATATTCTTAAATTTAAAAATAAAAATTTATGGCTTAAAAGCATGCATGAAGCTAAACCAATGGGTTAAATTTGCTACAGAAGTGTGAAGAGGTAGAAAGTACTGTTAGTGCTTGTAAAACAGTGCTAAAAGAAAAAAAACTTTTTAAAAAACTTTTATCTGATTAAAAAGGTAATGCATATTTATTATTTGAAAAAACTTGAAAAATGTAAAAATATCCAAAAAAGAAAAATAGAGCTACCAAGAATAACTACTACTTAATAATTTCTTTAAATTGAATTTTGATAATCTACCATAGACTTTAAAATTGTGATACAATAACATAACATTTAACCATTTTTAAGTATACAGTTCAGTGTCATTAGATATATAAAATAGATTTTGACATCTAGAAAATTTGGGTTTCTCAAGCCAGTTCAATAAACAATGCCATTTTGCACTTAAACAACAACAAAACACTATTAATAGTACATAAAAGGACAAAAGGAATATCATTACGGAATATTTAAGTAACATCTTAATAAAGCCACTTTATTCTTGAAGGAAAAATGCTACATAAATAAAAGGCATTATAAAATCACAGCATAGGGAAAAAACGTACAACATAGGGGATATAGTCAATAATATTACAATAACTATGTATATGGTATCAGGTGAGTACTTGAAATATCAGGGGGATGACACTGTAAATGATAAAACTGTTTAACCACTATACTGTACACTTGAAACTAATATAAAATAATATCAAATATCAATTATAATTGCAAAACAATTTTTAAAGGGCTTTACAAATATTATTTACTTTCTGATGAGGTTAGCAGACACTTTCTCACATTTGGGTTTCTTCACCTCCTGCTAAGTGCAGCCATGCGCTATGGGGTGCAGAACCTTAATTTAGCATTTGCTACCTATAATCAGAGTGTTAGAAATCCTGGCCAGCAGCCCCAGCGCTGCAGTCACACACTAAGCACTCTTCTAAGGCTAGATGTTCCCAGCAGCCCCACCCTTCCAGGAAAAGAACAGCCCAATCTTTGCACACTCTTGAATACACCTCTCAGATTGACTGCAAGAATAATCCCATCAAACTTTGCCTTGAAAAAAATCAAGCACTGCATAACTACACAACCAGAGAACTTCTAAGCCCCAATCATTTCAAAACAAAATAAAAAAATAAGGCTTTTTCTCACGCCCAAAAGTTCAGCAATTATAAGGTACACAGGCATAGTCATCCCAGAATGCAATGCTTTTGAGTTCTGGTATAAAGCAAAGACATTGTCTATTTCATGTTATGGAGGAAGAAAAGGAAACAACAGTTTAAATTCTTTGCCTGAGCTCTGACCGGTAAGGCTCAGTTGTCCAGGCATCATCCCACAAATCAAAAGATTGCCAGTATGATTCCCAGGGTTCAGTCCCCACTCCACGTCGGGGCCATGTGCAAGAGGCAACCAACTGCTATTTCTTTTTCACTTTGGTATTTCTCTCCTTCTCTTTCTTCCTCCCTTCCCCTCTCTCTGAAAAATAAATTTAAAACAACTTTTTTCAATTGTTTGCCTGAAGCCACTTGGAAATCACTGTGACAACTCAGGAAAGGGACAGCAGTTAGGAAGGATCAGGTCCTTCTTTTTGACCAATTAATGCACACATTGTTTTTAAGGGATAGGGAGAGGAGAGAAGAGGGGAAGAAAGAACAGTTCTTGGCAGCAAATCACCATCAAAGGCACAAATGTTCACATAAATTTGGATAAGTGCCCAGTGCTTAGGCTCAAAGACAGGAACATCTTCAGGAAGCTGAAGGACATGGAAGGCACCAAAGTAGTGAGCTGAGAGTGAAGTGTGAAGCAGGGGCTGCCAGGAGGAGTGACAGCGAAAATGGTCCAGGGGGACCTGCTTTGGGATTAAAGTAATAAGATGATGCCCATTCAGTGCCACACCAAATGCCTGGCAAGGCCTCTGCCCATTTGCCGACAAGCCTGTTGCAATCCTTTCACAACTATTCATGGGCTTTACAGATGGTCAAGAATTATCATTTGCCATGATCTTACTAAGTGCACGGCACAGAATTCCAACAACCCAAGGAAGGTGAGGCCTGGGGGAGTGAAGTAACTCTCCTGAGTTCTCAGGGAGAAAGTCACACAGTCAGGATTCAGAACAGGTTTGTCTGGCCCTGAAGTGCACACCTTTTCCACCTCCACCCTTTCACTGTTCTGATCTCACAGAACAGTTGGGAGTGTTCAATGTAAGCTTATAAAGAGAAAGATCTTATTCAGAATATATTAAAAACAGGAGTTGGCAAACTTTTCCTATAAAGGGCCAGTGAATATTTTAGCCTTTGCAAGCCCTGCAGGGTTTTTGTCAAATACTCATTTTGGTTTCTTCTCACACCCCTTTAAAAACATAAAAACCATTCTTGGTTCATAAAGCTTTTCAAAAATTGGCCACAAGCAAGTTTGCAGACCCCTGTGTTAGAACACACAATCCAAACAAGGCTCCGGGATTCCGAGCTTGAGAACGGTATCTGGCTCCATGTCTTGATTTGCCAAGGCATGTTTCATTTCAGGAAGGGGAGAAAAGGGGACGTGAGAGAATCTGTTCTCGATCTAGTCACCTCATCTATACTCCATTATTAAGCACAGTGAAAGGAATGGCAGCCCCTAATTTATAGATTCCTTCATTAGAGTGGTTTCATCCAGCATTTATGCTTCATTTTATTTCCATGCCGTTACATACTGTAACTTGGACATTAATCTGTCACTGAATATCAATGCTTTATTCAGTCTAATTAAAACTGACTATTTCAGAGGGCCACAACATAATGAACAGAAACCTAGAGAGATTGGGCTGACCATGGGCTCTTTCAATATGATCAAAGGCCTTTGAGGTTCTATTATTTGAAATTATAGAAAATATTTTCCATTCATTTTATGACACTTGTAAAACAGGCTTTTGAACACTCCCTGCAACTTTCAATAACCATCAAGTCAGCCTAACAGATGTTGCAAGCTGGACCCAGCTCATCAACACTAGAGAACGAAATGAGATGCATTTTAAATGACGTTTGGATTTTGCTACACGAGGCAAAATAATCTACAATTTATGACCTCCTTCATTTTCTCTTTAGATACTGAAATTGCATCCAGGATTTGCTCTCAGCCGCTCCAGAAGCATACTCTAGCCATGTGCCCCATCAGTTGTTGGCTGGCTGACCTCTGCCTTGGTCTGAGCAATACAACATTAGTGCCAGGACCAACCGTCTCTGGTTAAAATATTTTCAACTGTGCTGATTCTTGCCCAGCTGCATGGTAGCTACAGAGTAGAAACAGAAGATAGCCCCTAGGGACCAATTTAACAGCAACAAATGTTATTTTCACTGCTGAGCTAAACAATTCGGAAACCAGAAGACTCCAGATTCTAAAGGCTGGTACCTTACTTCATTAGGCTGCATGTGGAAGCACACAGCCCATCCTACAGGTAAATACATACAGGAACATAGGAACAGCTGGCAAATTGGGACAGGAGTGAGAGCAATAAGAGCAAAGAAGCTCCCTTCTTGGATTTTTCCCCTTTTGTCCGATTGAACACTCCCATCTTAGGAAACCCAGGACAGCCAGGAAAAAGACCTGGCCCAAGACCTACTAACACAAATTAAACAAAGACTGGAAAAAGTGACCCAGTGCAAAAGCCAATTACAGTTTGCAGGCAAGCAAGGAAAGTGCGTCCTTGTGTCCAAAGGGCATGGCAGCCTCAGCCACGATGAAGACACCCAGCAGAGAAAGGAAGGGAAGTCCATGTTCTTCCTAAGAACTTAGAAGTAGGCTAGGCATTTTATATAATTATATAATCATCATTATTATATGTATATTATATAGTCACCATTAATTTGTAAGATAGGAAATAGCACCCTCATTTTACTGAAGAAATGAGGCTTGGAGAGAAACTTACACAAGATCACATGAGTCAGAAGCACCAGGCATTTGAACGGGGGGCGGGGAGGACGGTGTCTGTCTGGGATCACACCTGCCCTTTGGTACCATCGGGCTTCATCTCTCATGGGGCAAAACAAAACAAAACAAAACAAAAAAGAAATACCAAATCAAAACATGGAGTGGACAGCATTCAGGAGTGCAACAGGCAGGTGGTGTTGGAGCAGGGCTCCCCACTCAGGCAAGGACTCTACTGTCCCACGGGAGAGTTGGCAAGGGTGTTCGAGGATGCAAGAGCCATAGTTGCACTTGACATCACACTTGGCACCAATGACCTCCCAAAGTCAGCTCTGAAGGCCCAGTGTGGTCACCGTAAAGCTAGAAACCAGGGCACCAAGCAGGGAAGGGAGAAAGCCAAGACTCAGATGGGAGCCCAGAGGGGTCACCTGTCTGGAAAGGTAACCCGGACTACACCGACTGAGGAGCTGAAGCTGTTTAAACACTGCCTGTAGTGGTTCAGGTTGGTCGAGGAACCAAAGTTGAGCCTCCAGGTGAGAAACTCAGCATGGGAAGAAGAGGGAATAGAGCAGGGGTCGTGAGACAGGACTGCCATGTTTTTACTCCGGGGCCTTGGCAAACACAACTCTCCTTTGCATTTCTTCATGTTGATGACATTCACAGAAGGCCAGATCCCCACATACAAAGGAACAGAGGGAATCAGAATATAATCTAAGCAAACTCAACTAAGAAAATAGTATGTTGCCAGAATTAGATCAGAATTTTTCTATTTCCAAACAGCAGCCTTGTGCTGGCAGAGCCGGGCCTCAGGGGCAGACTCTGGGAGAACAGTGGTGCCAGGCATACCAACTGGCAGCTGGCACCTCTCCCCTGCCCTTGCTGCCAGCACTGTCACCCTTCTGCGGGCTACTGCCACCACTTCTGTACCCAAGTCATCCGGGGAAGAATAGAGGCCAGGCCCGGACAGTGTGAGGCAGAAGGAAAGGAAGCTGGCAGCAGGAACAGTGAGCAGAAGGACAGCAAGAGGACCAGGAAGGTAGAATGCTCCCCCAGCCACCTCCTTCTCCTCTCCAGAAAGAAGGGGACACTCGGCAGATACGGGAGGGAGAGCGGCAGGATTTCAGAATTCAACCTTGGTTCCCTAGTCTCTGACTTAAGAGCACGAGGCTGGCTAGGTGATTAATCAGGCCCTTTCTCTGCTCTATGCCGAAAGCCACTGTGTCAAGGCAGGTAATTACATCCCAGTGTCCTCAGGTACTCTGAAGGTGACAGCCAGGCTGGGCAGGGCTGCAGGTCTGGTCCTTCTGGGCTGGCTGCCACTTCAAGTCAAGTGATGCCACTGCTTCCGGCTTGGGAATGAGCCAGCCAGTGGTCAAGAGGTGGGGCTGGAAGGCAAGTCCCAAGCTCCCAGCTGGGGCTCCTCGGACAGCCACTAAGCTGACTCAAACACGTTAACAAATTCCCACATCTCTCCAGAAGCTCAGCATCCTCCCTCTCTCCTCCCATGAGGAAGAGACTCCCTGTGAACGGAGGTCAGAGCCAGAGCACTCCCTTCTAGTCTCAGCCCAAAGGGGAAACAGAGTTGAATAAGCAGAAAATTTTTAGAAAAGCTAAAATACTGCTCCAATAAGGTACTAGTGCTAGATTCAATCTAGATAACTCAGCTTTCCCAGTGAGATAAACGGGCAGTTTGAAAAAGATCATTTGCTGAAGATACAAAAGATTAATTGGAAGTGATTTTTCAATCCAGGGATAAAAGGAATCTCAAGAAGTTATCTGGTCAGGCAGACAGTACTCAGTCCTCTTCAAAAAGCTCTCCTAAAAACGAGATCGCACGGTTGATACCACTATCTAACAGTCTCTATAAACAAGAAATCATTCATGCGACATAAATCTCTAAAAATCCCTTCATTTTAAACCAAATACTGACTATACCTCATTCTCAGTGGAACCAACAGGTACCACCCACAAAACAAAAAAGTGCCCATATATAAATTGGTCGCCTCAGTCTATTATTCTCCAAGATAAATGCAATCCCAATTCATAAATGCTTCCTCAATTCTTTCACTATTTATTTATTTATTTATTTATTTATTTATTTCTGAGCCCTCTCCAAACTAACCATGAGCTCAGGACTGAGCATTTAATGGACAATGCAGCCAGTGATAGCTTTCACCAAGTTAAAGTGACTTTTAAGCCAAGTGTGTTTTCCACATGACACCAGTTAATGTTTTGTTTTTGTCTATTTTTCAACTAGCAGTCTCAATATAAAACAAGGAAGATTGATGCATAAAAGAAAAGCACCTGGTGTTGGAAACTCAACCAATGCCTAAGCTAATTTACAGAGTGATGGAAAAATAGCACACTTGAATTTTACATCAAAATGCAGCAAGGTGGAAAATGGTGCATGGCTGTACAACATAAACGATCAAAATTATAAAAAGCTATTCAGGTACTGAAATGACATTGCTGATTAGCTACCTGTCAGACATGATAGCTTGCAGAATTATTTGACTGATGTAGGAGAAACTAATTTCTTAAAGATAGGTTCCTACTTATCCGTGCTATCAAAGTTAAATAAATGTTCATCCCAGGTAGACTTCCCTAAAATCATCACCAAATGTTCTAATCCCAAACTATAATCATGGCAAACCGCTTTTCTTTAGTCAAATGCCTCAGACCGTGGCTCTCGGCCTAGGCCACACTTGCAACCACCTGAGGAGCTGTAGAAACTACCAACATCTGGACCCTGCTCTCAGATTCTATATGTAATGGATATGGTGTGAGGCCTGGATATAGGAATTTTTTAGAGCTTTCAGGTAACTCTAATATGCAGCCAAGCTAGAGAACCACTTCCTTAGACAGGATAAACATGTCAATTAAAAATGTGTATGGTAAAAACAAACAAACAGAAAACACATCAGGGCACAGGCCTGGTTTGCAGACTTAGTTCCCAGTTGGAGTGCATACAAGAGGCAACCGATAGATGTTTCTCTCCCTCCCTTGTCCTCTCTCTAGAACTTAACAAACAATTTTTAAATATGTATTGCAAGTACTATGTGCCAAGAATTGTAGAGTTCCTGAGTAAAAAAAAAAAAAAGTGGGAGGAGTATAGGAGAGACTCTGCCCTCAAGGCCCTCAATGTGAGAAGAAATACATGTAACACCGGTTACCATCCGGTGTGCCGGGTGCAATGACCACGGTGCAGGGAGCAGTGGAGGGAGCTCCGTGGAGGGGCATCTAACAACCATGCGGAGAGGGAAGGCGTCAGGACCAGCTTCTCAAATGCAGTGATCAAGCTAGGTCTTAAAGGCTAAGGAAGAGTCTGCCCGGAGGAGGAAGCGGGGAAAGGCATCTCATGGAGAGGGGCTAGAATGTACAAAAAAAGCCCAGAAGCTGAAGAGCATGTTTCCCTTCCTTGGAGCTCTGTAAGTTGTTCTTGACAGGCAGAGTGGAGGGTGGAGGTAAATTCAAGAGGGAAATGAGACTAGAGGGTTTTCCAGGGTGCCTAGAGCGCCCAGATTAGTAATGTGAATGACAGAGCAGTCTTGAATACAGGGCAACCGTTGGTGTGGAAGACCCAGGAAAGGGGAAGGCAAGAGTGGGGGCGGGGAGGGGGGGCCTACTATTACTCCAGCCAATCAATGTGAGAATAAAGGCTCAATATTAACTCATCTTCCAGATTTTCAAGGGATGCTGAGAATCTGGACCTTGTGTAAAAGCTACAGGTTTTTAAGCAGTGAACAGGACAAATGTATAAGTGTGCAGGCCAGATACTGCCTATGAACTACAGTTATGGACTATACCTTTTTACTACATTATGAAAAATCACTGGAGGATCAAAGGGGAGGGCGGGTAGTGTCCAATTTAGATACAAGTACATTTTACCTTCAGTGTTGTGGACAGCAATCTGACACACCCAATAGGACAAAGATTTCCCCCACCGTAATGCTAGTCAAGGTACCACGGTTCTGAACTTAGGCCCACTTTTTCATGGCTCACTATCAATACAGGGCCTTAAGAAGGGCCTTAAGGGCTTGTAAGAAGAAAAAACAATTTGACCAATAGTAAGATGCAGCTAAAGACCACACTTACTAGGCATCAAGACACTGTAAATTACAGTCAGATTCAGATTGCATGTGCTGCTGGAGTACAGAGGTGGCAATCAAAACTCACAGGTGATCCGCCAAGCTGGGCTAGACCTCTGGCCCTGGGCAGTAATTGTCTCTAGGCTGGGAACACAGCCAGATGCCAAGCAAGACAGTCTGATAGGAGGGCATGGAAAGCCCAGACACTGGGAGAAGGTCACCCAGTCCCCAGAGAAGACTTTGCTTCCTCTGTTTGGGCCCCTCCTTCAACCTCCTCCCCAAAGTCAATTTCCCAAATGTAAGGGAGAAGGCAGATTCCTCACACACGATGATCAGTTGTCAAATACTGCAAAAGCCAAAACTTGCAAGCAAATGTGAATTCTCCACACCCTCTCTAAGATGTTAGTATCTATTTAGTCACACAAAAAGAAAAGGCGGGGGGGGGGGGAAGCCCACACATGGCAAACAGAGCACTTAGAATCTCAAAAAAAAATCTGTAACAAGCCACTTGGCTTAAGTGTGGCAAAGGTATATTTCACAAACACAGTTGTCTATAAACAAAATTAGAAAATGATAACATTTGCATGACCTCATAGATTTGATTAAGGAAAAATATATCCTAAATTAAAAATATAGGTAATGGTAAGGAACACATCATAGATACATGGTTACAACTAATTCTCCGCTCAAATAAATGGACAGAAGTGCTGTACAAAGATAGACTGTTTATTTAGTAAAGAGCTGAGTGCTTGATTTCTTTCTTCAGGTTTTCACAAAAACAGAAAACGTATCATTACAATGTCTGGTAAAATGCCTGTAGTCTCTGCATGTCATTTCTAATTTTAGATATGGAAATGGGACTCTCTCAGGCATTCTGACTTTCAGAGAGGGGTCGCTGAACTGCCAGAGAGTGGAATCTCTGAAAGCTTGAAATTATACAGCACATTGATAATTCAGCAAAACAATGGTCCTTTCTTTCAAAGAAAGAGGCTATTTAAAGTTAAATTGCATTTAACAATCTCTATGCTAAGAATCTCTCAAATATTTTTAAAGATTAGATGGTACATGGACTCACAAAAGATCTCTGAAGGCAGAGAAGCATAAAATACCTTTGAATATAAAGGATCAAAGCTTAATTTGAAAATGCATTCTTCGTCAATTGTCATGCATAATTAAATAGCTAAATAAAGAAATAATAGCAGTAAAATCACTAGAAAAAGTGCTTTTTTCCACAAGAAAAGACAGCAACCTTCATGAGCCCATAAAGCAATGTACAATAAATTAGACTGATAGACAACATGAACATTTTTCACGGGGTCTTATCTAAACTTGTCCACCATACTATTTCATTTTTTTCTTGATACAAAAATTAAAATTTCTGTAAAAATTACCAGTGGCTTCTCTAAAGTTTGGTACAATTCCTAACTTCTGAAATTCTTATTTGAAGAGAATGTAATTTCAATTAAACAAATCATCCAATGACAGAATAGGAATGTTCCTGCTGAGAAACGAGCCCTAGGCGAATGAGGCCATGCAGGGAAAAGCAAAGGGGAGCTGTGAGTACGTGACTGCCTGCTGGGTAGGACACACACACACACACACACACACGCACACACCCTTCTACTACTCCTTGACTAGCTTTTGAGCAGCACCCTAAATTTCCCTTATGCATATTTTACACTGAGTGTTGAGTTATCCCTAGGCTTAGCTTTAATGCTGCAGCCAGACCAGCTGGCCAGCACTGTTTGTTCCACTGTCACCTGTTTGAACTCGGGTGAAGAATCTAGGAGTCTCACAGTTAACCCACAAAGGGAATTTTGCCATTCTCTTTCTTAATAGAGTCTATGTCCTGGCTCCAAGAAGCCTGTACAATCACACTAGTGGTATCAGTACTTTATTAAATTATCCTTTTTTTAAAACCAAAACTGTTCTTTGATTCTCTTAAAAATTAACTTTAAAAAAGTGTACTGTCCCAGGAGGACTATTGCTTTTGCCGAGACAGAAGAGATTTACACTCAGGCCTCCACAACTTTCCAAAGCCCCCACCACACCACACTGTCTCCTCGCGTGACTTTATTCCTCACATTTAGAATTGACAGTGTAAATATGTGCACATTTGTATCCATGTGCATGTTTCCTGAAAGCATCTGTCCCTCTCTTATTCCTCAGGAATGCTGTGAGGGCAAAGTGAGAATAGGGCTTGATAAATTCTAGTGTTCTTCTTAAGACCCTGTGCCCATCTTTTATGACCAAGTTGTCTACCTTTTAAAAATGAAAGAATTCTGACATACAGTGGATTGCTTATTTGCATAGAATCATACGGGCATCTTTAAATCTACTTCTAAACTGTGGCTTGTAGGTTCCTAGCCCTCTGCTTAGATGGCATCTGCCTAGCCACAAGGTGACCACATCCTTCTCTTCAACTCACATGGCCAGACACTGTCACAGACCCAGGGAGCATCTGGGGGTCAGGGTGGGGGTGGGGGCCCAGGGTAAGAGAAAGTAGGGCAAAACCATGAAAGCAGAGTTGTGAGAAAAAACTATAGCTTTTAGAAACATCGTGGAACCAAAGAGACAAAGATTAGCCTTTCCAACGTAAGGAAGCAGTGTAGGGAGGAGGAATTTGGTAGAGTTAACACCTAGAACAAGAATCTAAGTAGGGATGCCAAGCAGGACCCAAGTTAGCCTTCTGTGAAGTTACAAGGAAAGCACTTCTTAAACTAAGGCAGGTGGGGGGCGGGGAGCTTAGGGGGAGTCCGCTATCCTAGTGACCAAGGCAATCGATAGAAATAGTTCCAGCCCAGGTTAGACAGTGGCCAAAAGGAAGGAGAAACTGGAAGTTGAGCTGGAAATGACTACATAAGTTCAAACTATGTGTTACACTGATGCCACCAAGACTGAACGATGTGAATCTACATGACATCTTCATGTGTAGGTAATACAAGTCTCCAAATTCCCACATACTGTAGCAAGTTAAATGTTCTCAGGCTTAAACACTGTGGGAAAGGAAAAACACTGAAAGAGAAATGCACTGGAGGCAGGGGACATAGTCTGGAAAGGGAAAGAAGCTGCAGAAGTCCCCTGAGGAAAGGCAAGAGAGTACAAGCTACCTTGGCACAAACAGCCAGGCTCGGGTCTGCCGGGGGCCGTCCTCTGCCAAGTTCCATCACATCAACCCAAGGACGCCTTGGCACATGGGAACAAACATAGTTTGAATCAACTGCTGATATACTTAGAAAATATAGATGGTTCTGCTTTAAAATCTACTCAACTGGTAAATGGCCATGGACTGGCAGTCTTAAAATGGAAAGTGTTCTCCAACCCAGGATGCCAGAAATAAAATATTATTATTCCCCCAGCCCTGCAAGATATAAAATTTTGCTTAAATATTTGCTTAACAAATTTTGCTCTGCCCCAAGTACACTATGTCCTTCAAAGCAAAGGTTTTGTGTTTATATTTAGAAAAGGCTGCTTGATCCTAAGATAAAAATCACCAAGGTTTGGGATAATTTAGGTAGGTACGGTAAATAATCTAGTAAACATTTTTGCTTTTTTTTCTCATTATTACTAAAAGGACCCCCCCTAAAAAAGCGCTTTATGAATATTAGTAAACATATAGTAAATCCCATCATTCTCATATTTAAAAAGACTTATTTATGGTCTTTGTTATGGTTAGGTCTATGTTTGCTCAAATAAATTGTGAAAGCTGACCTACAGCAAAGTGAAACACTTTCCAAACAGGTTTTACACACAGCAATAAGTAGAAAATAAAAGCTGTGTGCACTCATTTTAAAAACACACATAACTTGTGAACTAGCTCTTTAAAAGATCTACCTTATCAGACTTTGTTCTAAAAAGTGTTTGAACTGTTAATCAGTGTTCCCTACCTGAAATAAAAATAGAGAAAATATGTGAAAGCCATAGAATTATAAGGATACCAGATATTTCAGTTTTTAGCACAGTTTATTAACCCAAACGAGTCTGGATGCAGAATCAGAGGTGAAGCACCAAACTGGACAAAACTAAAGCAGAATCTTAGGTGAGAGTTTTAAAGACACCTGGTGAATCGCCCAGCTGGCAAGTGTACTTCTCATCAGAATTGCTAAAATAGAAATGATCACAATTGTGGTTGTTTAAATATTGCATGCTAGTCTTTCAGAGAAAACATATTAAAAAAACAATTCAGCAGATTCTT
Organism: Phyllostomus discolor; assembly: GCF_004126475.2. Lineage (NCBI taxonomy): Eukaryota > Metazoa > Chordata > Mammalia > Chiroptera > Phyllostomidae > Phyllostomus > Phyllostomus discolor. Next base: position 26,737,413 of record NC_040904.2, on the reverse strand, counting down.
TTCTCCACACTGAACAACTGGACTTTGGCCACAGAACATCTCTTGATATCATTTTAGGTCATTGAGAAAATCTACCTCAATAAATCACATATTTTCAATTTCTCCATAAGAAAGAAAAAAGTACAATCAGATGAAGGTCACAAAAAATTGGTATAAGTAGAACATGGGTTTCTCTCTGTTTTCCCAATCCACCACACAACAGTGACCTGCAGACAGGAATGTTAATGATACAATTAAAAGTTCCCTAAAATTAAAACTGCATAAAGGAAAAAAGCCTCAGAAGAAATCATATTTTAATATAACACAGTGACGACTAAAACTGCTCACCTCTAAATTGAATAATATTTTGAGGTAATAACAATGAGACAATTAAATATTTTAAATGTTTTTAAAAATCAGTACACACATTTTTTTTAAAACTCAGGGAAAATGTAGCATGAATAAAAATATCCATGTATTCATGCATTCAACAAATGTTTATTGAGTATCTAGTACAAGCCAGCTATTGTCCTGTGCACTGAGCATACAGCAATTAATAAAGAGTCCCTGTCCTTCTAAGGTTTATATTCCAGTGGGGAAAACACAGACAATACAGAAACAAAAATATGCCAATAGATGATAAGTGGCATGGGGAAAAACAAGCAGGGTAAGGGGGATGAAAAGTACCAGGAAATAGAGGGCAAGTCCGTTTTTATATACAGTGGTCAGAGAAGACTTTTCTGATAGGTAACACATGAATAGAGGCCTGAAGGAAGTGAAGCAGTGAGTCATGTGAGGATCTGGGAATAGCAAGTGCAAAGGCCCTGGGGCATGAACATACTTGGTTGAGGATTAGAGAGGGCAGGCAGAGTGAGCATGAAGAGAGTGGTGGGAGATGAGATTGTTTTGTTTATTCTGGATTATTCAAACTATTTGGAATCAACTGGCTTCGATAAATGAAAGATGAGAAAAGCAGGCAGTGAGAAGAAAAAGATATGACCTACATTTCATTGAGCTCCTACTAAGTGTCTGATAAAGGGTATTATCTCATTTAACCCCCATTCCTATGACAGGTATTGTTACACCTGTCTTACAGATAAGGCACAAATAACTTAGGGAACAGAGCAAGTAAGCAGCAGAAACATATTTCAATGCAGACCCTTCTAACTCCGAAATTGAAGCCCTGTATCGTTACACACCTCTGCTTCCCTTAGGCAACCAAAGGTAGCAGGTACACAGGGAGAATATTCAAACTAACTGAAGTCCCACAAATGGAAAAGTGAAGTTATATAGCCCATACCCATGTGATACTTCTCTGTGGACATTCTTACCAGGGTTTCTTTTTTTTTCCTTCAGATCATCCAAAAAAAGGCGCTTATGCTACTTGATTTGTGAAAGATACTTCAAAGCTAGGATGATGGGTGAATTAGGAAAAGAGACAGCAGAGATGCAGCCCCGTAATAATCTGTCATGGATCCAGGCGGAACACTCTGCCCCTTCCACAGACCCCACCCCTTCCTCCAGCCCGTGGGCAGAAGCCACCTCCCAGAAAGAGAGGCATACATACAGAAATCCAAGGGGAAAATGATGGCCCCGAGAGACACTTGCAGCTTTTTCTCTGTTTTACTCTATTTTTACATAAGGGCATCCAAGCAATGTGTATAAGATGTTAAAAGAAAAGTAGTAGAGATTTGTTCCTTTAAGAATTTCCTGACCAGCGGTTTCCTAGGCTCCCAGCTTTGAATTCAGAGGAGATTGCTAGTTGGTTCCTTGATTGAAAAGAAAGTATTCCTTTTTTCTGCTTTAAATCAGATTTTGGGGAAAGCAGTAAAACAAATTTCCCTGAGATCTACTCCATCAGATCTTTTTCTAGAGAAAAAATAGTTGCAATCATTAGCACGGAATACTGGTTAGCAAAGCCACTCTAAGATCAAAGAGCTACATGCAGACAAAACCTGCAGAGGGGGCCCTGTGAGGCTTTTGCAAAGAGGTAAGTTGGGGAAAGTCTGCAGTTTTTCTAAAAATAAAAAGGTAAGAAGAATACAATTAAGAAGTAACTGAAGATAGCTTAAGTTCACCTGGGGAGGTAGACTTAACTTGTAAATATGATTTGGATTACTTTAAAACTGTCAAAATTGCGTCGATAAACTTGCTATGTGAAGTTATTCACTGCTGTTTTACCTTATAAACCAAATGCAGAAATACTATAAACAGGCACAAATAATGTTCTCCTTTTCACAACCGGAGAAAAGGAAGTTGGCTGGTGGTGACACCTGGCACTGCCAAGTTACACATCACAGTCAAAACTGGGGTCTAAAGGTCGCTTTGCTCATCTTAGAGCAGCGGCTCCAATCACGTCCCCATTGAGAATTCTTGGTCTAAAGTAAATTAGAAGAGGGGGTATCTGTTGTTAAGTAATAAATGAATAATAAAGCTGGGCTTTTTTCATGAAGATAGCACTGCCCCTCCCAAAGCCCAAGCCAAAGCCAAGGCAATTTCCCCCTGACCACCAAGTCGGCCATGAAGAAGACGGAAGACAACACCACACTTGTGTTCACTGTGCACGTCCAGGCCAACAAGCACCAAATCAAACAGGCTGTGAAGAAGCTCTATGACACTGACATGGCCAAGGGCCACGCCCCGATCGGCCCTGATGGAGGAATAAAGCATATGCTTGGCTGACTCCTGACTATGATGCTTCAGATATTGCCAACAAAACTGGGATCATCTAAGCTGAGTCCAGCTGGCTAATTCTAAATATAAAAAATATTACACTGTAAAAAAAAGTTGGAAAGATTACTGGGAAGAAATACTTACTGATGGGTCAGGATTTTGAAGAAGAAAAGGTATGGCGATCCCTTACGCAGTCTGCTATCTAGGCTGTACTTTGCTGTTTTCCAGCCCATCAGTAACACTTCTCCCTGGCAGTGTTATTTCCTGAAAGGCAGGTGAGGTTCACCAGCTGAAGCAGGGGCAGCAGCTTTTCTTCTTCCATTAGAGATGGTCCCAGTCAAGAGAAGCCAGGCTAATCTCCCAGGCTCAGCCACAGCCTCAAACCAGATGTTTCACAGTCACTCCCTGGATTTCTTGTTTTCATGAAGTGAAGACGGTGCTCTTGCTCTCAGAGGGTTTTGTTTGAATTGATCAACCCACTAAGTACTACAAGTTTTATCCCGGCTGGTGTAGCTCAGTGAATTGAGCGCAGGCCTGCAAACCAAAGGGTTGCAGGTTTGACTCCAGTCAGGGCCCATGCCTCAGTTGCAGACTAGGTCCCCAGTGACGGGAGTGTGAGAGGCAACCACACATTGATGTTTCCCTCCCTCTCTCCCTCTGTCTATAAAAATAAATAAAATCTTTAAAAAAATTTTTTTAACTTATAAAGAAAAAGAACCACAAGTTTTATAATGAAGACAAAAGGGGCTAAGTGTTTTTAGATGTTAGAAATGATGCTTGTTGCTAGGAACACTCAAGGAATAATAATAAAAAGATGCAAATCAAACTACAAGGTGAACAACAACCCCCGCCCCAGACCAAATTTGTTTCAGTGGAAATTCTCACTTAAAATTTCATCATATCTGCATTTGGCTGCAAACTAGAATTTTAGGAGGAGGAGAGCTATTTGCATGAGGACACCAGTCACAGTGTGGTTCTCAGAAACCCCAGGCAACTCAGAACGTACTTTTACGCACTCACCAACTGCCAAATTTAACATAGTGGTGATTTTTTTCCCTAAGTAGTTCTTCAACTGATTTGACATCCCAGACCACAAAACCTGAACATTTATGATACCTTAAAACAATCCTCCCATAAGCCAAAAGTTGAATCTGCCCAGATAAAAACAACAATAACAAAGTGTCCAAAATTCAGCTCCTAAAAGTCAACCCCTAAAAGGCAGAATTAAATTTCATGGAGATCCACATGCACACCAGTTTACCAAGCTGAAATTAAATAATGTGCGTTACCCATGGAAAGAAACAGGTCTTACCATATTTCCTATCACAAAACACATTAGAACTGGGGTGGTAGGGGAGAGGACTGAAGGCATTTTATTCACCAGGATTACCAGACACTACCTCCCACCCCACAGATAACAACTTGAGACCACCATGTAAATGCAGCACTTGAATTACTACTACGGCTCCTCTCCCCAGCAGTGAATTCTTTTGGCCTCTAATTTCACGGCCCTCTAAATTTGCTTTTCTAAAGAACAGTCCCATCCAGCTCTATGATTCCATTTTATAATATTTGACAAGGTTAACAGATTCTTAATGACTTATAAATTTCAAATCTTTTCTCTTTCTATCAAAAATACCTTTCTCTTCCTCCATGCTGGAGGTATGATAGAGAATAACTCCCCATTCTTTAAAAATGTGCTATGCCTAGTAACTTCTTTCCAAAAAATGCAAGATGAAAGGAAGGGGGTGGCTTTACAGTAGAGAAAGCTAGTAGATACCGTCTCGGATGATTAAGGTCAACATCCATGTAAGTCATGAAGGTTATGTATCCTTGATGTGAGGTGAGAAGAATGGCACTTACTGTATTTTTAGGACTATAATACACACCGGACCATAGGATGCACCTAGGTTTTAGAGGAGAAAAATAGGAAAAAAAATTTTGAAGCAAAAAATGTGGTAAAATATTTAATAACCTGTGACCCCGTTCCACCGCTGCACCCCCACAATAGCAAGTCAAGTAAGCTACATTTGGACTGTAAGATGCACTCCCCTTTTCCTCCCAAATTTGGGGGGAAAGTATGTCTTATAGTCTGAAAAATACGGTACCTCTGTGATCTTCACAGCCCCAATTTAATCATGAGAAAAACATCTGACAAACCCAAACTGAGGGACATTCCACAGTGAGCTTGACTGGCTCCCAATCATCTGTCAATGTGCCAGGAGGGTGATGCGTCCTGAGGTCAGGAAAGCTCCCCATGTCGGGACCTCCAGACCTCACCCTGTGTGTCTCCCCATTGCTAGTCCTGCTTTGTATCCATTGTAATAAAACTGTAATCATGAGTATAGCACTTTGTTAAGTTCTGAGTCATTACAGCAAATCGCTGAACCTAAGAGGCTACAGGAAACCCCTGAATTTGTACCTAGGTGGCTAGAACCCCAAAGCTCGGATGGCAGGTGTCTGAAATGAGAAGAGCCTTGGAGAGGACTGTGACCTCAACCTGTGAGGGCTACACTGACTCCAGGTAGTCCGTATCAGAATGACTTTGCAAGCAGGGACTTCAGTTAATAGTAACATATCATTATTTGTCCCTCGGTTTCAACAAATGTACCATATCAATGTAAGGTGTTGATAACAGGGGAAACTGGGTGTGGAGTGTATGGGGACTCTCTGTACTACTGTTGCCACTTTCTGCAAACCTAAAACTATTCTAAAAACTTTATTTTTAAAAATAGACTTCTGTCTTAATCCTAAACTGCCATCAAATATGAGTGATATTCAGTACCAATTTGTTACCAAAGTGGCTGTAACTTTTCACAGCACCCCAGGAAGAATTATCATAAACTAAATAGCACTAAGAAAAACTATTAGAAGTTAATTATATGAGCATATTTCTTTAATCACCTCTCATTAGCTCACACAAAAATTAGTCATGTGTATTAGGCTTCACTTTGATTTTTAATCCACCTACTTCACTATATTAAGATAAGGCTCTCATTCTCCCCAAAGGGTAATATTATGTATATTATCCCGTGTATGCTGATTTCGACTACTACCACAATTGTTCAGCCGTGAAAATTAACAGATACCCATAGATCTTAGGCCTACGAGAAACTTCAATCTCCCCTCACACCAAATTCCAGATGCTAGCCTGTGAGGTCCCTCGAGACCGGGCCCTTGTCTGAAAAGCTCCATCCTCCACCTCCTGAAGCATAACAAGTTCACTGCCACCTTTGTACTAGCTGGTCACGCTGCCTGGAATGTTATTTCTCCAGATCTTAACACAGCTGGCTCCTCTTTTCATTCAGGTCTCAGTAAAATGTCACTTATGAGAGGCCTTTCCTGTCCACCCAATCTGAAGAAGTACTTCCAATACTCTATTTCTATTCCTCCTGGCTTAAATGTTTTACCACATTGCTCATCACCACATTTTCTAGTTTATTTGTTTTTTTATCTCTTTCTACCTATACACTAGAATACAAATTTCATAAGAACTGGGATCTTGCCTGCCTTGATCAGTGCTCTAATCCCAGGCCCTAGAACAGTGCCCAACACAGGTACTCAATGAATGGTTTTGATTGCATGAATACACAAATGAATCTAGAGGGTTTTTTTTTTAAATCATTCAATAACACTAAATTATAAGCATTAAGGGAAGGGGGAATGAATTTATTAAGAAACATATTAAATGTTAATTATGCTCCAGGTTCTTCAGATATGTTATTTCATCAAATCTTTTACACAACTCTTCAAAACACATATTATTATTTCTATTTGCTGTTTACAGACCAAGGCTGGGAGAAGCCCAACATGCAGTGCAACGGCAGAAGTGACATGACTTCACATCTGGCAGATGCTACGCCTGGGCTCTTTCCACTCTTTTAATGTGTGAACCTAATTCTTCATGTTATTACCCTGCTTAAAAAATGCTCTCATGACAACTGGGAGTCTAGCAGAATGCTAGCTGCAGCAACTGTCATTATGACCTTAGCCTGGCAAAACTAGTGAGTGCGACCAGAAACAGAGCAGCACTAATCAAGCTGGACGTGCAGAATAAAAATACTGTGAACTAGTGGGATGCTTATAAATCAAAGACCTTCTAAAGCTCTCTCTACTGGCCAAAAAAAAACAGTTCAAATTCAACCGAAAGATGACTTAAACCCCTTAGGGCCTAGAATTCTCTACAAACACTGTACAACCCAAAAATAACCCTAACACCATCCTTAACTCTTTCCTTCTCGAGGCAAACATGCGTTCACAAACATGGATGAGAAAACATGAGAGTTGTTACATATATAAATCTAAATGCCACCACATCAGTGACCCAGATAGGGCTGGGCTCTCTATAGCAGGCTCTGTCACCCCTCAATGATTCCCCTGCAGCTTGACTTCGTTGCTCTGTCCCACCTCTGAAAAGATCCAACTGCACAGGACATTCACAAGTAACATAAGCCTCACCAAGATTTCATGACAGTGATACATCTTACCCTCAAAGCGTCTTCACTCTGTCACAGGCCCTCCCTCCTGTACCTCTTCTTTCCAAGGTCTGTGTTCCAAAATGGGACCCTCCTCACGAGGCAGAGCACCGCCCCCCATCCACTGCTTCTCTGCCCGGCCAGTCTGCATTCCCCAACTCACTTCATCTTATTATATATTTATGTACATTATAATATATTTACATATATTTGCAAAATGCTAGGCTACATTTTTACCCTGAAAAATTATTTCATACATTATAGTTAAAGAAGCATGCCTAATTTCTAAGGTGCTACAGAGGAATGAGAATATTAGTAAAACTTTACATGCTAAAAATGATAACCTGAACTCTCAAACACAAATAAATATCAAATATATGAACATCATGTCATTAAGTAGTGTTAGACTTCATCAAATGAAGTTGACAACAGTTCATGTAAGAAATATATCAAAGCTCTACCACACAAAGCACCTGTCTCAGATAGCCTCACACTGATGAACTCTACCAAATCTTCAAAGGAATGAATAATTCCAATGAGATTTATATGTTTGGCAGTAAAAGGTGGACAGCTTTAAAATTCTTTGTGTAATACTGAAATAACACTAATATAAATACCTTTTTAAAAGATAAAGACCTATCACTTATGAATATCATAATTTATACTGATATTCATATAAACACCAATACAGAAATCCTGATAAAAACATTAGTAAACAGAATCCAACAATACTTTAAAAGAATAACACAGGTATGATTACATGAGGTTCACAGTAGTAAGACACAGATGGTTCAATACTAGATCTACCAGCGTAGTTTACATCATTAGTAGGTCAAAGAAAGAAAAAAGTGATGTATATAAATTTGAAAACAGGTTTGATAAATTTCAACATAAATTCCTAATTTTAAAAATTCTTAATAAAACAAAAAGTATATATTTTTCCCAAGCATGATTATATGATACAGATATATATATATATATGTAGTATATGTATGTAGATATACATATATATATATATCTGAACTCCAAAGCCAGTATCATGAATAATTATGTAATTCCAGAAACAATCCTACTAAACTCAGGAACAAAACATAGGTTCACATTATCACCAATATTATTTAACATTAGTCTTCTAGACATATATGTAAGTCAATGGAATTAGAAGAGAGAAAACATAAGAGGGATACAAACAGCAAAGGAAGAGGCAAAATTGTCAGTATTCACAGCTTATATAATTGGATAACAAGACCTATGACAATCACCTGGAAAAACTATTAAAAACCAGTGTAGTGGCTTTACTGCATATGTATATTTAAAAAAAAAAAGAAAAAGACAACATTATGCCACTTAAGATCTCATGTATAAGAGCAATAATTTTAAAAAATTCCAAGAATACATTTAATAACAAATGTAAAAGATCTACATGAAGAAATTAAGATTCTAAAAAAGCCATAATAGAAGTCTTAAGTAAATTTAAAAAGTACCAATTAAACTATAAAGGAATGCTATCTCAATAAGAACACAAATAGAATTTTTGTCATTGTTGTTGTTTGCAGCCAGAGAAGCTGGTTCTAAAAGTGAGATAGTAAAATAAAATATGCTAGGATAGCCAAATTATGAAGCTTTAGTAGTTAAAAGTCTGTACTGGGTGCACTTAAAGCAATGAACTAGAAGCAAGTCCAGCAATAGACCCAATATATTTAAGAATTTAATATACAATAAAACTACACTTCAACAGGCAGAGAAAAGATCGACTATTAGTAGGCTGGAAAAACAAAACTAAATTTCTATTTACCTCACTTCTCATAACATAATAATTTCTGATTGATTCAAGGTAAAAATAATAAATTCACAAAAATACTAGAAGAAAACAATAACCTTTATCACCTCTAAATGGATAGTACTTCCTAAGTGAAACAAAAATTCCCAAAATTATAAAAGAGCTAAATGTGGTAGCATAAGAATTTTTTAATCTGCAAAGAAAACAAAAACCATAACTCATAACACAACAAATTGCAAAATATATTAGCAGCACATATGACAAAGAGTAGATTTGTTTATAGAGATATAACCCTTACAACTTGGACAGAAAAGACCAATAATGCAATGGAAAAATGGCAAAGGACATGAACCAGAAGTACACAAACTAACCCATAAGAAGATGTTCAACTTCAGTCATAGTTAAAGAAAGGAAAATTAAAATTAGATACCATCTTCACCTATCCAACCAGCCAAGTTCAAAAAGTTAAAAACTACATGCAGTGTTCTGGTAAGAACGTGAGGATGCTGGAACTCTCACCTGGCACTAATGAAAGTATAAATTAGTCAGGCCCCATGAAGCTCCTTTGGAAAATATCTATCAAAATCATAACTATATTCTGTTCGCCCCAGTAATTCCACTTCTAAGAATTTATCCTAAAATATATATACATGGAAAATACATATAAAAATTCAGTGTAGCACTATCTAGAAGAGCAAAAACTTGGGTAAAACTTAAATGTCCATTGGTAAGGAATGGTTAAATAATGAATGATTCGCCCATACTATGGAATACTGAACAGCCAGTAAAAACAAGTTTAAAAAAAAAACTACATCTGAAAAAGTACAAGGAGCAAAAGAGTTTACATAGTATACCCTTGTTTATATGAAAAGGGGACTATATGTTTGTACATGCTTAAAATATTACTTAAAAGATACAACAGGAAACTGATAATGACAGTTGTTTCTGGGAAGGGAGTTTATAGATCTGGAGTAAAAGGAATTTATTTTTCATAAACTATTTTTACACTGTTTGACTTTTTTAGTTTGGGCACTTTTTAATAATAAAAAGAATAATGTGCCCTGGCTGGTGTAGCTCGGTGGTTTGAGTGCGGGCTGTGAACCAAAGCATCGCAGGTTCGATTCCCAGTCAGGGCACATGCCTGGGTTGCAGGCCACGGCCCCCAGCAACTGCACATTGATGTTTCTCTCTCTCTCTCCCTTCCCTCTCTAAAAATAAATGAATAAAATCTTTTAAAAAAAAGAATAATGTATCTTTTATTTTGCTTTCTGACTTACGGTACTACAAATCATCAATATTTCTTTTATTTATTTATATATATATATTTTTGTTATTGTTCAGTTACAGTTGTCCCACCTTTTTCCCTCCCATGCCCCACCCCCCCACAGTGAATCCCCACCCCACTATCTGTGCCCATGAGTCCTCTATTCATGTTCCTTGGCTTGCCTCTTCCTCTTCTTTCACCATTATCCTCTCCCCTCTTCCCTCTGGTTATTGTTGGTTTGTTCTTTATTTCCATGTCTCTGATACTATTTTGGTCATTTGTTTGTTTTGTTGATTAGGTTCCACTTATAGGTGAGATAATATGGTATTTGTCTTTCACCACCTGGCTTATTTCACTTAGCATAATACTCTCCAGTATTTTGTTTAAGTATATAATTTTTTTCTTTTTAAGTAAATAAAATAATCATTCACTATTTCTTATACAAAGCTTAAATTTATATAGAACACTCAAAATGTTCTCGGAGTAAACTTTTTAAATTCTTTCTTTTAAAAATGTGGATATACTAAGAACCCTGAAACACCAATCCAAAAGAACCTATGCACCCCAATGATCATAGCAGCGCAATTTACAATAGCCAAGTGTTGGAAGCAACCTAAGTGCCCATCAGTAAATGAATGGATCAAAAAACTATGGTACATTTACACAATGGAATTCTATGCAGCAGAAAGAAAAAAGGAGCTCCTAATCTCTGCTACAGCATGGATGCAACTGGAAAGGATTATGCTAAGCCAAATAAGCCAGGCGGTGAAAGACAAATGCCATGTGATCTCACCTTTAACAGGAACCTAAACAATTAAACAAACAAACAAACAAGCAAAATATAACCAAAGACACTGAAACAGAGAACAGGCTGACAGTGACCAGAGGGGAAAGGGGAGGAAATTTCAGGGGAAAATGGGAAGGTTTACAGGAACAAGTATAAAGGACACATGGACAAAAACTAGGGTGAAGGTGGAAATAGGAGGGAGGTGGGAAGGGGTGGGGGTGGGCTGGGATGGGAGTAAAAGACAGAAAACTGTACTTGAACAATTAAAATAATTTTTTTAAATGTGGATATGTAGACCCTTAAGCACAATGCTAACAATTTAACTAACCACTGCTTTTAAATACCTAGCACATTGGTTAACTGAGAATGCGCAAACAGTGTACAAGTGTTTGTTGGGTGAAATAAAGGAAACAATGAACTGGGTGAAACAAAACATATTACCCAATACTAATCTTCAAACAGGAGAAACAAATTCCTGGTTGTGTAAAAGGCTCAGAAATTTTCCAGTCACCCTCAGAACCACTGCAGAGCCAGATATACTGGTCAGAGTGGTTTCTTGAGAAAGTATCACTTTTGTCTTTCCACTCCCAGTTTGTTCATCAGCACACCTTTTCTTCAACCTCCCAACTCATCCCTTAGGGAAGGCTTATCTGAACAAATAAAAGTACTCTCCGTTCAACTAGCCCAACTCACTGTTGATTTATCCAAAATTCAGTGTTTATCCAAAATTCAGTGCTTCCTACTTAGTAGGAGCATACTAAGGATTGGTTGAGATAAATTAATGTTTGACAGGGTGATTATACAAGAAAATAAATCTGCCTTTGAGTGAGAGAGAATGTAATGGGAAAAACAAAAACAATTTTTTAAATACTATTTAATAAACATTAAGTCCAACCTTTTGTGGACTGTTGAACACTGAGGCCAACAAATTCTTCTTTGCTTTAGTGAGAAAACAGAGTATGCGTAACCCGACCTCATTTTACACTGTGGCATTCTTTTTCCATTTTCTCTTTCAACAGTGAGTACTATCTAACACCCATTAAAGCTCCAGAATTTCTGCAAACTACTCTTAGTCCTGATTATTCATGTAGAAAAGGATAGTTTGCTTGGCTTTTTACAACTTTTTCCAGTCCATTATCAATATCATCATATTCCAATAACTAACCACACAACTTCAGTAAATGATACTATAAGAATAAAGCAATATGGCAGATAAGAACAGTATTAAGCCATTTTTTTAAAATACAATGAAAATACAGGCATACATATATTAAGTATCCTAAAGTTAATTTGCTACAAGTTACCCAAGAAGAATAGAAACATTATCACACAAAGATGCTAACTTCATTATCAGGTAGTTGCTCAGGCAAAAACCAACTCCAACTTGTTTATTTAAAGTCATAGTTCACATACGTTTTATAGTTTTCCAAATCCCTTTTTTGATATTTCAAAAGCTTACTTGCTAGAGCCATGTCTTCTACCTGCAAGGTATTTCTTTGTCCAATACCTGAAGTCAAGAATCTCTGTATAATTACAAAAGGCCTCTGGGAAACTCCAGGAGACAACACAGAATGGTAGGATTCAAGAGTGGAAAAGAAGAGACATTTTAACACCCAGAAAAGGGGAGCTTTTTCCTTTTCTTTCTTTTTTTTTGATCTTCATAACAGCCTTACTCATAATATCCTCAAATAATGTAATTTTCATCAATAGGAGAATGGATAGACAAACTGACAGGGAGCTTTCTCTAGTGAAACCAGTAAACCACAGAATTCTGATGACTCCAATATTTAATTTCTATACATGGTACATGATAAATGCATTCTCTCCCTGAAAATAACTAAAAAGTGTGCATGTACAATTGCATCATCATGATGACATATTCATGCCTGAAAAGATGAAGATGAGGATTGGGAAGTCATTTGGTCCTGAAGCCTTGGATAAAAGCTGCCCTGAGGGAGAAGGGCTCTTTAAAAGAGTACTGGACTCGTGGACTTATTTGATGATAAGCAGGCGCACCTCCGAAAGTATGTACATTTCCACAGTTGCTCAGAAATTCCACTGGACCATAAACAGGCCAAAGTAATTTTTAAGAAAAATTGCTAGTTCTTTTTTTTTTAAACAATCACCACTTTGAAAGAAAATAATTTTAAACCTGCCAGAAACTTTAAACAGTGTTAAATTATGGAATAACACAATTCAATAAACAAGCACTTATATATTATATTTAAAAATTAAATACAGCCCTGGTTAGTATAGCTCAGTGGGCTGAGAGTGGGCCTGCAAACCAAAGCATTGCTGGTTCAGTTCCCAGTCTGGGCACATGCCAGGGTTGCAGGCCAGGTCCCAAGTAGAGGGTGCATGAGAGGCAACCATACATTGATATTTCTCTCCCTCTCTTTCTCCTTCCCTTCCCCTCTCTCCAAAAAGAAATAAATAAAATCTTTTTAAAAAGTAAATGCAAATTCAGCAGATTATATGATTAGACATAAAAACACTCGACATATCAACCTTTATAAAGTGAGAAGTAGGATGACAACTTCCTTCTTTTTTACTTCACAACATTTCTAACTCCTTTTCATCTTTTTTCTAACTCTTAATATCTCTTCTACACATTTAAATTTCTTCCAACTAGCATTTATTACTTTTGAAATAATCAAAATACAGACTCAAAAGATTATTTTACTCTAAATGAGGCTTTTTAAAGTAGGGTAATCACATTCATTTAGGAATAATTCCAGCCCTTCAGAAATCAACTGATTGTAAATACAAATACATTTTATACTTTTTTTTCAAAAACTAACTTTTCCACAATTAAGACTTGATTTCCCAATCATTGAATTTTTAAAACACAGGCCAACTTTGGCAGGTAATCAGAAAGCCACACCACGCTCAGTTTTGTGGGAACTATATTGTCGTTCATGGGCACTGGAACTTTTATAAGTGCCTGGGACTAACACCCTGTCATTTTATGTCCTATAGCAATTTAGTCCACACGGTGTTGGTGGTAGTGCTGAAAAACACGCTCCCAAATCAACCTTAGAACAGACATTCAATGAGGCAAATCTCTATGTGAAGGTCACACAACTGTCATGACACCGTACAGAACAAGGATTCTATGAAATAAAGATGATAATGATAACATTTATTCGGCAAAACTAAATAAACCAAATGATGAGAGTGACTGCTCCTGGGCACGAGGTTTCTTCTTGGGTTGAAGAAAACGCCCTTGAATTAAATAGTGGTGATTGTTTTACAACTTTATGAATATACTGAAAGACAATGAACTGTACACTTTAAAGAGATACATACTATGTTATGTGAATTATACCTCAATTTTAAAAAACAAATAAATACATAAATCTCAAGAAATAAAACACTGGCCAAAAATGAGTGAATGACGTTCCGAAATGCATGCACAATATTCTAGCAGAGCCATTAGCTGGGCCCAGGAAGTTAAACAGGACACACAGGCATTTCTGATGCTTTCAGAGTTAACGTGTTCTGCACTTCAATATCAAAAAGAAGATACATAAAGGGCCTCAAACTCAACCCCCAATTTTTTATTCTTCTCCAGAGAAGTGGCTTTCTAAAAAAATTACCATTAGTTTTCTAAATATGTCCAGACAAAAGCAGGGTAAACACCCTGCAGTCCATTACTCCCAGAAGTCACCAGTCCTTTGACCTAATTACCTCATTTGATGGCAGGAGATAAGGGCCTACAAGGAAGTGCACCCAGCATTGTGCGCCTGCCTCCGTCACAGGGTTTCTTTCATGTGCCTTGAACTCTTTTGAATGTGGAATGCTTTTAGACAGGATATTTAAGGGGTCTGTGCAGCCAAACCATTTTTCTTTTCTTTTAATAGAATGGACAACTTTTTGGTATCAATGGACTTCTATGTAAGAGCAAATAAAAGCAAAAAACACATCACCTATTTGTAGAGAAATCTGTATGATCACTCAGCCTCTATCCATGTCCAAATGTAAAAAATTACAGAACTAAAATCCCTTTCCAGATGTGCTTTTTAAAGCAAAAGAAAATAAAAGCACACAATAAGGCTACCGCTAAGGCTATAACTGTCACCCATGGCTATTAAAAGTTTACATGAAGCCATGAACAGCTTCAAATGTCACTAAAGGGAAACATATTTTTCTTTCTAAAAACTAAAGGCTAATGGCCAGGAGGGTACATGAGTAGGGCTTCTGGGATGCTAGTAATACTGTTTCTTGAGTTAGATGTTGACTGCGTGGGTAAGTTCAGTTTATAAATTCATCAAGCTATAGAATTAGGGACTTATAGCCAAGACGGAGGTGTAGGTAGATACGCTCTGCTTCCTCACACAACCAAAAGAAAGGTAACAATCAATTTAAAAACAAAAAACAACCAGAACTGCCAGAAAACCAAACTGTGTGGAAGTTGGACAACCAAAGGGATAAAAAAAACATTCATCCAGACTGATAGAAGGGATGGAGACAGGCAGCCAGGGCAGCGAGGACGCACAACAAGGCTGCGGCTGCACTGTCCCAGGTTCCCATGCGGATAAACCAGGGGGAACAACTGGGGAGCAAGACAGACTGGGGAACCCATGGCTCCAGCACAGGAAACTAAATCCTTAAAACCTCTGGCTGTAAAAATCTGTGGGGGTTGCAGAGGCAGGAGAAACTCCCAGTCTCTCAGGAAAGTCAGTTGGAGGGGCCCACAGGATCCTAGAATGTACACAAGCCCACCTATCTGAGAATCAGCACCTGAAAGGGCACAGTCCATTTGTGGGAAGCGAGGGAAGTGATGGGGCAAGAGCCGAGCAAGCTAGCAAGCAGCATTGTTCCCTCTTGGACCCCTCCCCCACAGATGGCACCACAATCAGCAATGTGGGTTGCCCCTCTCTAGCGAATACCTAAGGGGCTCTGCCCCTTACAATGTAACAGGTGCACCAAGACAAAGAAATATGGCCCAAATGAAAGAACAGATCAAAACTCCAGAAAAGAGCTAAGCAACAGGGAGATAGCCAACCTATCAGATGCAGAGTTCAAAACACTGGTAATCAGGATGCTCACAGAAATGATTGAGTATAGTCACAAAATAAACAAAGAAGTGAAGGCTACACAAAGTGAAATAAAGAAAAATACACAGGGAACCAACAGCGATGGGAAGGAAACTGGGACTCAAATCAAAGATCTGGAACAGAAGGAAAAAATAAACATTCAACCGGAACGGAACAAAGAAACAAGAATGCAAAAAAATGAGGAGAGGCTTAGGAACTTAGGGGAAAACTTTAAACATTCCAACATCCAAATCATAGGACTGCCGAAAGGAGAACAGGAAGAGCAAGAAATTGAACACTTATTTGAAAAAATAATGAAGGAAAACTTCCCCAATCTGGCAAAGGAAATAGACGTGCAAGTCCAGGAAGCTCAGAGAGTCCCAAAGAATTTAGACCCAAGGAAGCACACACCAAGGCACATCATAATTACATTAGCCAAGATTAAAGATAAGGGGGGAATCTTAAAAGCAGCAAGAGAAAAAGGAGACAGTTGCCTACAAAGGAATTCCCCTAAGACTATCAGCTGATATCTCAAAAAAAACCTTACAGGCAAGAAGGGACTGAAAAGGAGTATTCAAAGTCATGAAAGACAGGTACCTACATCCCAGATTACTCTATCCAGCAAAGCTATCATTTAGAATGGTAGGGCAGATAAAGTGCTTCCCAGATAAGATCAAGTTAAAGGAGTTCATCATCACTAAGCCGTTATTATATGAATTGTTAAAGGGACTTATCTAAGAAAAAGAAGATGATCAAAAATATGAACAGTAAAATGACAACTCACAGCTATCAACAACTGAACCTAAAAAAAAACTAGGCAAACAATCAAAACATGAACAGAATCATAGATATGGAGATCATTGACAGGGTTATCAACAAAGAAGTGGAGGGTAGAGAATGGGGGTTAAAGGTACAGGGAATAAAAGCATAATTGGTAGACACAAAATAAAAGGGGAGGTTAAGAATAGTATAGGAAATGGAGAAGCTAAAGAGCTTATATGTACACACCATGGACATGAACTAAATTGGGGGTGGGGGAATGCTGGAGGGAGGGGCAGTGCAGAGCAGAGGGGGATAAAGGCGAGAAAAAATGGGACAACTGTAATAGCATAATCAATAAAATATACTTTTAAAACACTGTAGAATTATGACATGTACTTTTTTAATGTATGTTCATAAAAAGTAAAAAATAAAATAAAAGGGAAATAGTTGCTAAATGAATATTAAAGACTTCATGAATTTCTTAACTAAACTAAGACATCTAGTTTAACAGTAATGATGACGATGATGACCACAGCTAACACTTAATAAAGCATTACAATACCAGGCTCAGCACTAAACCCTTCATATACACATTATCTTACAGTGAGGTAATGTGTTCTTGCATTTCAAGAAAGGGCCAGACCATGTGTGCCCTATAAATATGTCTGTCTACAACCCAATACCTGGCAGGAACTGGTGCAACCCAATATTTGGTTCTACCTTAAATTACTTTTGAGTGAGTCTAACTCTCCTATATTGTCAAAAAGGAAAGACCACTTCACCTACCCTAATGCACACCCACACCCCAAGGATGAACATGAAGTTTGAAAAGAATGGAGCTTTTCCTGCTATTTCTCCATTTCTTCTCCTTCAAAAGCTGGACAGGAAAACAACTCTTTCCAACCCAAACCTCCATCACCATTCCATGTTCTCAGGTGCCTATTCTAGTGGCCTCTCATAATTCCACAGAAGTCTGACTAAGCCTGCAATTATTATTATTTTTTTTAATCTAGGCCTGCAATTCTTTAAGTACATTTTTTAACAAGGATCCAATGGACTTTTTGCCAGGTACAAGTAGAAACCAAAAGAATGATCAGTTTCCTTTCTGTGTCCTGAAGACCTTAAGATCTATTCCCAAGTAATTTAACTTCAAGGGTGACTGAAATTTTGTTATAATGACAGTATATTATAATAAACTGCTACTAAAATTCAAATTTTTAAAAAACAGTTATCAAACACCTTCTATTGAGTACTTACTAGAAGCTACAGGGTTCTTTGCATCATTTACCTCAAATTAATCCCCAAACTAGCTAACATTCACTGAAAGCCTACTATGTACTAAGCGCCACTTTAAGTGCTTTACATGCATTAATTCACATATGTCATAACAGCCCTATGAGATAAATACTATTGTAAATATTCTCATTTTCAAATTAAGAAACTAAGGCATAGAAAGGCTGAGAAACTTACCAAGGGCACAACTAAAAGCAGTAGAGTAAAGATTTGAAGTCAGGCAATTACCTAAGTGTGCGACTCCATAGCCTTAACTAATGCACCCCACTGACCCTCACCACTCAATGAAGCAAAGATATCCCCCTGGCGGAGCAGACAATGCTGAGTTCTGAGTATATAACTTACTTGTGCAAGGCCGAACAGCTAGTAATGGATAGGCCTGGATTAAAATCAGTTGGTAGAAGTGAGAAATGGTGTAACCACTATGGAAAATAATATGGCAGTTTCTCAAAAAATTAAAAATAGAACTGTCATATGATCCAGCCATCTCACTTCTAGGCATGTATTCCAAAAAACTGAAAGGCGAATTTCAAAGAAATATTTACATACCCATGTTCACAGTAGAATTATTCACAATAGGCAAGACGTGGAAGCAATCCAAATGTCCACTGACAGATGAATGGTAAACAATATGTGGTATATACATACAATAGATTACTCATCCTTAAAAAAGAAAGGATCTCTCATCACTTTCTACAAAATGGATGAATCTTGAGGACACTGTGCTAAGAGAAATGAGCCAGTCGCAAAAATATAAATAGAGTGACTGATTACACTTACACGAGGTAACTGAAATAGTTGAGTGACTACTTTAAGCACTTCTCTGACTACTTCAGAGTAACGGAACAACTCCCGGAAACAAGAGGATAGGGACAGGTGGAAATAAAAACTGTTGTTTAATAGGTATAGAGTTTCAGGTTTCCAAGATGAAAAGTTCTAAAGATGCTGCTTAATAATATGAATGCAGTAGTCGCCCCTTATCTGCAAGGAACGTGTTCCAAGACCCTCAATGGATGCCTGAGACTGGGGACAGCACAGAACCCTAAGTATGCTATGTTGTCTTCCTGGACATATGCACCTATGAGGAAGTATAATTTATTATTAGGCATGATAAGAGATTAACAATAACTAATAATGAAAAAAAACAATTATAACAATATAATGTAATAAGTTATATGAACATTTCTCTGTCCTTTCCTCTCCTCTCCCAAAATATCTTGTTGACTGTACTTTTCACTCCTGTGCGTTGGGGCCATTATCAAGTGAAACAAGGGTTCCTTGAACACAATACTCTGACGGTGGATCTGATAAGCAAGAGGGCTAGTAAGTGAGTAACAGGCACAGAGTGTACACAGCCTGAGCACACTGGACAAAGGGATGATTCACCTCCTGGAGGGACAGAGCTGGATGGCAAGAGATTTCATCACACTACTCAGAACGGCACACAATTTAAAACTCCTGGATTGTTTACTTCTGAAATCTTCTGTTTAATATACTTCAGATCCTTGTTGACAGTGGGGGGGCGGGGGGGGGGGGCGGGTAACAGACACCACGGAAAGCAAAATACTGATAAGAGAGGACTAATGTATACTTAATACTACTGCACTATACACTTAAAAATGGTTAAGGTGGCAAATTTTGTTTTATGGATTTTAGAATTTTAAAAAATTTAATGAAAATATTTTAGAAAGCATTTAAATTCTCATTCTGGAAGAAATGGATAAGGCCCTTGACAGTGCTAATCTTCTCTGATTCCATGATGAGGCTAATCTGACAAACATGTATGGGGTGCCCACGCCATATAAGGCACCAAGGTAGCACAGTGTATCTACAAGTAGACATAAATAACTAAACAGTAAAAGCAGGCATAATGCTAAACTAACCACTCATAGCCATAACTTCTCCCCAAAGTGAGGAAGGCAAAAAATATTTTTGAATTCAAACTCAATATTGCCAAGGAGAAATTTAATCTAACACTTGAAGAAATATCTGTTTTATCCTGTGAGACCTCACTTTTCTCTGAAATGGTGATTAGTGATAACTGCATGGGGAAAAAAAACACAGAAAGCAATTTCTGTTTCCCACAGTTGGAGGAGCTGAGAAAGAGACAGCCAGTGGTGTTACCTGTTAAGAACTGAGTTACTCTGGTTTTTACTACGATTCATAAATCTCCCCAAAGTATAAAGTGTCCCTTTTGTAACAGAAAATTCTATAAACTTCTCATGTTGGACACTTTCTAAAATGCCTTTCCTTTAACTCAGTAATTAGGGTAGAGGAAACAAATATATGTTGATGACATTAGGTAAAATAAGATACAGTTGATGGCTTCTATTCTTTTCCAAGGCATTTTCCCGGTATCAATAAGCTGGTTTTCTGTTGTTGTGCAACTTACCTAATGTCTCCGTTCTCATAGTGCAACCCAATAATGTTTAAGGTCCACATCTCAAGTCTACAAACCACTGTTTCCACCCCCTGGCAGCTGAAATTGCTCACTTATGTTTCCCTACCCTTTGATACTCACAACATGCTATGTATAATTTTATTTTGCATGATGCTTTTTGGACGGGGAGCTATAGATTGAACTTTTTTTCAATTGAGCTTGAGGACATGTTCTTTTGTACTCAACGTTTGAAAACTGAGGCATGTCTAATGTCCTATAATCCGTAACACTCCTGAGCAAATCACTAAACCACCTTTTGAAGGGCAGACTGAGTTAAATCTGAGAACCTGTTACAACCAGAGAGAGTTACCTGTCAAACTGATGAAAACCACATGCCTAGGTTTTAACACTATTGTTAACTCTATTCCATTCCCTGAGAGGTTTCTCACTCCTCTTCCCCATAACTGCGTCTTGTCCTTATTTCAAGGCTCAACTCAATTTCCAGCTTTTCCATAACTTCTTGCTTGGTCATGTCAGCTTTAAGTAAACATTCCCTCCTTCGAATTTATGGCCTGTGACAGGCAATCAAATCTATATATTTAATTTACATTTTCCTTGGCCATTATTTAAAAGGCTCTGGATGAGTGATACAATGCACAAGCCATGTGAGCTGATGAGAAAAACAAAGAGAGTAAATATAAGTAAATAGTGTAAATAAATTACTTTGTCTCCTCCATTTGATTCTCTTCGCATATACTTGAAACATTTATTACAGATAACCTGAAGCAGGGACATCCAAGCTTCTGGCGTCTCTGTGCCATAATGGAAGAAGAAGAGTTTTCTTGGGCCACACATTAAATACATTGCAACACATAATCACAAAAAAAATCTCATAACATTTTAAGTAAATTTATGATTTTGTGTTGGACTGCATTTACAGTCCTTCTGGGCTGCATGTGGCCCACGGGCCACAGGATGGACACCCCTGATGTCCCAAAGTGTCAGAAGCAGAGTGCTAAAGGTACTTTAGCCTTGCCAAACCAGGCCTGCAAAAGGCAGTGTGGTGCAGAGAAGAAGATGGCTTTCAAATCAGGCAGACAAGGGAAATATTTTAATCCTAGCTCTGCCTCTTAGCCGTTGTGTAGCCCTGGGCACACAGCAGCCTGAGCTCCAATTTCCCCAACTATGAAATGGGGATGAACAACAGCTGTCTCAAAAGACCATGCAGATTTGGTGAGAGCATCAATAAAAGCACCTGGCATGCTGTGGGCACGCAACAGTCAAAATGAGCAGAGTTCTTTTGTTTCCCAGAGTTATAAGTGATAACAACTGCAGTTATACAATCAGCGTTTCCTTTTCATTTGGTAGGCATCGCTACTTCTGGAATTATTGTAAGGTGTTATTTTTAGAATGTAAACCAACTGGAACAGTGGAAGCACACCATAGGGACTTGACAGAGGCAGGAAACTCAGGGAAGTTGAACTCTGGTCGGAGAGGTAAAGTACCTTAAAAATGAACACAAACACGAAATGTTCGATTGCCTGTCACGGACCTTAAGTCAAAGAAGGAAATGACATGACCTTAAATACTTTAGCCTGGCATGACCAAGCAAAAATTGATGAGAAAACTGGAAATTGAGGGGAACCTTGAAATAAGGACATGGCGTAGCTATGGGAAAGAGGAATGAAAAATCTCTCAGAGAATGGACCAGTTAACAAAATAGCAGTGGGCACATGTGCCTACCAGGTTTTCAGGGAATAATAAAGAGACCAACTTTGCTGTAGCATAGAGCTTTATAGGGGAGCAACAGAAGATAAGGTCAAATACGGTAGAGTAGTCAGGAATGCCATTAGGACAACCCCAAAACCAAATTTCAGAGAAATAAATTATGGTGGGTAGAAGTCATAGACTTTTTAAAGAGAAACAGTGTACAACCCAGTGAGTGTAGGAGGCTGATCTATCATTAGTGAGTGGATTGGAGCGGAGAGAGACCAGAGACTCAGTGACCAGGTAGGAAGCCACGGTGACAATCCTAGCAGGAAGTAATGAAAGCCTGAATTAGCATGGTGTCATACAACTATAAAGATGAAGACCGAGAAGAGAAGTATCATACAAAGTCTCACCGACTTAAATAAAGAGGGAACAAGCAAAGCTGACATGGTAATTTCAAGAATGAGAGACAGAGGCAATGACGGCACCATGAGAGGAAGAGACACGTCTGGAGGAAAAATGAATCCTAGGGACACAGGAGGCAAATTCTATTTCAGATAGGTAGTTAAGGAGGAAATACCCTAGAAGAAAATATTAAGTCAGCACATAACAATGTGGGCTGTAGATGGGAAGAGGAGCCCTCCACCTATAGAAAGGATGGCGGAATCCTTGGAAGCTGCAAAAATTCTGGTGCAAAGAAACAAAAGGGGACCAGCTCACTATGTACAGTCCTTCTTGAAACCTTCTTTCAAGGATGAAGTGAAATCCTCAAAAAAGTCAACAAAGAAGCAAAAAAATATATAAGTGGTATCACTAAGGCCAAGGAGATGAGTCTCAAGAAGACAGAGGTGGTCAAGAAAGCCAAACCCTACAGAAGAATATAAGAAGAGGAAGGCTGAAAATAAAGCCATCATGCATGGCAATTATGAGACCCCTGGAAACCTTCAAGTAATCAGGTTTGAAAAAGTGTCCAACGGCAAGAGGACATGAGTAGGAAGGAGGAAAGCAGAGGCAGTGTCTGCAATCTACGCTTTCAAAGGCACTTTTCTAAGAGAAGTCTCATTCAGATTTTTAATCTGGAATACAAAAACATGTGGTTTAAGAAAATGAAAGACTCTGATCATACAAACTGTCTTTAGTAGTCACAGGGCCTAATCTTTCTCCCCTGCCTTCCTTGTTTCATCTCATTTCTTCGTTATCTTGTGCAACCTGTCAATACCGCTTATTTCTAGGCTATACTTCTGAGCCTCTCTCCTTTCAGGGAGAGACAGTCATGTCTAATCATGTCTATCCCTTTTACCTCTCTTGCTCTTTTTTTTTACTCACACCATAGAAACAAGATCAAAAGTCAGATTTTACAAGAAAAACCAAAATTTAATAATCATTCCTCTTCCATGTTTTCAAAGAAGGTCATTTTCCAAGAAGCACATAAAAAGATGCTCAACATCATCAGTCATTAGGAAAACACAAACTAAAACCACATTGAGAAAGCACTTCTAGGATGGCTAAAATGCAAAAATACCAGCAAGGATATAAAGCAACTGGAACTCTCATATACCATTGACAGAAATGTAAAATAGCATAACCAATTTGGAAAATAATTCAGTAGTTTTAAAAAAAGAACCAACATACACTACCATAATCTCCAGCCAATCTATTTCTAGGTATTCTCCCAAAAGAAATGAAAGCATATGGCCATACAAAGACTTGTACATGAATGTTCACAGGCAAAAAGTGGAAGAAACTCAAATGTCCAATAACATGTGAATGGATGTTCAAATGTTGGTATAGCCACACAATAAAATACTAAGAAATAGAAATGAATAAACTACTGATGGATGCAGCAACATAGAATTTCAAAATGATTGTGCTGAAGTAGAGGGCATAATCATTTTGAAAAATAGGGAGGACATATAACTTTCCATTTCTATAAAATTTTATAAAATGAAAACTAAATCTATAGCGACAGAAAGCAGATTAATGGTTGCCTAGAGTTATAGGGGGAAATTGAAGGACAGAAGAGAGGTATTACAAAGGGACATGAAGAAACTTTTGAGGGTGATGGATATGTTCATTATCTTGCTGGTGGTGATGGTTTCACAGGTAAATGCAAATCTAATCAAATTATATATATTAAACGTGTAGTCTATTCTGTGCCAATCATATCTCAGTAAAACTTTTTGAAAAGAACCGTTGGGGCAATTGGCAAAATTTGAATAGAGACTGCATACCAAAAAATGCATTGACGTTAAAATTTTTTCAGGGAAGAAAGTGGAAGTCCTAATATCCATAACATAAGGTCAGCATGAAGGCATCACTCCGGTAAAGTGAGAACATCATTTGGGCACTCCCACTATTATTCTATTTTGGGGGAAAAAAATTAGCTGTCCTTTCAAAGAATTCCCTCTTAAGTAATGTTTCCAAAGTAAATGTTCGCCTGGACATTTTCACGTCTAAAACTGTTTACAGTACATAATCCTTTGGGGAGAGACAATCTGCATCTCCGTGTGGCTCCGGGGGCCGCAGCGGGGCCTGTGGCTGCAGTAGGAAGGTGCACAGAGATGCACAGAGCTGCTCTGGACACCGTCTGGATCCCAGTTCTTTCACCAGGGTGATTCCTTCATCAGTAGCCACTCAGATCTCGTAGATGTTAAAAATAAAAGCTTCCTTGCCAAAAATTATTTGCTGCTCAGAGAGTCTCATTCTTAGACAAACCCAGGACCTGACATTTCCCAGAACAGTTTAGGCCTGAAGGTACCATATCAGATGCTCAGGAGGGATGCCTCCAGCAAAGAAGGAAATGTAGGAGTCCCCAACTCGTCTCTCTTCTGAAATCGATGGAATAAAATCCTGCAGGGTCTCAAGCCATATAAGTAAGAAAGAAGTAGCCAGTTGCGACCATGTCTATGTATTTGTGAGGATAAATTACCAGGATGAGTGTCCATCTCTATATTCCCATCTGGTGTCAGAGATATGGCTGGCACTTAGATTAAAAATAAAGTATTCAATGTGGCATTATAATTATCTTTCCAAAATTGACTTTAAAACTATTCAGGACATATTAATTTTACTCCTAACAACCAAAAAAGTGATCACAAAGGATATATGTACTGTGCTGTCTTTAAAAGAAAAAAGTTCCTGCCACCACCTGAAAAACAAAATATTCTTCACTTTCTTATTCTATTTTCTTACAGAGGTACAGTGAAATGGTACCATTCACAAATTTACACAAGCTCATGATTCTCTTTTATATATTTAAAATACTGTAAAACTATATTTTATATTCTGTACTACATATTACTTTGGATATTATACATTTATAACTATATATTACATATCCTTAACAGTAAGATGTGCAAAATCACTGGTTTTTTTTATGGACAGTTTAAAAGATCTTTCAAGGGAAATTTTGGCTCTACATGATTTTGTCTTTGTATACCAATGTAAGAGCTAACCCCACTCAGTATGAACCTCTTCCTTAAGCAGCTGCAAGTTTCCTTGCAAGACAGGTAGTTAAAATTAGAGCAAAGATTTTCTGCAAAGGCAATCCCAGATAAAAAACAAGGACAGCCTTCACCAAAACCAGCTGAAGTACCAGAGGAAGATGGCAACAGACCTCCCACTCCTGGGAGACAAATTCCTATGCGTGTCTCACTAGGTCTGCCACATCCTGCAGAAGCAGTATCCTGTACCTTCAGATAGTGTGCCTATTGTTTAGACCAATGCATTCCTAGGACATTTCACTGGGATGGATAATTTTTTTTCTTTTTTAGAGACAGGGCCTCGCTATGTTGCGCAGGCTGGAATGCAGGGGGTATTCACAGGCGTGATCCCACTAGTGATAAGCGCAGGAGTTTTTGACCCGCTCCGTTCCAGCCTAGGCCGGTTCACCCATCCTTGAGCGACCTGATGTCCACTCCCACCCCCACCACATTGATCCCGAATTTACCGCAGACACCAGATTGGCATAGCGCACTACAGCCCAGAACTCCTGGGCTCAAGCGGCCCTTCTGCCTCAGCCTCCCCAGCAGTTGGGACTACAGTCGTGGGCCACTGCACGGGGCCGATAATTATTTTCTCAAAGAAAAAAAGACAGTGTTTGTTCTTCCCTTCATGTGATCAGTGCCCACAGGTTTTCAGTGTCACATCTACACCAAGTTCTGATCCATTCTTGTGATCCTGCCCTCTCTATATTACCGTACTGTGGCCAGCCTTTCTTCTTTGGCTCTTGACCATTGGTTTTCATCTTTCATTGCGTTAGTAAAGAAACTTTGGCTCCGTTACCCATAAAGTAAAGACATTTCACATTTCCCTCATCCCAAAGTTTTAAATAATCTCAAACACAGGAACATGACAAC
Source organism: Phyllostomus discolor (assembly GCF_004126475.2). Taxonomy (NCBI): domain Eukaryota; kingdom Metazoa; phylum Chordata; class Mammalia; order Chiroptera; family Phyllostomidae; genus Phyllostomus; species Phyllostomus discolor. The sequence continues at coordinate 26,710,913 of NC_040904.2, read as the reverse complement.
GCCCACTGTCAAGACTCTTATAAACCAGGGTTCTGTTCCAGTTCATGTATGAGGCAAAAATCAAAAATGAAACGTGTAACTATTTACAAAGTAGAAAACACGATTACATTATTTGTAGACAATGTGATTGCATATCTTTAGACTAAAAAAAAAAAAGAGGAACGATGAATCACCAGAAAAGGTAGTAAAACTAAATGGGAAGTTTAGTCAGTAACCACTTGTAAGGACTGGCAATCATCAGTCAGGAAAACATAATAAAAAGATGCCTTCATTGTAATCAATTTATAGCAGCAGCAGAAAGATGAGTACTTCAGCCTCACACACAGTATTTACTCCAAGTGCATCCACCTGTCCTACAGAAAAATCTGAAGACTTTACTACTCTCTCTGCTCTCTGTAACCCAATGCCAGGCCGTCCCCCTCCAAAATGTACACAAAAATTCTGAGCCTCCCAGGAATCTCTTCTCTTTGGCCTACGGCAGGGTGTCCAAGCTTTTGGTGTCTCTGTGCCACACTGGAAGAAGAAGAGCTATATTGGGCCACACGTTAAATGCACTGTGACACATAATCACACAAAAAAATCTCATAATGTTTTAAGTAAATTTATAATTTTGTGTTGGGCCACATTCATAGCCATCCTGGGCTGCATGTGGCCCCCGGGTCACAGGTTGCACACCCCTGGTAGAGTCAAATATCTTGAAATAATAAAACTTATGATATGTAATAATTAAGGAACAAAAATCCTACTGAATTTTACCAACAAATTCACTGTTTAAAACAGGAAGAGAGTAAAACACAAAGGTATAGCCAACAAAAGAACTACTGTGTTACTTTTACAGTAATCGTAGCATCAACCATGCTGAACACACAGTTATATATTAGAGGAAAAAACCCACCTTGCTGTTTTCCAAGCGCTCAGGCCCCTTCCTGTTGCTAGTTTACACGGAATAGAGAGAAAGCCTGAGTTACAAAACTACCTAATGGTTTCTTAACACTTGCTGGGGCCCTGAAATACCAAATTTACATCTCATCTCCCTGGCAAAGTCTTCCCTAAGCCAATCCAAAAACAAGATGATTTACCCCTTTTTAATAGTCTTCTAAAGCTCATTTTCCCCCAATGTCAGTGTTTATACTTCCATAGCAACATTATCTGATGAGTTCGCTAATGTACAAACAAGAAGTATTCCAGACCACTGTCTCTGAACCCCATCCCACCTTCTTCCTAGCTAAAAAAAACTCTAGTGTGTTCACCTTCCTAGGCTGGCATGACCTCCAGAGGAGGCTGGGCTCCTCGCCAAACCTAAGGCAACTATGCTGGGTCAGAGTTCATCAGGATGATAGTATTCCCATGGCCAAGTCATTGGTTTAGGCATGGACACATTTCTGGCCTAGGAGACATGAGAGTTAGTTTCTAATAAGGTTTTCTCAGGCTGTAAGAATACAGTTTCTTTCTCATATCTCTGGATGTAGTTATGTAAAGACTTGAAATCATTAAGCAGCTAAATTCACCAGACTTGGAAACAGCTACTTGCAGGCTTTTTTTTTAATGTTAGATAATAAATGTAATCAGTGTTTAAGCTGCTTCCACTTGGGTTTTCTGTTACTTCCAAAGACTTCCAATTAATACACCATCTAGGTGTCTAACTAGAATTTATTCCACCTATCTGTAAAACTGGAAGAGATTTCCTTTATTACCTAACTACCTCTATTCTGTCTTTGGTAGAAATTACCTTATATCATTTTTTTTTTGAGATGAGGGCTTCTCTCATAAGTTGATATACTGATTTTATATGGGGGAGGGGGAGGGAGGAAACTTTTGATTACTGGAATCTTACTGATTTACAAATGGCAACAAGCTAATCCTAATATATGTCTGTTGAGGCCAAATTAAGAGGAATAAGCTTAAACCGAAGGTATCTAGTTGTCATATAAAGATGAATTTCCTGAAAGAAAGGATTACAGAAAAAAATATTCTCCAGGGATAATGTAGAATCTCCTTGATGATAGTCTTTAAAAATAGATGATTCATGTAGCTATGAAGCCTTAGGTACCATATGACAATTGAAGATTCCTGTCAGGCCTATCTAAAGAGAAAATTTATCTTTCTTCTAAACAGAAATTTAGAAAAATATCTAAATGTTAAAATAAAAGATAAGTAAAAACTTCTTAATCCCAAACTCTAGGACAGTCATATTTATCATATACTTGTAAAAATCAGTCATTATAGTAAATTCATCTCATTATTCTTGGGAGGAAAAAGACAAACAGTATGACCAAAATTCTATGTCTTAATTTCCATAGAATCTCAACAGTGTCAGTACAAACTTCTTTGGCCAGAAAATGTCCAGTGACTAACTGAAAGCTAATTTATTTAATTAAAAACAGAAATGAAAGTACATACTAGATTTTTTTTAAATGGCATATACTTATCAGAATAGAATGGTTTCTTCCCTATGGCAATTCTATAACTGAAAGAATATAATTTTTAAGGAAAGTTTTTTAGATTTTGTTTATTTTATTTTTAGACAGAGAGGAAGGGAGGGAGAGGTAGAGAAACATCAGTGGGGGGGGGGTTACCTCTGGCAACCCCCACTGGGGACCTGGCCCACAGCCCAGGCATGTGCTCTAGACTGGAAATCGAACAGGTGATCCTTTGGTTCACAGGCCAGTGCTCAGTCCACTGAGCCACACCTGCCAGGGGCTAAAAGAATAATTTTTAAAGTAGTTTTACATTAAAAACTCTACTGTCCAAGAGCAGTGCTGAATATGGACTGCCTTATTAAAGACAAAATTCAAAATATTTAAGATTTATTACTATAGGGCATTAAATCCCCACTCACATTTATAATGACCAAAAGCTGGAATATTACTGTGGAAAAGCAAATGCAAATAGTGTTCACCTCTCCAGGGAAGTCATAAGGTTTTCTGACATGATGTGCAATGGATAACTGGTCTTTTGGTTTATCAACTAAGACATAGATTATCTGTCAGCTGCTCACACAGGAGCAGAACAAGGAGCATAACAGTGATGGATGGTACGATCAAGAATGTGAGTCTCAAAAAGAAAGCCGAAGGCTATGGAATGGTTTGCTTTTGTACCAATTAGAGAAAGGTGCCCTTTCCCAGTGATTATAGACCCAGCGATGCCTAGCTTGGGGAGCAGACAGTTCTTCTCTACACGTTAGAAAACGGTGTCTCACTATCCAGCTCTCATTGTACAATGTACCTTTCACACAACTGTAGGCAGTGGCCTCAGGCTTACCTTCAAGAACTCCACGCCCTGTAATGGACAGAAACTCCTTTGTCTTCAAGGCATGAAGAAAGTAAGTCTCATCCTTAACAAACTCAACTACCAAAGCTCTCCTAGGAAAGTTTCCTAGAGTTTTCACTCTAGGAAAGTTTGGAGGCAGCCAAGGTTCATTATATTGGGGTCTATTCTTATCAAATAGTGAAAGGGAAAATCTCCAGAGAGATCTCATAATCAAATTTATAGATTTGTGTTTCAGATGTAAAATATTATACCTTCATTCTTTAAGCAGTTTTACACAGCACAGATTTCAACTTTATTGAAAGGATATCAATTTATCAGTCTGCATGATTTTTCTCTACATGAAAATTTACTTAAAATGCTCTGTACTTTTCAAGGGAGGACCTATAACTCTAAAAGAAAGCTATAACAGTTACTATAGTGCTATTAAGTATTTCTAAATGATGGCTTTCTTTGTTTATTTAAACTTTGCTTTTGAATATTTATATTAAAAACAGATTATAACCAACCATCACCAAAGCTCGGGCTTGACTTAAGATTGGCCAAGAGAATAATCTATTAAGCAGCCTCTAGAATGGAAACACAAGACTAGCATCTGCTCAAACTAAACATACCAATTCTGGTATTATAAACAAGTGAAAAATAATATTTTGCTGTTGAAAATTAATAATCATTTTTAGTATTAAGACATCATTTGGTCTTCTAAAACCAAAACAAAACAGTGCTTCATTATAAAGAGAAGTTATGCAAACATGTACTAACCCCTATAAACTTTTCCTAAAGTCAAGCCTTTGTTATTATGAAGTAAAATAAAACACAAATTATTATTGTTTATTGCAAATGGCTATGTTAATGCCACTGTCACTTCTATGCAAGCCTTTCATGAGCCAAAATGTTGAAGATGCTCTTAGTGGAATGGAGATTCTGTCAGGAAAGAAGTGGCTCGAATGTGAGTCACCACCTGCTTTGACTTCTGACCCTATTTTTTTCTAAGTGCAGGACTCTCTTAGGTAATTATAAGACCTACCTTCCAAGGTTTCTAGCATACAGTTTTTAAGAACACCCACATGTCACAGGGACACAATCATCAGAGTCGAACGAGAAACTCCAAGTGCTACTGAGCAACACAAGAAGACCAGGCTGTATTCATATTTACCAACACTATGTGCATGTTATTGCCCAAATTATGAGATGTGTAAAGTTTCACTCAGAAACTCTTATCACAGACTTTGCAGAGAGATAGCTCTAAGGCTGATCTCAGTTTCAAACCCTAGTTTCACCACTGATGAGCTGTTAGAGACCTTGGGTAAACTACTAACTTCTCAGTGCCTTAATTTCTGCATTTATACAACAGGGATAATTTAAAGAACCACATCAAAAACTGTTACATTAACTAAAATTCAATAATATATATGAAGTAGTTTAAATACTGCCTGGCATATTGTACCTATTCAGTAAATGTCAGCCATCATCATCATCATTATTATTATTACCAATAATGGTGGTTTACTTCTCCTCTGATCAAGAAATCCCACTTCTGGAAATCACAAAAGTAGAAGCACAAAAATACTTATTACATTGCTTCTCGGCCTTTTGACTATGATCAAGTGTAAAAATACTTAATACAATGTTATTTACAATGGTGAAAAGTTAGAAGAACCTAAATGTATACCAATAAGGAAGCATTTAGCAACTTATAAAATATCCATTCAGTAACATATTATTCTATCACTAAAAATACATTAGAAATATAATAAAGAACTATGAAGCAAAATGGCATTGTGTTTATAGGATTGTACAGAGTGAAAAAGGCCAAGATTTAAAATTACATGTACATCATTATAACAATGTAAAATTATATTTAAAATGCATATAAAAAAAGGTGAGCAAGTAACCAAAATCATAACAGAAGATATGACAGGATAATGAGATTTAAAACAATTTTTATTTTTTTATCTATCATATTACTTTTATCATTTTAAATTTTATTTTAAAATATTTTCAACTTGTTCCAGATTTATTCTAGTTATTATTCACTAACTAGAATTATTAAAATAGTAATAAAAGTTAAACTACAAAAATATATTACTTAAGTAGATAAACATCAAAACAGAAATTCAGAATAAAATGCTTCAAATATTAACACTCAATATAAAAATATTACTGTTTTAAAAAACTGAGTCCCTAATTAATTATGTGCCTATATTTAAATTGGATAGAGCCTAGGGACCACTTAGATCTGAGACTGAATGACATACATATTTTTTACTTTAAAATAAGTGTCAGGGAAATAAAATCATTTAAGAGAAATGAAGGTGTACTGATTTTTAGCCTTGGAAAAACTATATATTGTAACAATACCTAAACTTTCCTGGTAACAAAGTAATATAGTAATAAATGTCTTTCCTTCGGATAGTCAGATAATGTATACAATGTATATTTTTATTGCTTTAAAATGTGTCAGTTTAGATAAGGTATAACAGACATAGTGTTTCACAAATTGGGGAATCAAATGGTCAAGGAACATTTTATTCATCCCGGAAAATGTCTAAATAAAAGGGAGAAAGGAAACAAACTTATACCCAAACTCACGATTGTCTGAAGTTCCTCTTCCATCCAACTGCCCTCATTCATTTTGATGGTGCCACCGTGGCAGCAGTCTCACCCCATAAGAGATGTCTCACTCATCCTCCCCCTTGCTTTCAGAATGGCCCACACCCCTGAGTTGTATCTTTCCTGGTTTGGGCCAGGCTTCCCAATATACCTCTCCCCCTTTCTATCTTGGTCATGCACATCAATCCTCTCTACAGGTTAGAAGAACAGGATTACTGAATCATGGGTCTTACGCCATTCCTCTGCTCAAAAGTATCCAATGGTTCTCCAGTATCTACAGCACAAGCTCAGGCCCCTCAGCACGGTTCTCAATATTTGTGCTGACAGCAGTTCCTGCATCATCTTCCAGTCCTCACCTATGTGCACTGTCAACTCCAGGCCAAGGGTCCTCAGCTGGGCCCAGCACTCTGGTATAGCTTATCATTGTAACTATGTCAAAGTTTGTGACTAATAATGGCTCAAGTACCAAAATTTTTAAATTATTTACTGTTTAAACTAAGCTAAAAAAGAATTCACGTTTATTCCTACAACATGTTCTCATTTACCTGCATTAGAAATGGGGTGAAGCTTCTGCAAGAGCACTGGGAACGGCCTGTAACTCTGGGTTCCCCGTGGAGACGTGTTACACATGAAATCTTACCTGTCATGTGAGTCATGGTGGAAAGCTGTTCCAAACCAGGGCTCCTCAAGCAGTGGCATCACTAGAGGTACCTCCCACCTGTGCAGGGAGCAAGGAGCCTGCCTTGCTTCAAATTATGGCCAACAACTGAGTTTTAAAAGCCATCTTTCTGCTCATAAAACAGAAGGATGGTGAGGGTGGCAAGAGGAGGGTGACAGAGGGACTCGAGGCAACCACAGTCTAGAAGAATCTTTCCAGAGTCAATCTATTCCATCAAGATGGAGACAGCTTCTAGTAAGCTGGAGGCCAAGAATTTCATTGTATGGATTTTCCACTACCGTGCTGATATGAAGTTTCTTTTTTAAATGATATACTTACCTTAAAAAATAGTCTATCTAGAAAATAATATTAAGTATATCAAAACACAGAGATTACTCATCAAACCTGGAAAAACATAATGAATGGACTTCTAAAATGACAGTTGGGTAGAGCCTGCTCAAAACCAGTGGTGCTGCCTGCCTTTCTCCCAACTGTACCTGCATTTTACTCCCTCTGTACTATTTTCACGCTTTTCTTCCACCTGTAATGTCATCTTTTCATCCTCCCTCTACCCAATCTCTGTCTGTTGAAATGTTAGGACATAATCAAATGTCAGTTCCCCTCAAAACTATGCAAGGCACCCCAAGCCCCCTGAATCAGGCCATTGTCCTCTTGTGAGTGGTCCAACTGAGTCTGGTAGCTCTGCTGTTTTTAAAAAGCTCATCTCTCCAACTAGATGGAATGCTCCTGGAGAGCAGAGAATGCACTGATTCATCTTTGGGTATCACAGAGAACACAACATTGTTTCCCACCTGTAGCAGAGTACACAGAAAATGTTGGCTTCACTGAACTGAATTCCTAAACAATCTGTTCAGAAGATGTACCAAGGTCAGCAGCCAGAACCCTACATTCACCTACAAAGGAAGTTCTTAAGCACGGGACAGGGTGAATTATTAAGGGAGAGGCATCCCCCCCCTCTTGTCAGAAGTGTTAATGTGCCATTTTAAACCAAAATAATGTGAATTTTCTCTTAAACCATAAAGCATTTGTCCATACTAAATCCATAGGACTCTTATACATCAGTAATATGGGAGCCCAACATTTACTAGCAACAGCTGTGATGTCTGTAAAGCAGATCATTCATCGTGCCATTCATAATTTATGTATTCAGAACCATATCTTATTTCAGAAAGGATCCAGTGAAACTTATACAAATACATATACCAGAGCAAGATAAAATGGCATATGTAAGATGAGAAAGACAGAAATGGGACCAAGGAAAACTGAATGTAGGAAAGATAAGCTGTCCTGGGAGTAAAATTCAGGTCCCAAATTAATGTTCTCTGTAACATTCTGCACATTTGCTAGTGATAGGCCAGAGTCTGGGTTCTAACACTTCTAGCAGCCAACATTTGTTGGCTAAACACAAAATGATCCAATCAGTTACATGATTCAGCATCCTTAAGATAAAAACAAAAAGCTATTAGAGAACTATCTCTCCCTTGGTTCTCATAAAGAGAATGTAGAACCTAACAAGAAAGTCCTGAACAATATCCTTGCATTTGATTTGTCAGAGAGCTTTAGAAGACCATCCCTCATGACAACCTTCACAAGCAAATGAGAGCACACGAGTCAATGCATGCAAATGGCAGAGAGGAAGGTGCCCATGCCAAGGGGTCCCAGCACACAGCTCCCTGCAGGTCTAAGTTTATCGGAAACAGATTTTATTCTATCTCGATGAACCTAAAATCCAGAGGCATCCACTTATCTTTGAAATTATAAACAAAATTTGATGCACATGACCCTTTTTCTGGGGGATACGTCTGTAGTTTCACCACATCCTCAAAGAGAAGCATGACTCAAGAAACGTTAGGAACCACTGATCTAAAGAACTAGACTACACAGATCCTTCAGGCAACCCTTCATAAGCAATTTCTCTTCTGAGCTTCTGAGAAGTGCCGCACCTCTAGACTATAGCCCCTGACAAGGCATCTGAAGTACAGCTTCTCTCTGATGTGAAGTATGGAACTCTAAGCTTAACCACTGGCCACATTGTTTCTCAGCTGTGTAATGCAATAATATATGAGCTTTTATAGAGTAACGCCTGTAAACATATGGAATACATACAATCTGCTCTTTTAGATAGGTTGCAGCCATGAACAGTAACAATGTTGCTTCAAAGAATTGGTGATATTTCTTTAAATAATATAAAAAGTAAAAACAAAACAAAAACCCACCTTTGCCTGTGGATAAAAAATATAGGTAAGCATAAAAATTTTTCATAGATAAATATATGTTTTAATTTTTAAAATAAATGTTCCACATCAGTTGATACAATCTGAGCTTTTCTTTTTGCCTCTTTGTTGTTTTAATCTTTTGTTATACAGCAAAACAAGCGCTGCCATAGCTTTCTACACGCACGCACGGATGTGTGCGCGCAGAGTTAACCAACTACCCATAGTATTGGAGTTAGAATGTCTCAAGATCCCAAGGGCATCAGATGAGAAAGCTGGCCTTCAGGCCATCAAGATAAGGCTCTTTAAGCTCTCATCCATCTAGAAGTCACTGCCATCCAGAGTCTGGTCTTTGGCATAACAAGGCCAGGGACGTCTTTGTCAAAAACACAGTTAAACAGACTCAAAAGAACTAACTCACGTGAACCCAACTCATAAGAGGTCGATGTACAAATCAGAACGCCAATTTATTCATTAATCATAGTGAATGTTCTTTTTCACGAATCAGAAAATTTGCACCTGAAGCCCAGGTGCTGCTTTCCCAATGCTAAGATATCTGGAATCCTGATTAAATAGTCAGTTCACCAAAAGTTAACATATAGGGAGATAGAGTTTGGGGGCTAGCTAATGAATTATATATATCCAACATATACAGTGATCGACGTTGTGGCTTTCACATGTATAGCCTCTTCTCACTTGGAATGTTGTTGCCCTAACACTGCAGACTTACTGGTCTCTAAGCTTCCTTCTTCCACATCCTTCTCTCCTTTGGTGTTCCTCTAGATAGGGTATAATGCAATTGATGAGGGTACAGCTTATATGCACTATCATTCTTTTTCAGATTAAAAACTCTCAGATAAAGTTGCTGAAACAACTTGTCCACAGTCACAGCTAATATAAGGCTGAGCAGGGATTCAAAACTAGATGTCAAGCCAAAGCCTGGGCTCTTAACCTTGCAGTAAATGATGCCTTGTATCTTACCTGGACCTCCCACCTCCAAGCCTGATTTAAACGCCCCTCCTCAGTGTTTCCATATCACCCTAAGCATAGCATGACTGTAGTTTTTGGCATACAGGTCTATCTCTGGCACTACACTGAAACGTTCTGAGGATGAAAGTCAGGTCTCATTCACCTACTTAGTATCCCAAGTGTGCTATCTGCCTTTCTGAGTAAATATACAAACTAATTTGTGTGGTGGTTCAATATAAAAATCACCAAACTGAATGCCTTAAACTAGCCATGTGGCCTTAGGAAGATCACAACTTCTCCAGCCATCTACAAATATCTCATCTAAAAATGGAATGAAATGAACACACAAGTTGGCTTAGGTCCCTTCTGAATCTAAAAAGTACTACCATTGGAGATGGGCCCTGTTTTTTTTTTTATAGACTATCTTATTAGTTCAAATTATTAGAAGTAAAATTAAACTCCCCAGTTGTCTTCTGTAGCACTCCACAGACAGGAAACACACAAATAATAGAGTTCAGAAAAAGCTACCTCTTGTCTGCAAGAAGATAACTATTGTCTATTCCAAAATCAAACAGTGGCACCCCCCTCTGGCGAATGTTAAAGGAGCTAAACAACACAAAAGACATTTACACGGTGGGATTTTCTTTGAATGAAAGAAAATGCAAAAGAGAAATTATCTATTATTTAAATTATAAATAGCTCCTTTTTATAACTCCTTATTTTGCCCCAAAACAATGCCAAAATGATAAACTGGCCACATACAGTAGGAAATTACAGATAAAACAATCTTTTTAAGAGGGTTGAGAATATTATTTTACAAACAGCAGGCTTTTTAACGTAAGGCACAATAGAAAGCATTTCATAGTTTTGCTAACAATAATCATCTCTATTATTTCAAAATTTAATGAAAAGCCCTGTGCATGTAAAATACTGCTGGCTAAATAAAAGCATTTATCAAGACACACACAGAGGGAAGACAAAGTAAAGAGACACAGGGAGAAGACTGTCATCTACAAGCCAAAATTAAAATTAAAAAATAATTAAATAATTAAAAGCATTTGTCCAATCATTTTTCTGGATGGTACATTTACTAGAAGACAGTACTGGAAATTTTTCAACCTAAAATCTGTTTGGGTCTGCAAGTTTCAGGTTTTAAAATATCAACTTAAATGCAAATTTACACATGCAGAATAAAACATGACAATACAGCACACCAGACAAGCATAAGCCAAACTTTCACAACATTAACATTACATCCAGACCTCTAAGTCAAAAACAAAGCTGTGCTTTCTAAGATCAGGAGCAGAATATCATCTGCCAACAACTTTAACATTAAAATTTATAATAAATATAAGCTTTATAAATGAGTTATAAAGTGTAGAACATAAAATGAAGATACGAGCACTCTGATTCATAGCAAGAAAACAAATCAGTCATTTTACTGGCAACGATGTCATTCAGGTACGTTTTTACCCAAGTACATAGCATCTCTTCCCGCAATTAACTTCACATCTTTCACCTACCCTGTGACCAAGGGGAAAGGAACCCACACTACACAGGAAGTTACAAATTTACAACCAGTGAGAAACCTTCACTTTGAAAGGCAGAACATAGAAAGGGTTAGAGTGAATGGGAAACAGCAAAAACTGATTTCAGTTCTACCAAATAGATTTTCCAACTAAGTTTGTCATTCCTGGCAAAGTTGGTTCTACAAGGCAGGTTAGATACAGTATCTTGAAAAGATCAGCAGAGGAGTAGGTGAAGTGGCTTTGTATCAAAGAAAGAAGGCAAATAACTAATTGAAAGCTTTCTTAATATTCACCCAAAACAAATGCCAAAAAACAAGCAAAAATGAAAAAGAATGACAACCCCTACAGCCCACCCAGAGACCAGAAGGGCCAAGAAGAGAGTTGGGGGAAAGTTGGATGGGACCATGGATTGTGAGGGCAGGGGGAATGATGGAGGGATGGCGAAGGAGGCAGGGAAGATGTAAGACATTATGCTGCCAAAAAAAAAAAAAAGTATGCAACAATGCAATTCTGTTATAAACTGCCAAATTGAGAAAGATGGGGTAGCTGGCTCGATGCTCTTTGGAGCCACATTTGCCACTCACTTCTCCTGGGTCGATGCCCAAGGACCAAAGCCAATCCTCCCTGGACCTCCAGGAAATCTGAGCCCCAGCGCGCAATCAGGGTGCCGCAGAAATGAGGGAGATGGACCTCAACCAGCCCTCTAACCTCATCACGTGAACCCCAAAAGACAGATTTGAGAAGCCGGGAAACCTCTGCACCCCACTCCAGCCAGGGCGCAGGGGGTGATCTGGGAATCACAGCCTCTGCGGGCATCGCCACCTCTGCAAAGGCCAGAGGCATCTCAGGTCCCGAGAGGCGATCCTGCTAAATGCAGGCGGCCAGAGAGGCGCTGCTGTCAACTGGCCCGATTGAGCTTGTAAAGTTAATGGAGTTGGCAAGAAGCGCGGGGCTGGTCCCCCAGATTCCTCCTTAGGGCGAAGGCGATGGGAAGGAGTCACAGCTTCCTTCATCTTCTCTGTGCTCTCTCTCACTAACTCAGTTCTGCATTTTGTACCTCTTTTCCCTAATGAGAATCAAAGATATTTTTTGCCTTCTTTGTGCCTACCCGGGTCTCAAACCCTAGAACAGGAGCGCTGAGGTCCCGGGCCAAAGTTCAGCGTAGAAACCATTAACCCTCCCCGCAAAACTAGCACAGTCATTTGCTGGGTTCAGGCCTTGAGAAACATCGTAAATGATGAAGCACGAAATAAACTGTGGATGATCCTCCCTTCCCCAAAACGGACCCTCAGTCCCAAGAAGTCTGGATCCAGCAGTGTTTTTAGCCGGGCGGGCAACTTGGAACTAGTGCGTTTGCCCAGCCCCGCACCAGGTCAACACCACGCCCCTCGCACTCTAGTCCTACCACCTCCACACACCCCCACCCCGCCCCCGACACAAACGTCCTGTGGGCACACAAAGACTCACACACACACACACACACACACACACACACACACACACAAATCCTACCTCGCCTCCGTGTCCGTCGAAGATACCGAAGATGGACGGGTGCGTCTTGTTAGCTAGGTCCGTAAGAACTTCGAATCGGTCCTCCATGTGGTCTCTGCGGCCCTGGATGGAATACACGGCCACGTTGTGGCTCTTGAACTCCCAGGTCTTGGAAAACTCGGCCTCCAGGACGTCGAGGCCCCCGAGCCGATCATTCTGCATGATCTCGGCGACCTTGCCCTTCACCATCTTCACAGCGTCCCGGCTAGACTTGACGATGGTCTTCACCTCGTCGGTGTGGAAGAAGTAACTCCACAGCGCCAAGCTGATACACAACAGGAAGAGCGTCTCGGGTCTCAGCAAGAAGTAGCGCATGATGCGACCCAGCAGAGACAGCAAAGTCATTGTATCCTCTATCATTTATTATCGCTAGAGCCCCAACCACCAGCAGCTACGCGCGCCCCGAAGGCTTCTCGGGTCCCGGAGCACTGCGGGGACAGTCCGCGGGAAGGGAGGCGGAGCAGCAGCTGAGGGTGGGGGAAGGAGGATCGCTGAGCCGGGCGGGAGACGGTTGAGCACGCTGCTCCGATCCGGCACGACGAACAGTGGCAGTTTTCCTTTTGTCTCCCGGCCTCCGCGACCCCGAGGCCCGCGCCCTGCGCACCGGTGCCTGTGCCCGCCACCCGCGCCGCCTCCCCTCCCTCGCTCCCCTTTGTGAGGCGGCGGCGGCCGAGACCGCGGCGGTGGCAGCAGCAGCCGCTGGTGACCGGGCTGGGCGAGAGGAATCAAGTTAAAGTTGTGCCGGGCGGGTCTGCCACGGTGGGCAGGAGAGTTCGGGGACGCTGGAGCCCGCGCGGCCCCTTCGTGGGTGCCCCCTCTCTGCTCCGGGGTGCGATCGCCAGGTGAGGAGGCGCGGGGCTCGAGAGCTCCGCGGGATGCAGGTCCCCGCGGTCGCCGCCGCAGCAGGGGAGCGCAGAGCCGGCCGAGTGCTCCTATTCCTTCAGACACCCCGGGGGGGCCCAAGAGAATAAAGTTTTGCGGGAGCCTGAACAGAGGCGGAGGTACTCGGAGCCCAGCGACGCAGCAGGATCGGCTCTGAGCCGCAGGCAGCCGGCCCGGCTCTGCCTGTCTCTCCCCAAGCACCTCCCTGCTCCGCTCGGCTCCGCTCGGCTCGGCTCGCGCGCTCACTCTTAGCCTCCCAGCTCAATCTCGCCCCGCCCCCCACGCGCTCGCCCCGCCCCGGGACTCGGGCTGCTTGGTGCCGGCCCAGCTGTCAAAGGCTGGGGACACTCAGTGGCGGCTGGCGGGCTTGCAACCCAGGGCGGTCCAGGCGAACGGAGGGGGAAGAAAGGGGGCGCGTCCGTTGCCTAGCTAGAGTGGGTGGCTGTTCCTCCCTCCAGTGCGGGCTCCCAGAACAATGTAATGCTGATCCTGGTTGAGGGAACGTTGGTTTCCCGGGAGCCACTGCTGCAGGCTGGAAAGCAGAGAGCCGCACGTGAGCGTCCCCCCTCCGGCAGACGGCACAATAGTGCGGTCCTCACCTCGCCCGGCATAAGGCAAGCGAGAAGGGACCCATTTCTCCCGGCTCGCAAAGCGGGGCTGAGGGTGTCGGACCTTTGGTGGTGTGTGACTGAGGCCTGCCCGTATCCCCCCCGAGAAACGGAGAGGACCCTGCAGCCTTCTCCAGACGAGAAAAGACCCTCCCGAGAACGCAGGAGGTGAAGACTCGGAGTCTGGCTAGGAAATGCGTCCCGATGATAATCGTGGGAGCAGCGAGAGTACGCTGGCCTCTCCCGGAGCCGCCGGCGTCCCGAGGCCGGGAGACTTAGCTGCGAAGGCCTCCCTAATCACAACCCTTCCACGGAGAGACACCTAATAAAGCCCCGGGGCGCCCATGGCCCTGCCACGGGGCGAGGGCTCTGACTCTGCTGTTCGGGATCTGCTGCTGATGCCTTTGAAGCTCTGAACTAGCGGCCTCCCACCACTTCCTGAGTCTTCGCAGAAGGTGCAGCGGGAGCCGGAGTCTCAATAAGCAGAAGTGAACGGCCGCGGAGAACGGAAGCCATCAGGATAACTTGTTGAAATAGGGGCGAGTGTCAGTGGCCTCGAAGATGTTGGGGAAAGAAGAGAACAATGTGCAAATCAGCTTAGAATCCGAAAACAAGTGAGCTTTAAAGCTCACTCTAAAGATTCACTCTCATTACCCCTGTCCAGAAAGAAGAGTGCTGATCTGTGGCTTCCCGTCCACTAGACTGGCGAGTACAGGCTGCCCAAGCACGCCTGCCGTGGTGTGATCCCGACTACGTTTTAAAAACGTAGTTTTTCCTTTCAGTAAAGGAAATACACCAAAATGTTCGTGATAACTAACTACAGTAGTAAATTATATGTGGTTTTCATTTTCTGCTTTGGGCTTTTGTCTATTTTCTACAACCTTTTCAAAGTTTTTACAAAAGACATAGATTGCCATCATAATCAGAAAAAAAAACACTTTGACATTTAAATGGCATATACAATATGATCTCAATTACATCAACATGCATAGAAAAACAGGAAGAAAATATGAAGAACTGTTAACAAAAGTATGCTACTTTTGACAACAAAGACAGATCTGCTTTGCACTTTTCGGTATTTTGCACCTGATAAATAGAGAAACAGTTTAGAAGTAAATTAGGTCGTTCTTTCCAAAACTCATAAGCCATGACGTTCAAAAATTAGGTATTGGGCTCAAAAGCCTTTAGGAACTATAAAGCAAACGTAATGCATTAGTGTTATTATGAAGGTGAGTTTACAATGTTTCTTACTATAATATAGCAAATGGCTTTTGGGTGTATTATTAGCCTCTCTGTACGTGAATTTTTTTGTCTCTGGCAAAAACAACTTGCAGATAACCTGATCGAGATTCCAGAACTACAAGTCCAACTAGGCCCTGGAACAGAAGTGTAATGCCAAACCTAGAGACCCAGTCAGCCTGTCCACAATATTATTGTGTTGATGATAGCAGCAGCTACTCATGAGAGGCGTGATTTCCATTTCCAAAAACCCTATATAAAAAAGAGAAAAGAGCTTACTGGTCTCTGGAGATTAAATAGGAAAAGGAGGGCTTGACTTGGTTAATAAATCTAGATATCCTAAGGATTCTGTGGAGACATTCCTTGATATTTACATCTAAGTAGTTCATTTGTATGAAAATCAATAGAATGATTTTCTAGCAGAACCTGCAGGCATTTGCTTATTTCTATTAAGAAGTTCATGTAGTTTACATAGTAATTTTAATGACCTAAATAAGTTTTTGTATAGTTTACAGTGAATTTTAATATATTTGAGAAATAAAAAAGACCTTACCCTAATGACAAACTAACATTTGCATATTCCTTGATATTATAAAGGCTTTTCATGTATATCACCTTATTTCCATTCTCATGATAAGCCTATGAGGAGCATATAGGAGCTATTGTCTCTGTTTATAAATATGAGGACATTAAGGCACAAAGATGTTAAATGAATATCACAGTTCAGCAAATAAGTTGGGAACTCAAGCTCAGTTCTGACCACCAATTCAGTACTCTAACATCCATCCATTGATGGCTAGCTGATACTGAGATGATCATTTTTTCTACTTCTCTAGTACTAACTTTTCAGCAGATTTCTGTTATAGAAATCTCAAAAAGGAATACAAGAGATTCTTATTCCACAATTCCGACTTTAGCCTTCGGGACAAGCGCTATGTGTATTTATCTCACCCATTGAGAATATTTGTGATGCAGAAGACAAGTGCAAGTTAACTGTCCTTCATCTCTACATAAAAGCCTAAAAGATTTGTTGCTAAAGTAAAATAGTATCTGAATTTCACAAGGAAGAAAAGAGTACTGTAGAATGTACATTATGTAAATACTTTACCATTACAAGTGATGTAGTAATGAACAGAGAGCTAATTGCAATCCTAGGTTTTCATGAGATACAATAATAGTTACCAGGTAATTAACCATTTTCAATTATGCAAATAACTCACACCAGCCTTGCAAGTATATAAAGAACATAAAATAGAGCTTTTAAAAATCTCAGAAGAAACTTTCAGAATTGTAGCTCTTAGGTTTAAGAAATCTTTAAACAGTTTGATAACAAATCTATTTCCAAGTATAATGTTTTCCCATGATGTCCTCGTTTCTTTTTTTGGTTTTTCCACTTTTTATAAAGTTGTAAAAATCAAATGTAAAGTGACTTATCAGCTGCAACTCTTGATGAATGTAATAAAAATCACCTGAAATAAATTTTAAATAAGACATTTACGCATATAGAAATTCTCTGCACATTTTTTAATTTCCCAATTATCAGTTTAATTTATATTCTTAAATAATTCCTGCCATCTGCATATACATATGTACAGAGTATTGAGTATGACTCTCTTACAAATATTCCATATATATCTATATACCTTGTATGCATATATCCTTTAAAATTATAGCATAAAAGACTGAATCAAAGTATTTTTAGGAAGCACGACAACCCTAAGTACTACACTCATGAACCTGCTACCCAACCTAAAAACTGGGCTGTGACCAATCTTTGTACCAGCCTAGGAATTCTTCTGCCATCCCACCTCCCTGCCTATACTCTGCAGGTAGCTCTATCCTGAATTCTACGTTCTACCTTTCTCTGCCTGAAAAAGCACTATTATCATGTGTGTACATTATTAGGTTTTTGGTTGGCAAAAAACTTCATTTGTTTTTTTTCTGTAAGATGGCTCTAGTAGCACTTAGTTGTCTTTAACTTTATTTGAAACAATTTTGTTAGATTGTATTGAGATGGCTGTCATATCAGCATGCATTTTTTTAAAAAAAATCAAAATTGTTGAATTTTTGTACATCATGTTAACATTGAAGACAGAAGAAAATACACAACATTTTCAGCATATTATGCTTTATTATTTCAAGAAAGGTAAACACCCAACTGAGATGCAAAAAAAAAGATTTGTGCAGTGTACGGAGATGACAATGTAACTGATCAAACGTGAACATGTCAAAAGTGGTTTGTGAAGTTGTGCTGGAGATTCTTACTGGACAATGCTTCAAGGTCAAACAGACCAGTTGAAGTTAATAGCAATAAAATCAACACATTAATTGAGAACAGTCAATGTTACACCATGCAGAAGATAGCCAACATAATGAAAATATCCAAGTCAATAAAGTTATTGGCAAAAATAAAAACTGTGTCTTTTATTTTAGGGAAAAAAACTAAATGGACTTTTTTGATCAACCCAGTATTTTTTTGTTTTGCTTGGTTGTGAGCTTTATAAAAAGGATGTCTTACTGCACATAGTTCTCTGCTACTTGTTTTTTCACTCAATGTTACAATAAGTGAAATGTTTCTAGATCCTTCCATATTGTTACATATAATCCAATCCTTTTCACTGCTATATAATATTCCACTGTATCACCAATCCATATGTGTTTATCTTCCTTGTATGGACAGTTATACCAATTTTCACTATTATGATCAATGATTTAGTGAATTATTTTTGTTCTATCTCTTGGGGCATGTACACAAAAATTTCTCTAGAGTATATATCTAGGAGTGAAATTACTATATATTTGGGAATAAAAATATTTAATGTTACAATTTAGGGCCAAATGGTTTTTGAAAATACATGTTCCCATTTATACTCCCAAAGTGTGATCAAAGCACCTTAATGTAAGAGACCATTACTATAAATTTTATCTTAAAATTGATTTTCAATATGGGTCCTTTTGCTAAATGGTTAACCATGAGCATAACTATTAAACCATATTAAATCTTCAGTGCTTCTCATAAAATATTTTAGAAGTAAAATTTTTTTAATGTTATTTCTTTATTTTTAGAGAGAGGGGAAGGGAGGGAGAAAGCCAGGGAGAGAAACATCAACATGAGTTTGCCTCTCCCACGCCCCCTACTGAGGACCTGGTCCATAACCCAGGCATGTGCCCTGACAGGGAATTGAATTGGCAACCCTTTGGTTTGCAGGCTGGCATTCAATCCACTGACCCACACCAGGGCATATTTAGATGTAAAATTTAATAATAAATCTTCTGTTTTAAATACAAATGAATCTTTTAGCAGTTAAGCTAAGAAAATTAATTCGTTATTTTATATGATAGTATACCAATCTACTTTTAATTTTAGTATCCCAGGTGTTGTGGAAAATGGAGAACTAATGTGACAAATACCAGTCATGTAAGGGTATAATATGATTTCATTTTGCTGGACTTCAAAACAACAAAGTCCTTTCCTAACAATTCAAGTTTTTATATAAATTACAAAGATATATCAAGAATACTTCTTTTCTGAATAAAATTTTATACCATTGCACCAACTCTGTTTACATAAACCATATTTATCCTAAGAATCCTTCATCTAATTGCCCTAGGCTTCTCTCTGATAATCTTCAAACAAGCTTCCTAAATTATAATATTAATCTAAAGCACTACCTAAATTGCTTTATCATAATTAACACACATCAACATCCTAATTTATAATATGATGCATTGTGAGTAGCTGAATAACCATTTTGTAATGAATCTGATGCTGACAAAAAATAGCATGGGTGAAATAAAATTTTGTTTCTCTCCCTATAGGAAGTAATGATATTTTTTTCTTTAGAGCTATTCAAAAAGGAAAAAAAAATGACAGCCTGGAAAACACAACTAATGTTTGGTAGTCTGGCAGAACAGTAAGAACAGGGTCCTTGAGAAGTTGAAGTTAGCCCACCCTTCATATCCATTTGTATTATACCAAGGTAGACTAATGGTAACATTCCGTTCTCATACCCAAATTCTTCTGGTGACTTCTCTGAGTGCTCTGAGAATAATTCGGATTCCCTTCAGTTTTCCTGTGCTCCCCAAATTGTTTCTGTTGAAAACATTTGTTTTACATTGGGGGAACTGGTAGAAAGACTAAATTAGAGAATCTGAGTAAACTGAAGATAAGATTATTCACCAAATCTTTCTGTTTTTATCCTCTTGGTGGGATACCTGGTAAGCCTAACATGAAATCAGTCATGCAGGATAGAATTTGGGGATTGATTCCTATGTATGATGCTTCAGGTAAAGATTGTTACGTTAAGATAATTACATGATCTGAGAAAATATAGAGGTAAAGGCAGGACACATGGAGCATTTGCATGGCACTTGGATTTCCTCTTTCCCAGCTCTTAAACTGCCTCAGGAGTCACCAACATTTATTCATTGCTCTCTGGGCCCAAGTTGCCTATAATTTCATACATTGTGGCCACAACCCTTAGTTTACTACCACATTGCAAACCCCCATGTCTATCATAGATATGCAGAACATTCATTCTTTGGACCATGTGTGGCCCTGGAACTCCCAGAGGTTGACCAGATGGCCTAAATACTGAAGTTCAATATTATAATCTCTAAGATTCCAAATGACCAACTTGTAACCAATTAAAAAATATGTATTTCATTGAATTCTAATTATATAATGATCTTTCCTTCTTCCCAATTTTTTCTTGGCTATGAATCATCATTCTAGTTTTGGCCCTCCTATATCTAGCTGCCTGAAAACTTAGTTACCTTGTTTTTCTCATTACACAACTCTTCTAATACTTTTAACTAGTGATGGTAAATGTATAACTACTTGTTCTGGGGATTAGGTGGGGGAGTAACCCAGATCTGTAGTGTGTGCCAATTTCTGTAGGATAAATACTCCCATCATGGCTGATTTCAAGGAGTTGATCATAGCACAACATAATATAAATAGTTTTACATAGTATTTCAATCATACAGTACTATACAATATTTCAACCATAAAGACTCAATGGACATAATTTCAAGTGCACAAATAATATTAAAACACAGTAAAATATTTAGCAAGTGATGAGTTTTGAATGTTTATTACCTTGTTTTTAATGTAGTTTATTTAATTATAAGTTCATATGTGCCTGTGTTTAACAACAGGCTGGAAAGACTCTTTTTGCTAAAGGCCCAAGATATTGTCTATTGGGCCTCAATGGCCATCTCTACCACCTTTTAAATATGCTCCAAACATGGTGAAAGGAAGAATAATAACTACCTTTCCCAGAATTCTTTGCTGCTGGAATTTTGGATGTAATTTAACTTCCCTGATGAGATGACCTTGCTAGACCTATTCTGTCCAATGGTCAAGCTCTGGTAAATTGAATGTTTGGGAGACTGATTCCAGGTTCTCCTTCCTAGTGTCTAGCTTTGTGCAAGTGGGGCAGCTGCCTAACAACAGCCCCTTGACTTCTGCTACATAGAGACTTACAGTGCATCTGTAATTATCTAATTCCCTATATTAAATACCTTTCTGTTTCAAGTACCTAGAGTTTTTTTCTTCTTGCACTGAATTCTGAAATGACATGTATCCTTAGCTGTTGCTTATGTCCTTCATGTGACATCAAAAGGAAACATTAAAATAATCGCCAACACTGGTGCAGTTAGTCTGTTTGCCTAAATGTTTTCTCATTCTAAGTTTTCTCTAATAGTACTTTACATTTCATTAACCTCTTAAAATTATTTTGTGGCATTAAACAAACACTATTCATTATAGTTTTTCATTAGATCTACTGAACAGAACTAAGGAAATGAATGTTCAGTTAAGTGGCAAGAAAGAGAATAATAGCTCCTTATTAATATTACTATTTTTTATACCATGGGAGCTCTAATGGTGAAGAATTTCTAGTCATTTTCTATTTGTCTTTCATTTATATCTCCTCTTAAGTCTATTGGAATGGAGCCACACTTCAGAAAAAGTGAAAACAATTTTTTTTTTCTTTTAAGACTACCTAAAGGAAGGAAATCTGAACTTTCCTTTGTGAGTCTATTATAGTGTTTAACAATTTCCCTTAGAAAATATTCCTTAGAACTAACCTAATCTCTGTTTCTGCATTTGCTTGTTTTTAGTGTGGCCATGAGAGTGGGGAGAGTGGGGAGAGTGGGGAATTAGGTAGTGAGAAGCATATTACTCTGAGATAGGACCCAGTTTTCATTTGTTTCCTATTTATATTTGTTGTCTTATCCTCAGGACTTTATCCTTGTCTTCAGGTCTCTCTTTCAGTCATTTTTGTTTTGTTTTCCCAGTTCTATACAGCAACCCCTTAGCACATCTCCTTGCCAGATTTTCCTAACCACAGAATAAATTTTGCTCCTGAAGCAAGTCTTCTGTTTAAAAAAAATCACGTCATTATCTTACGGACAAACACCTTTAGACATTTTTCCATATATTCCCTTGGTCTTCCCATCTCCCTTCCTTCCTCTTCCTTGACTTGATAATGCATTTGTTCAGTTATTATCATCTGTACAATCTAATGACACTATGAAGGCCCATTCTGTTTTAATGGCTCTCACAATGTTTATTTAGAGAATAACAAGATCTCTGGAGCAATGCAACATAAAGAAGTCTATGGTTAGGCAATTAAATATTTTATTTCCTTGTTCACCTTGCACAGTAATTTACTGATTTGTTTTATTTGAACCACTGGAAACAACCAGAGCCAAAAGTTTGAACTGAAGATAATTTATTGAACTATCTGAAATAACCCAAAAATGAATAACGTCATTTTTAAATAGTTCACCTCCAGGTGAAGATACATAGTAGAGGGTGGATGTGAGACTATAGAAATAGGAGCAAAGTGGAATTTCTTTTAGTAAAATGAACTCAACTATTAGGGAAAAAATGACACAATTTTGATTTTAAAGAAAAAAGTTTTAAAATATAGAAGTGAGAAATAAAGCATATTATAATAAGTGTTAAATTTTCTCAAGATTTGGTTGAATGACCTTTTCTCTAACTTCGTCTTGTCACCCTAGAAGTTCCCAACCATGATGAATACATCAGCTGCCATCTGTTACGGACTGATTCACCAGACTCACATGTTGAAGCCTTAACAGTCAGGGTACTTGAGTTTGGAGACGGGGCCCTTAAGGAAGTTAGTAAGGTTAAACAAGGTCATAGGATGGCATCCAATAGGATTAGTGTCCTTAAAAGGAAGGACATCAGAGCAGGGACTCTCTCACATGGTCTCTCTCTCTTCCTACACACACACACACACACACACACACACACACCCCAAAAAGGTGGCCATCTGCATACTAGGAAGAGAATGCTCACCAGAAATTGAATCAGTCAGCCTCAATCTTGACCCTTGATCTTAGACGTCTAGCCCCCAAAATTGTGAAAAACTAATTTTTGTTGTTTGAGCCACCTAGTCTATGATATTTTATTTTTTTATTTTACATTATAGTTGGCATAAAATATTAGTTTCAGGTGTACAACATAGTAATTAGACATTTATATAACTTACAAAGTGACCACCCCAATAAGTGTGGTACCCATCTGATACCATACATAGCAAGCTATGACAGTTGGAGCAGACCATTACAGATTTTAGTACCGTGAAGGGGGTATTGCTGTAACAAACATCTAAAAATATGAAAATGGCTTTGGAACTGGGTGATGGGTAGAGGCCAGAGAGTTTTGAGGTGCATCCTAGAAAAGCCTAGATCTCCTTAAAGGGGCTGTTGGTAGAAATAAGAACATGAAAGGTGTTCTTGGTGAGAGCTCAGAAAGGAAAGAGCCTCTATTATTTTAGAGAATACCCATATATATCATCATGAACAGGATGTTGATAGGAATATGAATGTTATGCATGAAAAAGAGACCACATACTAAGCTTGATAAGTTCAGGGGAGGTCTGCACGGGTGGCCTTAAAAACCCCAAAACTAAAAATCTGAACATTCAAATTTCTAACTAAAAGAAGGTCATGGACAGTAGTCACATCCTAAGACTGCAGCTTCCTTGACAAAAGTCTGTCTTTACCTTAAGTGAGCCTGTAGATTGTCTTTTTGTGTCAAAGATAACACACCTTTGAAACATCAGAGTCATCTGCTCTTCCAGACCCCTCAGGGCACAACCACGGGCACCAGGCAGAAACCACAGGACCCCTCATGGGTGTCTTGTTGCCCACATACCATTCTGTGTGCTGTAAGTACTAACTCTCCTGTACCCACCAACATAAAAGAAATAAGTGTCTCTCTGTTTTGCTTTTTATCCAATCCAAAGACTTCCCTGCTTTGCTCTCTCCTGCCTCCTTAATCTATTACCACCAATGGATTTTATATAACCCTCCTTATGTCTCCTCTTTGATTCCAATATATAAAAAAGCTGCAAAACTGCCATTCTCTGTTGAACTTTCTCAATTCATTGAGATTTTGCTTCCTTGCAATTATTATCAACTTGGCTCAAATAAACATAAAAATTCTCTACAAGATTGGATGTATCTTACATTAACATGTTAAAGGTCATTCTGATGAGATCTCAAATGGAAATGAGGTAATGTTACTGGAAACTGAAAAAAATGTGATCCTTGTTATAAGTGGCAAAAAAAATTTGGCTGAATTGTGTTAGTGTTCTAGTGTTTTGTGGAAGGTAGAACTTGCCAACAATGATACTGAATATAATCAGCTGAAGACATTTATAAGCACAGTGTTAAAGGAGTGGCTTGGTTTCTTATCACTTACAGTAAAATGCAAGAAAAAATAAATTGAAAGAATTGTTAACCAAAAAAGAACTAGAACTTGAAGAGTTGTGAAATTCTCAGTCAATCTCTATTGCAAAAAAAAAAAAAAAAGAAGAAGTAGAAGAAGCTTGTCCTGAAGAGAACACTAAGTCTGTGACTGAACAACCATTGATGAGGAGGTAAGTACAAGGAAGTGTGAACCTCACATATAATCAGCCACTTCAGCAGAAGCCAGATTCAGAGATAGGATTAGACCAGGAGAAGCGCTGCCAGCTCAGATTAAGGGAAACCGGAAAAACAGGACAGAATGAAAGAAGGCTGTTGGACTGCTGGTATTCTACAGGACAATTCAATAGAGCTATCTGTGTTTGAACTTCAGGAAAATAGAAAAATGACCCTGAAAGCAATCCAGTGATCAGCAGGGCTGCCACTCCCACCACCATGGTGGGATGGGGCTGGTTCTTCCGTAATTTTCAAGGGTAGACTCTCTTCTGTTGGGGTGTGGGAGCAGTCAGGATACCATGGTCCAATGTCACAGGTGTGGGCCTATGCCCCACTCCAGAGGCATGCTGACACAGCCATTAGAATGCTCACCCCTCCCCAGCCCACCCTCTCACTCACACTCTTCCTAGTTAACTATTATTCCCCAGATCTCAGCTCATACGTCACTCTCTCAAGAGCCCTTCCTAACTCTGCAATCTGAGTGAGGTCACTCTTGCACCCTGGTCTAGCAAGCTATACTTCAGAGTGCTCACCAAAGTTCTAATTGTATATATTTTCTATGTGATATTTTAAAATTAGCCCTGACTTGTGTGGCTCAGTACATTGAATGCTGGCCTGCAAACCGAAGAGTTGCTGGTTCAATTCCCAGTCAGGGCACATGCCTGCATTGTGGGCCAGGTCCCCAAGAGGGGCACATGAGAGGCAACCACACATTGATGTTTCCCTCCTTCTCTTTCTCCCTCCCTCCTCCTCTGTCTAAAAATAAATAAATAAATAAATAAATAAATCTTTAAAAAGTAGAAATCAATGTCTGCTTCTCCCTACTCTCACTACAGTTTCATATACCACCACGAGGGCAAGAACTGTGTCAGACGTCAAAGAGAGGCTCAGTTGCTATGATTACATGTTTTAATCTAATTTTAAAATATCTGTAACCTTACAACAGAGATATCCTGTGGTTTGCGAGCTTAAAAGGAAGATACATTCTTATTTGGAATTCACCCCAAAGATTAATAGTTACTGAACAACAAAGCCTCATCCTTCAAGCAGATGATTCCCCTTGGGAACAAGGGGAAGGGAGGAGAGAAAAGAGCACAGAGAAAAGAATTCAATGGAAGGGTTTGATAAAGCATATTTGTAAAGCCTCCTATAAAATAATTTTCTTATATTTTGCCCTTGTAGTCTTGGGAGAAGAAAAAAGTGAAAAAGCAATTTTTCTTTTACCTTTGTGAGGAAGAACCTCCAGACCGTGGGCTCTAGACACCTGGCTTCCCTTACCTTGGAGGGCGCCAAGAGCTTATTCGGTTGTAGGAGGCTGACCAGCAAACTAGCCACTTTGGTTTGGAAGATCTGTGTCTGTGGGAGAGAAGGAGCCTGAAACTGGGGGTGGGACAGAGGGTTTCCAGAGAGGAGGGACACTCAGGGGTAGGCCACAGCCTCTTGTGAGGGCTGCATGAATTCCTGAGCGCTGAGTTTGTGACAAGTTTGTGACAAGGGGAGCCCAGGCCAGAATCAAAGGAAGTAGATGACAGAGGAAGTAGAAGGCACCATCTGAGGATGCCTGCTGCTGCAGGGTGCAGACAGGTAATGCGAGCTGACTGGGGCACAGAACCAAGCAGGTGACGCCAGCTTCACATGAGCATGCACGGCCTCAGGGAAAGCTTCCTTGTAGTCAGGATTCCCTAAGGCCCTGGTCAGCAGGGCTGCTTTAAAATTGTTATAATCCACCCCCAGTTTTGTTACGTTTTAATAGTTTCGATTTGGAGATTGTTTTTCTCTGCCT
Source organism: Phyllostomus discolor (assembly GCF_004126475.2). Lineage (NCBI taxonomy): Eukaryota > Metazoa > Chordata > Mammalia > Chiroptera > Phyllostomidae > Phyllostomus > Phyllostomus discolor. The sequence continues at coordinate 26,684,616 of NC_040904.2, read as the reverse complement.
AATTCATTTATTTATGTTTGGCTCTAATTTCTGAGGAAAATATTGTAACAATGTTTTAACTTTTTCAAATGTGGAATATTTTAATACTAAATTTAATTATTGCTAAATACGAAGCTATAGAATATTTTGTAAACATTAAGTGTTTGTTAATTTTGATTTGGTTAGTTGTTGCTTTTTTTTAAACAAGTGACCTTTTTGTAAACATTAAGTGTTTGTTAATTTTGATTTGGTTAGTTGTTGCTTTTTTTCTTTTAAACAAGTGACCTTTTTTAAACTTCCGGTCTAAAATATTACCATAGGTTCCTGAAAAGCTTGCAGATCCTGACACTCTGGAGTCTAATGAATAAAGTATTCCTGGATGTGTCCCAGGAAAAGGGAAGGGGCTCCAAGGTGACCAACAATTGTTGAGAAGAAAGCTCAAATCGGGTTTAATGTAGGACATTACAGAAATGCAGCATTTCTTGTGGCTAGGTGTCATGGAAGTATTCGGGCCTGAGACACACACTGAAGAGAGTGGCAATGGGGGCGGGTGATGGGCTTTAAAAGTTTGAGAAGCCCTGATCTCCGGAGTTCTCGTTCCCGGGGTCTTCAGGTAACACATACACAGAGACACACAGAAGTGCTCATTGAGAGAGGCAGGCTTTCACTGACAGCTGATGCGATGTTCCCACACACCAAATGGTTCCAAAAAGTGTTTTTGAATAATTGCACACATTTTGAAGTGATTAGCCTTCCAAAGAAAATATTTTTCAAGTACAAAACTCATTAAGCCGAATGTTGGCTAGTGTGCTTAATTTTATTGTTATGCTCATCACTATGTGCTTGTGGAACACATAGGTTAAAATGCTGATTTATAACTTGCTATTTTTAAATTAGCAAGGAGGCTGCAGTATAGTTTCAGTTTTGTTTACAAAATGTAAATTTGCATACTACCTAAAATGAAGTGGTGGCTTTGTCTAGTGGCAAGAAAGTAAACTAGACAGTCTTATTGGTCCAGATCGATTTATTATGCTTGATACTCGACTACATTAGGCACCAATTTCCTCCACTTTACCCCCGAGTGTGTGCTAGTCCCTGCTCTCTACAGCGTATGCTTCTCTGTAAAAGAAAATTATATTTTGTCTTATCCCAGTTCCCCTAGAACCTGAGGCAAAACACTGTATTTAGGGTGGTGTTCAATACCAAGAAGCAAGAGCAAGTGGGAGAAATGAATCCAGAAAAGAGGGGAAGCACACTCAAAGTGGTACTTTACCACTCTGGCCATACACCAGCAAACTCAGCTGGATGCTCAGCCATGAAGTTCATCTCTCAAGAAACTTTACGGAAACCTTGCATCTCAGAACAGCTGGCGGAAGGATGGGGGAGGAGAAGAGGGAAGTATCTGATGGCCTGTTTCTTCACATCTACTCTTTCCCATTGGTCCAAGTTCACCCCAAGGGGCACTAAGTACCCCAGCACTAAGTCCCTCATTCTTTCCAGTTTTACCTGACTCCCTGGGCAGCTGCTGGACATGCCAAAGCTATATACAACGAGAGAGAGCCTGCAGGTACCAGGTGAGAAAACCCAGGAACACTCCTCCCTGCCAAGCTGCAGCCTCATGGCTTTTGTGGTCAAACCACTGTGTATGTGGGCGCTAAGAAGCTCCTGCTGTGTGCAATGCCTTAGTAGCAAACGAGGCCCCAGGAAAGCAGATGGGAGGAGTGTAGGGGTGAGGTGATAATGAGTTGCGCTATGAGCATACGAGACTGGGAGCAACAGCTGCAGAGCCCAGCTACCAAACTTGTGAAATGCAGCAACAACATGACTTCCAACGTGAGCTCACTGAGAGTCTCCCTGCAAAAAGAGTCAAAACCTCCTCTCTGCAGCCTATAAGAATATGGTTCATGCCAGGCAGTCTTCCCAGGGGGTTATCAGTAGCATTAAGTATCAAGTCCTCTCTAAGAAAATCTAGGAAGGTTCATAAACTAAGTCTAATATATATTCAAATAGAAACCAGAGATCAATGACAGGCAGTGTAGGTGTATCCCACACAGCATCTTCCCAGGAGCAGTTTCTTGGTGGGATACCCCTTGATTTCTGCAGTTTTTAGTATATTTACCAAGTTGTGCAACAATCACCATTACCTAATTCCAGAACATTTTCATCACCCCAGAAGAAACCCTGTACCCATAAGCAGTCACACCCACTTGTCCTTCCTCCAGCCCCTGTCAACAACTAATCTATTTTCTGCCTCTTCATTTGCCTATTTTGGACATACTATATAGAGAGGGTCATAGAGTGTGTGGCCTTTTATGTATGCCTTCTTTTATATAGCATATTTTCAAGGTCCATCCATGTTGTACACAAATCAATGCTTCATTGATTTTTTATGGCTGAATAATATTCCTTTTTATGGCTGAGTAACATTCCATTGTTTGTATGTCTCCCATGCATCAATGTTGATGGACATTTTGATTATTTACACTTTTTCATATTTCTTGTTTTTTTAATACCTAAGCTTCATACAATGCCATACCTCTTGACATAATGTTTTTCAGAGATGTTTTTATAGGAAATACTGATATTTCCATCCTCAAAATTTAATACAATATTTTAGACAAAATGATGTATGAGGAAACTAATTATTTATATTCTAAAAAGAAATGGTAGAATGTCAGAGTCACACACAGGTGTTTTGAAAAGCATGCTGAATGTCAATGAAGGGGACGTCCCCGTGGGATGTTGCTGGAGTAGGAAAGAGATCAAAACACCGTAGTAATCCCTAGCCCGCACAGTGTATGATGTCCTTCCAAAGCGGACACCTAGGACAGGGATTCAAATGCAAATACCTTATTTGGCCAATAGTCTGGGAAATACCAGTAGAGGAAGTCAGTGTAGGACACGGGCCTCAGCCGTTACTCTTCCAGAGTGGTGAGGGAGCAGCAGGCTTCCTTCACCCATCCCAGTCAGTCACTGGGTGAGGACTGCACCCATAGGACATTAACTGGAAGACAATCTCCCCTGTGAGGAAGACCTAGTGAGTTCCCTTGGACTATGGAAGGCCTCAGGCAAAGAATCTCTGGTGTCGAGAGTTGGAAATCAGCTAGCTTCCAGAAAGGCCAGGGAAGATGTGGACAGTCACAGACAGTGTCTGCTACTGTATTAGTCAGGGATCTCCAGGGAAGCAGAACAGACAGAACCCAATATACAAGGAAGTATAAGAGGAGATATATTATAGGAACAGCTCACATAGTTATGGAGCCTGAGAAATCCCACAGTCTGTCATCTGGAAGCTGGAGAACCAGGAAAGCCAGTGGTGTAATTTAGTCTGAGGCCAAAAGCTGTCACTGTGATTCCTGGAGTCCGAAGGCCCAAGAGCCAGGAGCTCTGATGGGGCAAGAGAAAATGGACATCCCAGCTCGAGAAGAAAGAGAGAATGTATTCTCCCTCTGGCTTTTTGTTCTATTTGGACCCTCAACAGATTGGGTGATGCCCACCCACAGTGCACATGTCTTTCCTCAGTCTACTGAATCAAATGTTAATCTCTCCCAGAAACGCCCTTGCAGACACACTCATAAGTAACATTTTAGCAGCTATCTGGGCATCGCTTAGGCCAGTGAAGTCAACACAAAATTAACCATCACAGCTACACAGGACATTTGAACTGTGCACATTACTGCATTCAGAGGCACCATTTAAGCAATAATTCTATTAGTTTTTTGGTGATCAGAAAGTGATAATTTAAGCATCTTCACATGAGCATTTTGTTTATTACATTTAGACTTTTTACAGTGTTATGCTTCATTTTAGGACATGCTTAAGCATCGACCAACAGCCATTACAGTTTTTTTCCCATTTGAAATAATGGCAAATAGAACCTAATTAGTGTTTGTTGCATATAACACCTGACATTCAGGCCTGGAGGACTCATGTTTAGAGAAGGTGCCTATAATCCAGTACTCCACTCTGGTTGGGCCAGATCCATCTTTGTGCACTGCAGGAGGTGGGGAGTGCTTCACTGAAACAGCCTGAGAGGAGAGTGAGGAGGAAGAGCAGAAAGCAGAGGGGAGCCTGACTGAGGCGTGTGAGGCTGGGATATATCGCTCAAATTCCCTGCCATGGAGCTAGCCACAGTGCAATCTTTTAGCGCTACCCTTCACTAGCCAGCATTTAAATGTGTCTTTTGCTGAAATGATCTTGAGACTACAAGAACTGGGCTTTGTCTGCTTATGACCATAAGAACTGTTTACTAAATAACAAACTGGAGAGACAGACACAGTAATTTATTAGCTGCTAAGTAACTTTGTAACAAATCCTTAGTAAGCCATTTATGAAAGAACATTCCCCACAATGCATGCATAAAATAAACATAAAAACAGAAGACATTTTTCTGTTTACCAGGGTCTCAACCCCTTTTACCACCACCTGAGACCACGTGAAGGACATGGCACCCCTCTTCTCACCAGTTTCTGGCTGCCTGGGCAGTGCTTCGGCAGGCCCCTGTGGTTGCTAATGACTAAGTTGGGGTTTTTTTTAGAATAACCTGAATAATTATGCTGAAGTCATCTTAAATTGTATTTCTGTCTAATGGGAAAATGGAACAAGATATATCAGTAGAATTGTTTCATAGGAAATGATCTACTGAATGGTGGTGTTTGCAACATAAAATCACAGAAAATGTATCCATATCCTTTTCATTTTCCTGATGAGACTATAATTTTGAAATGACATTTTCAGTAAGTGATCAAAATTTTAATATGTAAACTACTCCCCCCACAAAAAAAAAATGAGTTGGATTGGGGGGGGGGCTGAGGTTGAAGGTGGTGGAAGATGCAGAGGAACGGCTCCCCAGCTGATTCAGAGCCGCACTCTGGCCACCAGGCTGCATCTCTCCAACATCATCACAGCATGATTGACAAGGGCCCTGCACTGAAATGCACAGCTGAGTTTTGTAGAGGCCAGGCTTCCAGCAGGCTGTTCCCTGCCAATGACTGCGTGCTGCAATAACACTAAACACCAAGGCAAGCTGAGTCCTGGGAGGCTGGGACCTCCCTAGCTCGTGACTGGCTCCAGGACTCCCTGACAGCCTCACTGAACCATCCGTAGACTGCAGGCGATCAAGGACGTTTCCCTCAAACCTTCCTTCTCCTTCATTCAGAGTCAGACTTGAGCCACAGTTTCATGGGTCTCCCAGCTTGTCTGCCTTCCTCTTGATTTTCTCTCACAAATTTTTCCCCTTAATAAAATCCTTTCACATCTAATCCCATCTTGGAGACTTCTCGGGGGACCTAGAATAACACACTTTCTTAGTTTATAACCACTGATTCAGATTCTCCTCACCCAGAATTGTCAGCACTGAGTCAGAGAGAGAAAGGTTATGAGATTCAGTTGTACATGTTCTTCAAAATCCTCCTCTAGCCAGGTGGCTGCTTTTCTATGAAGTTATCTGCTACTCTATGTAATTCCCCCTAAAAGAAGCTCTTCGAGACTTAAATCTTCAAGTTTAATTCAGGTAATTAGTAATTATTCTATAAATGGCACCATATCCACAAAACCTAAAAATAAAAATAAAAAAGCTATTGGTTTCTTCCACACTTCCCTTTTCAGAGTAAGACAATCCAAAACATGCTTATTTTTCTGTTACATTTTTGCTCATTTGAGATGTTATTTTAAAACAAAACCAAAAAGATTTCTAGGTTCTGAAACTGTTTCCTGATGTGGTGATTCTCAACTTTTATTGGGTTCAGAGACCCTTCAGGGACCCAGGATTCACTTCAGAAAAATAATTAGGCATGAAAAATTTTACACAAAAATCCTAAGCTATGGGTCTGTCTAGGCTACAGAGCATTTCAGAATACCCAAATTGTTGCTCTTAATTGAATATTTTTACTTCCTTTTGAAAAGGGAGAAGTCAGCTTTGTTGTCCACACTGATTCTTCGGCATCCGTAAGTCAACAGAACAACAAATTTAGTCTATATTAAAAAAATGTTTTAGTCTATATAATTTATATATGTTATAATAGTGATGATTTTTTTTCCACACAGTCTTCATATCTGAAGCAGGGAGTTTATGGGGGAGAGTACAGAAGATACTGTGGGAATATGGAAGGTAAGCTCTGAAGACAGACTTCCTGGGTAAAATTCTGTACGGCCATCCCTTAAATATAACAAGCACTTTCTCACCTCAGAACCTTTGCATCTGGGGTACCCTTTCCTGAGCACCTCTTTCCTCAAGTGTTCACATGGCTCATTCCTTTACTTCTAAAGTAAAGTGAGACCTTATCAGAGAGGGCTTTCCTATGGTAGTCTACTCTCCATCACTCTCTACCCTTGCTTGGCTTTGCATAATTTTCATAGAACTTACCACCACCTGCCATGTCATCTATCTGTTTATTTACTGTCTGTGTCCTCCTGAAAGGACATAAGTCCCGTGTAAGCAAGGGTTTTGCATTCACTGCACCCTCCCCCCAAACACACACACATCCGTCAATCCCATACTAGAACTGTGCCTGACACATGGTAAGTACTCAGTAACTATTTATTAAATAAACCTGAGAACCTCAAATAATATTTGGAATGTTTGTGTAAGCAAAGACTACTTCTAATATAATATTCTAAATTGCTTTTAACTAAGAGTACACTATTCATCTTTTAATAGGATAGTTAAATGACTTTTCAAAGCAGATACTTTTGTCTGCAAAAATATAGTATGGAAGTAGTACATATTGATTCAATTATCTTAGGATTCCAATAAAACTTCCAATACCAAAATGTATCTGAATATTCATAAATAATTACAGCTGACGCTTACTTAAATGGTGCTTACTGCTTTAAATACTCTAACAGCCCACGACACAAGTAGCTATTATCTCCCTTTCACAGACCAAGGAGACCAGGCACAGAAAGTTCGTTATCTGTCCAAGATCACCCAGCTAACAGGTGGCAGAGCCAGAACTCAGGCAGTGTGGTCTAGACTCAAGGTCTCCGCCACTACCCTGTGCAGCCTCGTTAGTACATGAAAGAGGAAAGCCGAGAGCCTGGTTGGGAAAATATCAATGTTTTCCATTACTGGCACTTTCTACTTACAGTGTGAATATAGCACTGTTGTGGTTATTTAAAGTACACAAATTGTATTTTCTAAGAAGTGAAGAAAAAAATTACAAGGTTAATTGCTTAAACCACAGACAATCTCAAAGCATTAGAAAAGAATTCTCGTCGGCTGCCTCTTTTCTCCTCCTCCTAAGCAGCTTATTTATATACACATGGCACCGAATTGAATTTTCAAAATATCCTGAGCTTCAGTCCTGAAATGCATTTCCACAATAAACGCAATTAGCTTGTAGAATTATTTTCTGAGAGAAAGTAGCAAAGTCATTATAGCTTTGGGCATGGATAGTTGCACCTGACTAAGAATGGCTCTGAGGGGAGAGTCCCTGGCAAGCCAGCCCTGGGACCACAGCTTCTCCCCTTCCTACCCTGCGCTGCTCTGGTCAAAATGATAAGGCATTCTGCGGGCATCAGGTTCCTTTCCGAAGGAGGTATCACATTTTTTACATATTCTTGATGTCCAAAGAATTTGAAAAGTGGGTTTACTCGGATCTATAATTTTGCACAATAATATGCTGGAATTTTTGCCAAATCCATCTGGGAAAACAAGTTGACAGTATTTTCAGCTTTCAAAAGCAGGTGTAAAATAAATTTAAGGTTTACAGGGTGATGATTACCTAAGCCAGGCTCTTGGATGGTCATGGTCTGCATCACATGCCTGGAACCCATGCAAACATAGGCTGTAGGTCTCAAGTGCCTCTGCAAATAGTTAGTTGTGTATTCTGCCAATTTTACTTATTTTCTGGCACAAATGGCAGCTGTGCCAGTAAGTGTCTGTGAATTTGACTGAATTGCATTGCATTCTCTTTTTATACTAGTAATTTTAGATTTCAGAAAAATGAAGGTGTTGAAAAGATTCACAGATTTTTAAATTTTCCATTAACATTTTTAAAGAGCAGTTTGACATTTCTCCTGAAGCAGCAGCTTTAAATCACTATTGATTGCCTTGACATCTAGTTCTAGAAACAAACAAAAGTCTTATCCCACAAATATTCAAATCAGGACTTAGCAGAGGTTCTCAACCAGAGCTGTTCTTAATTTCCAAAGAGCTCATCAAATCTTGTGCCTCATTGGTAATTCATGGGCCTAACGTCATGTGTTATCTCCACCTCACATTGAGTAAGTAGAGTATAAATCAACTCAAAACATTTTTTAAGTTTGCATTATAATTCTCAGTCCATGGAATACACACTCTGTTGGGGTTTCAACATTTCATTTTAAACCTCCAGTTTCTACTTACGGAGCCATGAACTTCCAAGAAATCTGATTCTATCGTCAGTGCCTGAGATTGTACACATGACTTAGGGTACGCCAACCAGAACATTTCAACCTGCAGGCCAGTCAGATGTCTCAGTCCGAGTTTGAGGGGTAGGATGTGGAAATGTGAGGCCTGAAACTACTGCAAATGTCTTACCACCGTAAAGAAAGCCAACTTGAACAAGAAGCCGACACATGGGGAGGACAGAGTTGAGAACATAAGGGAAGAGAAAAAATCCTGATTGTGATTGGCATCAAGAACTTCTAGATCAAACCCCCTAAAGCCTAAACTACCTCTGGACTTCTCATTTACATGAGCCAATGAATTCCTTTTATTATTTAGATTTGATTTGTGGTTTCCATTACTTGTAATTTAAAACTTTTAGAAATAGTCTTTTGCCAGGTACACAGAGGCAGTTCCTTAGTATTGGAACCTTATCCGCCCCACTTATGAAGTAGGATGCTTTTGGTTGGGATCATAGAGCATCTATCCAGCAGTGGCTTCAACAATAAGATGTAGGACCACCAAGCTGTGCATTGAGAATGATTCTCCCTGCAGTTACCTAACATAGTGTCTCTGATAAGCTAGTTATATCACAAAAGAAGTTTAGAGCTAGGCCTGAGCATAGTCACTAAATTTGGCAGGTAGACAACAGCATTAAAGACCTATATTCTTTCATCTTCCTACTCTGCATTCTCAGTGGGTTGGCTTAGTTTCTCATACTCCCACAATGGCTGACAAGGAGGAAAACTTTTCATCAGAAGGGGCCTCCAGAATTTGCTTCCACCCTCATTAACCGAAAAGCAAAATGAATGGATTGGACAAGACATAATTTGTATTTCAGAGCACAGGAGGACTCACATTCCTGTGTATGTTGCCCACCTGATAATCTGGGAAAAAATCAGGGTTCTTAACAAGGCCAACTTGATAACTGAGAATGTTTGCCATATCCACGAAGGGTATCATTAAATGTGCTACAAATTTTATGTTGTGCATTGAGAGAAATATTCTTATCAAATGTTCAAAGCACAATCATACAGTGAAAAGAAAAAATGTGACATTCAAATTCAAGTTCTTCTGTTCATTTTATTGTATGCCGATTATACCTCAATAAACCTGTTAAAATATTCAAGTTGTTGTTAGTAGTAGTATCATAATTATCATGCTTGAATCATGTTTTGATATTAAAACATGAAGTCCCTGGACCTAGGTGAATTCAACATCAAAGCTATTAAACAGAAGGGGACACTCAATTAACCTGGTGTGCCAGTAAAGTACATCAGATGCAGGAGTTAATATCTTCTCAATGCCTTCTCTTGAGAAAGGAAGTTGGGAGCCAGACAGTTATTAAAATATATGTCTTATATACTTGTGGTTCAAGATATATTAATGCAAAAACCTAGTTACATTTTTAAGACAAGAAGCAAGCTTAACTGACAATAACATAAGAAATAGAAGAAACAGAAAAAAATACAAGGGAAGGAAAATTGAATTAAAGAAAAAGGGAAAGAGGGAAAGAGGGGCAATAAAAATAATTACTTTTTAAAAATGGTTTTCGCTTAGCTACCATGAAAAAACCCACTCAAATATAAGTGATATCTATATCCTCAGAGATATTGTTGTTCATATTAAATAATTATTTCTTTTGAGTTTTTCAATATTATCAGTCTCTATGAAAGTTACATTTTCCATACCTTATTATTTACTCTGCATTAAATTGCTCAAGCCATAATCTGGGACAGACTGTGAGTGTGTGTGAATGTTCTGATGTATGTTTTTTCTTCATTTCTATGATTTCAAATAGTATGATAGCTTTCTTGCTTCCCCAGATGGACTCTAGTAATGGAGAATTTGGTTTTGACTTAATATTTAATACTTTCACTTTTCTAATACATGCTCTTAGGCCTCACTTATTTCAACATACCTCTCCTGCCTTTTTATTGTTTTTGTTTGTTTGTTTATGTCAATTGCAAACTCCGTGGGTAAAAAGTGGGTCTCAGAGAAATTCTGTCTGTAATTATCATAGCATATGGTAATAACAATTGCATTATGACGTCTCTTTGATATAATTCAGTTTAATCAAAAGTTTATTGACAACATGTTGCAAATTGTCACTCCTGGAAAGCTTTATTTTCTAGTGTCACATCATCTACATTTCTCTCTCTTTGATGGAAGTTACACTGACACCTATTTCTTTGGGTCCATGGGTGCGGTCTTGATCCCAGAACTGTGACCACAGTAGTTTCAAGTGAATCTGTCATTTTAAACTGATGCTTTAACTGGAAAAAATCTCAGATGTGGCTGTGATAGGCAGCCTCTAAAATAGCCCCCCAAAACCAACCCCCTTCTCCTGGTACTCAGGACCTTGTGCAGCCCCTCCCCCTGCGTGTGGGCGGGACCCAGGGACTCACCTCTAATGAAGGGAACACTGCAAACACGATGGGGTGGCAGTTCTGAAACTGGGCTACACCTCGACAGCAGCTTCCCTCTCAGGCTTTCCTTCCCGCCCTGCCCATCGCTCTGGGGCAGCCGGCTGCCATGGAGTAAGTATCCAGTGGACCAGCCCACGTGGCAAAGAGCTGAGGGAGGCCTCCAGGCCACAGCCGGCGAGTAACTGAGGCATCTTGGTGCAACGACCCATGAGGACCTAGACGTCGCTGACAACCACGAGAGTGAGCTCGGGAGTGGGGCATCCCCGGTCTAGCCTCCGGGTATCACCCTGATTGTAAGTTGAGCCAGAGGCACCCTGTTAAGCAGCACCCAAATATCTTCCCCAGAGACACAGTGAAATAATGTTTGACGTTTTCAATCTCTAAATTCTGAGATAACTTGTTAAACAGGACTAGATAATTAATATAGTAGCCAATTCAGTCCTTTTTTCCTCCAAAGACTTGGTTAAGAATATTGTAAAATAGACTGTCAACTCTGAAAAAGGGGAGTAGTTCAAGATTATCAACTTGCTTGTTGAAGAAGCCCCACCGCCTTCATTTTAATGGTGAGGTAGGGGTAGAGGGGAACCATAGACAGCTCTCTGACTTTCTCCTTTTACATAGTCTGTTGCAGGGGAGGAAAAAACTTTCTCACCTTCAGGGTTTTTCTAGCTGATCTGATAATCAAATAGACATGGGACTTATTAGCAAGAGAAAATAATCAAACTTAACACATACATATGTATAGGAATCTCAGATGTACGAGAAAGTCAGGGACCACATATGCAGGAGAAGTGCAGGATGATTGGGTGACTGAGCTTTCCTCTGATGATTGCTTATTGTAGCCAAGACTCCTAATTCAAGTTCTTATAGATAATTAAGGGAGGGGCAGAAGTTTCTCTTGAGTCTTTGGCTAAAGTGGCCTTTAGTTCAAAACAATCTGCATACCACAGAGGCACATCTTGAGGTGACTCATTCTGAACCCCCACACTGCTCATAATTTACATGTGTTAAATGTATTAGGGCCCATTTTTCATTGCCTCTTTTTCAAAACATGTATGAGGCAGTTTACATTAAAGAGCATAAATACAACAACATTAATATTGAAATAGAAAATCAAGGCCATCAGAAGGTGACAGTTTTGCATTTATGGAGTGTGATGGTAACAGACAGAATAATAGCCCCCCAAAGATGCCCACATCCTAATCCCTGGAGCCAGTGAATGTGTTATTTTATATGGCAGAGGGGAATTAAGGTCATCAATGGAATTAGATTTGCTAGTCGGCCAACTTTAAAATAAGGAAGTTATCCTGGATTATCTGGGTGCAATCATAGCAGCCCTTAAATGGGGAACAGGAAGACAAAAGAGTACTGACCAGCCACTGCTGGCTTTGAAGACGGAGGAAGATACAAGCCAGGTACTCTCTTTCTCTGAGTTTTCAGACCCATTTCATTTTATCTGATCATCACACAGAGCAATTTTAGGAGCAGATGGGCACCAAGGCAGGCTAATAATTTCAAACTACCTCAGTCCTCTGTTCTTACAGTACTGACTCACCATTTATTTAGAGTTTGAAACTTGTGTGAAATGCAGGAAGGGCCAGGAAGATCGGTGTCTGGTGGCAGCACCTGACATCTCTTCCTTGCTCCCAGAAATGCAGCTCAGGCTCCAAATGGCATGCCCCACCCGCTCAGCAAAACCAAGGCCCCATTCGGACAGCAACCTACACAGGCTTACACATCTCAGAAGAAATCTTAGCAGTGCTTTGCTGCTCCTTGAGCAAACCTCCTTGCAGGTCTCGTATCCCACTCCCACCGCGTGAAAGTGTTCTGCTGCGTCTCCTTCGCAGCTCCTTCTGCTCCAGCCACACTGGCCTCTTTTCTGTTCCTCACACACCTCTGCAAGCTCCTGCCTCACGGCTTTTGTGCTCCTGTTTCCTCTTTCTGGTATGTTATTCCCCAATGCTTGCTCACCCTTTTCGGCTCTCTGCTCAAAGTCACCTTGACAGAAAAGCCTTCCCTCTCCAGCCTGTGTAAAATGTTCCTTCCCATCACTCTCTCCCCTTAATCTGTTTTACTCTTCTTAGTAGCCTTGGTCACTCCCTGAGATTTTCTGCATTTATTCTGTATTATCTCTATCTCCCACTAGAATGTGATCTCCAGAAGAACAGGGACTCCAGCTTTTTGTTCCCTGCTTACCCTCAGCATCCAGGACACTGCTAGGCATTCAGAAAGCATGTGATAAATACTTAATGATTAAATGAATGAATGTTTTCCAATCACCCAGAGAAGTTTTTGTAAATAGGCTTCCTTCATCTGGTTACATTTTCACTGATGTATATATAATCCAGTGAATTTGAGAGTGTTCTGATACCTGGGGAGCTCCTTGCTGGCCCTTTACTTGATTAGACTTTGAAGAGCCACCAATTTCACCTGTGTAAGCTTGTTAGTGAGTCAGCATCATCTGTTCCATTATCCTGGAACTTCTCCCAATTTGAATGTAGTTCTTTAATGAATAATAGGTCTCAGTGCTGTTGTTTTCATACCTATTTTATCCTCATTCACTTTGTTCAAAGGATAAGTCCCACCTGTGAGACTAAACAAAGCTGCTCTGCCCCATCCCTGCTCCACGCGCACCCCTCCAGGGCCTAAATGCCCAAGGCGTCTCCACAAACCCCCGACTCTTGAGATTACATTGTGAAGAGGACATCTGTCTCCAGGCACATATTATTCCTGTTGATCCCTCAGTTCAGGGTCAATAACAATAAAGTCTCCTGAGCACTCTGTACCTGAGCATCTACTACCAACTTACTACTATCAGACTCAAGGGCATGTGTCTAAAGCGGAAGAATTTTTGGAGTTCCGATGCCCCTTTCATTTGGCAGAGATGTCCCTTGCTCTGCTTAATCCAGAGTCTGCTAATCCTTCCTCAGATTCCACAACCTCTGCCAAAAAGCTTAAGATGTTTGAATCCAGGCAGTGTTATGATATAATATCATTAATGAAATGGAAGGAAAGTCTTACATATTTTGCTTTTTTTTCTGTCACGAAAGTTGCACATGCTCATTTTTTAAAAAATTAATCAAACAATACAGAATGAACGAGACAGATTTAACCCACTTTGCCAGGCTGGGTTACAACAACAGGCACATCTCTCTTCTCTTTACTCACTTGGACCCTGTGTGCTATCTCCTTCCTGCCCCTCCCCCCTCATTTGGCCAAGAGCCCTGGGGTTGCTCAGGCAGAAATATCAGGCCTGCTGCTTCCACACAGGACAGTGTCACCAGTGAAGAGCTGACCTCTTTTTTGGCTGATTTTCTCATGCTGCTGCCACTCGGGATTGCTGTGAAAGCGTGGTCTGCTGCCCTTGCAGGTCCACAATCCCGACTAAGTCACCAGGGCCCCTGTCCCCTTCCCCAGTAGTGTTCACATTCAGCTCACGAACATGTGGCCAAATGCAACCGTTCGGGCAGGGAGGAAAGACTCCAGCAGGGGCTACTACTCCATAGAGAAGTTTCTGATCTGGGGCCCACAGACCCCCAGTATTTCATTACAATTGGTTTTTCTTTAAATGATATGTATTTAATTTTGTGTTCTTAAAAGCGTTATTCTGGAAAAGTGCCCATAGGTATTATCAGACTATCTAAAGGTCCATGACACAAAAAAATAATTAAGAATCCCTTGAAGAATAACAATTTATCTTACTTAGGAAAAAAAAGTTAAAGTTCAATATCTCTAGACACTCATTGCATATAATGAATAAAAAATAAAAGTCTCTTGCAATCCCACTCTTCATTGTCCCTCCCAACCCTGGTTCTCCTTTAGGATTTCCTATTAAATTTGGGGGTTCTTCCTTGACTCCTCAAATGCCAACTCCTATGAACTGTACCCCCTACATATTTTTTGAATCCGTCTACTTCCCTCCTCTCCACAGCCACCACCAGAGGCCAACATTCATTCATCTCTTCCCAGCAATGTGGCCGTGGCCTCCCGGCAAACCCTCTGCTCTCCTACGACTGCCCATTCCTACCCCTGAACTCCTGACATTTGAGCAGAGACCTGAAGCAGGTGAGGGAGCAACTTATGCAGACAGTGGGAAATCTGTTAGGGGAATCATGACTAGACACAGGGAATAATAGCAAGAGCAAAGATCCTGAAAAGGGAGTGTGCAGAGCTTAGAGAAACCGCCAGGAAGCCAATGGAGAAAAATGAATAGAAGGAGAGGGTGTGAATAGTAAGAAGATAGGGGAGGGTAGACAGATCAAGTGAAGCATTATAAGCCACTTTGGCTTTTACTCAGAATAAGGTGAAAGGCATTGGAAGGCTCTGAGCAAAGGTAACATATGACTGACTTCTGGGTTTTGTGTTGAGAATGGACTGCAGATGGACGAGGGTGAAATCAGGGAGAGCAGTTAGGAGGTGTGGATTGCAATAAACCAATGACCCAGTGTGGTAACAGAAGTAGTCAGATTCTGAATACATTTGGAAGACAGAGCCCACAGGACGTGCTGATGAACTAAATGTGAGGAGAGAGAAGTAGAGAAGAGTCAAGTGTGATTCCTGATTTTTGGTCTGTATACCTGGTAAAATGGAGTTGCCATTTATTTACTGGGATATTAAGTACTATTAAAAATGATGCTAATTCCCTAGATTGGTTTTTCAAGGCACAGATGAAAACGTGTTTATTTGCCCTGGCTGGCGTAGCTCAGTGGATCGAGTGCGGGCTGGGAACCAAAGTGTCCCAGGTTCGATTCCCAGCCAGGGTACATGCCTGGGTTGCAGGCCATAACCCCCAGCAACCACACATTGATATGTCTCTCTCTTTCTCCCTCTCTCTCTCTCTCTCTCTCTCTCTCTCTCTCTCTCTCCCCCCAACCTTCCCTCTCTAAAAATAAATAAATTTAAAAAAATCTTAAAAAAGGAAATAAAAAAAGTGTTTATTTTACAAAAAATAGAATCATACATGCTTTTTTAAAATTCCACTATAAACACATCCTCCAGATAGAAACTTAAATACAGGCATACATTGAAAAGACAGGCATGCATTCCCCAAACCCACATTGTCAGTCTCACCAGAGGCAATCACTTTTAAGATGTCCTTTGTATCATTTCAGAAAAAAATTGTTTGCATATAAATGTTTATGTGTACTTTTTTGTATTAATACAATCATATTATTTGTAACATATTTATATTCATCTTGAATATCTTTTGACAATATTATATATTTATTTATACTTCTTTATCCCTAATGTCTGCATAAATTATCATTATATGTATGTCCAATTATCCCCTACAAAGGTAGATATTTTAGGTTAACTTTAGTGTTTTACAACCTTTTAAAAAAAATGCTTCCACTATTTCAGCCAGCTTATTAAGGTCAACAGCAACAGTGATCAGTCAGGTTGATAATATGTACACATGATATGGTATGTTCAAAATGACACTTTACTTCTGTGGCCTTCCTCCAAAACCTCGTAGCTCATGTTTAATAACAAGAAAAACATTAGACAAATTCCAAGTGAGGGGTATCCTACAACATACTTTATCAGTACTCCTCAAAACTGTCAAGATAATTAAAAACAAGCAAAGTCTGAGAAGATGTCACAGTCAAGAAGAGCTTCAGGAGACATGACGAGTAATGTAATGTGGATCCTGAATGGGATCCTGGAACAAAAAGAAATTAGGTACAGACTAAGAACATCTGAATACACCGTGGGCTTTATTTACTAATAATGAATTGATGTTAGTCAATCCATCATAACCAATGTACCACACTAATATAACACATTCATAATAGAAAAACATGGGGACAAGGGTTTATGGAAATTCTTTGTACTATTTTCTCACCTGTAAGTCTAAAACTGTTTTAAAAAATAAAGTTTGTTTTTTAAAAAATAAAGTTTGTTTTTTTAAAAAAAAGCAATGCCTGAAAGAGGCATTGTATATCTCTGTTAAAAAATTCAACTGAGGGAATTTTGAAGATCTCACTGTCTTTATTCCACTATAAACACACCCAGGAATAAGGCAGCATCCAACCTGGCAGACAGAAAGAAGCTCCGATGAGCTGTGCAAAAGGAAAGACATGAGCAGAGGGGAGTGGGAGCAAGAAGGCAAACAGCAGACTGGTTGTCAAGAGATCAATTTCCTTGAGGGAATAACAGGGGTCTACAGGCCCATTACCTAACAGTGTGAATCAAGTGGTTCCTGGTTGGCTGGTTTAAGATTCCATTTCTGGGAGAGGCTGAGACTGTAAGTTTCGATTTGTTGACAAGGGACTCAGCGTAAGTGACTCCATTTGGAGCCTGTTGTCTTGCTTTTAACGTATCTTTATATATATTTCAAAAAGTGAAACATCTGAGTTAAAGCATTTTTGCATTTAAATTTTTGATAGATATTGCCAAACTGCCCTGCCAATTTACTCTCCCACTAGCAAGGTATGTGGGCGATTTTCTCTTTTTCTTTTAATACTATATAGTTACCATGTTTTCATAGATTTACATTGTTATTTTTAATGGCTACATATGCTCTTCCATGTATTTATCTTAGTCCATTTAACCAGTTCTCTATCATAAAATTTAGGCTGTTTCTGATACTACGCTATATATTTTGTCCATCTTTATACAAGATACTTAGTTAGGATTCACTCCTGTAAGTGGAATTGCTGAATTCAATACCTTATACTTATTTTTTTAATTCAATATATTGCCTAACTAGCCTCCAGAAAAGCTGTACCCATTAATGTTGCCAACCAACAAAGTCTCTATCCTCACACTCTCTCACCAACACGACTGTTTTCATCTTTGCCAACCGAACAAGGAAGGAAAAGTCATCTCACCCATTTGTATTCCTTTCATTGTTCTTGAGACTCAGGTCTTTTCAACTGCTTATTGATTATTTACATTTCTTCTTTGAATTGCCTTTTCACGTCCTTTGCTCACTTATCAAGCTGACTACCTTTCTCATAACTTACTTGCAAAAAAGCTTTTTATGCATCAAGAACATTAATTTTTTCTGCCATATATCCTCAACTATTTTCCCATATTTTTTATTTTGGCTGTGATTGTTGTCTTTTGATGTACTCAATCTTTTCTTTGTGATTTCTAGTTTTGGTAAAGGCTAACAAAGCTTCTTCCCTCAAAGATTATATTTGCTAATATTTTTCTATTCACTGTTTTTACTTTTATTTATAAGCATTTCATTTTCCTCATAATTAATGTATGATATGAAGTAGAAATATATATTCTTATGTATATTAAATTATATAATTATACATTTCAGATGGCTATTCAATTAATATAGCACCATCCTTTAAACAAATTGTACATTGTCTTATTCACTGGAAATATGGAAATATAGTATCTTCATCATATACAATACTTAATTTTTATACATATACAGATGACCCTTGAACAATATGTAGGTTAAGGTCACTAACCCCCACACAGTCAAAATTCCACATACAAGGAGGGACCCCCCAAAAGTCCCAGAATTACCTTCTGGATGGTGGGCCCCTTGTAGTACAGGCTTCCCCCACCAGGAGGGTGTTCTAGGAACCCATCTGTATCAGTATACTAGCTGGCGTTGTTGTGAGAAGCTGCATTTGACTTCAGTGAATTTTTTTGAAAACTCTTTCAACACTTGCCCATTGCATGATGGGTGATTTACCAGCACACCTGCCCGCACTGCTCTGAGTGTTTAGCAGTTTTTGACCAAAACCAGCATGAACCCCACACCCTACCCTCTCTGTTCACCCGATCTCTCCCCAAATGACTTTTTTTATTTCCCCAGATGAAAAACGTCCTCAAAGGGAAAACATTTTGCTGATGTGGAAGAGGTGAAACAAACAAACAAAAAAAACCCAGCCTAAACACTGAAAGTCATCAAAAACAACAAGATCAAAAACTATTTTGAGCAGTGGAATAAATGTCTTCACAGGTGTATTGCATCAAGTAGAGAATACTTTGAAGGTGACTGAAGTTAAAAAATGTAAGAATAAATACACAATTTTTTATAAATAAATTCTGGGGTTTTTTGGGTCTCCCCTTATGTAACTTTTGATTACCCCAAAACTTAACTAGTAAAGGCTACTGTTGGGTGAAAGCCTTACTAATAACACAAATAGTTGATTAACATATTGTTTATGTTATGCATTTATGCACTGAATCCCTACAAAAAAAAACTAGACAAAAGAAAATGTTACTGATATTATAAGGAAGAAAAAATACATATGCAATACTTATTGAAAAAATCCACATGGGTCACACAGTTCAAATCTGTGTTGTTCAAACTTCATTTGTATATAATTTCTAGATTTCCTTTTATTTATTGATTCCTGGATTAGTACCACACTATTCAGTTACTAATTTACAATATGACAATACATTTAGTGTGGGGGGCTAGTCCTTCATCATTAATCTTTATCATCAAAATATTCATAGTAATTTTATTTAACTTATTTTCCCAGAGAATGCATTTTCATCCCTGTTCTCTACATCCCTCCCACAGGTGTCCTTGTGGTTTGGATTAGGACTGTGTTAAATTTATTGGGGAGAATTGGTATATTTAAAATATTTAATCTCATCATAGAGTAATATATTTCTCAAGTTATTCAAGTCTTCTTTTAAATTTAATATATTTTTGTCTTAGATATTCCTTGGTAAGTTTATGGCTAGATATTTTATAGGTTGTTAGAGGTATAATATAGGTTTTATAGGTTGTTATTGTGAACAGAGTTTTCCCACTATGCTTTCTTGCCAATTACAGCTAGAGTAATCGTATAAATGAGATTGGGCATGCTGTCTCTCTCTCTCTCTCTTATGTTGTTGTTATCCTAAACTATTTCATCAAGTGTTTTAATGTTATGCCAGCCTTGAGTGCTAGATGTGTTTATCACGTTGACCTGCCTAGACTTTCTGTTTAGTCTATATGGTCATGCTGTATAACCTGATTTTTAAAAATATTTATCTCATATCTGGATATCTGATCTGTCCTCTGGTGAAATCTGTTCTTAGGTTGACTGTCCTGGGATTCTTAGATGTATATATAGCTCATATCATCTGCAAATAGTTTTGCTTTTCCTTTCTTATAGCATGCTTTTTGTTTATTTTTCTTGTAGCATTGGTTAGAGAGTATTCGAAAAAATGTTTAAAAATAGCAAAAATGATAGATACCCCATATAACTTCTAAACTTAACAGAAATAAAGTTTGTCTAGTATTTTGCTGTTAAATTCAGTGTGTATTGTTGATTTCTGGAACATAACTTTTATTTCATTAAGATAGTTGTCTTTTTCTCCTAGTTTACTAAGACTCTATTTTAAAAGTCAGGAATTAATATCTAACTGTATCAAATTTATTTTTTATCTACTGACAAAAAGTAAAAATAATAAAGCATTATTCTGGAAGAGTTCCATGAAAAAAAAAACAAAGAAAGAATCAATGAGGTATACTGAATGCTTAAAAAGAAAGCTTCCCCCATATTTAAATATAAACAATGCTTTTCAGCAATTCTAATATTCTTTTCTAGGATTTGTTATTATTTATGAAGAAAAGCACCTAAAAATCCAAAACTAAATAGATTAGTGTATCAGTTATCTATTGTTACACAACAAATTACTACAAATTTAGCAATTTAACACAACATACATGTATCACTTCATGTTTCTGTGGGTCAGGAGTCTGGCTATGGTTTCTCAGTCTTTGGCTTGGAGTTTCATAAATCTGCAATCAAAGTGTTAGCTGGGCTACATTCTCATCTAGAGATCTGACTGGAGACAGATGCACTTCCAATTTCACTCAGGTAACTGGGAACTTCATTTCCTGGCAGTTATTGGACTGAGGGCCTCTGTTCCTTGCTGGCTGGCTGCTGGCAGCAGCCCTCAGCTCCTTCAGATTACCATCAGCTCTCACAGGCCACCTGTAGTTCCTTGTTGCAGGAGCTTCCTCAATACAGCCAATATTTCATCAAACCAGAAAAGTAAGGCTCTAGAGGGACTTGACTAGCAAAACAGTCTTATATAACATTATGTGAATCACAGAATCACTTCCCATCACCTTTGTCATATTCTGTTGGCTAGAACCAAAAGAAAAGGATTACACAAAGGTGGGAACTCCAGGGGCAGGACTGTGGTCTACCATAGTGAATAACCGACTCTTAATGTCACTAAGATGTTTTCTTCAGCTACCAAGAGTGTGAAAACTCAGTGAATAAAAAATTACACATAAAGCTTTACAAACTATTTTTAGAATTGCTGTATATTTTTCAGTATGAGGTTATAGTCTATTTTTATCAAACATGCAAGGAAATATTTACCTCAATAATTCATCTTGATCTTATTTAATCTTAAAATATTTAGTATTTTCTATTTCTTTGTTTTTTAAATAAATGCTAGCTGCTTAACTAATTATTTTAATAGTACTATTTACATTTCTTTTTATTTAAATACATAGGAAAAATTTTTTCAAAACTAAAAATAAAATATTTTATCTTATTAAAATATATATTTAAATATTATTTTTAATTTTATAGTTGTTCAAGTACAGTTTTCTGCCATTTCCCCCCACCTCTCCCCACCACTCCAGCCCTCCCCACCTCCTTCCCCTGTTTCCACCCCCCACCTTGGTTTTGTCCCTGTGTCCATTATAGTTGTTCCTGAAAACCCTTCACCCTTTTCCCCCATTATCCCCTTCCATGTCCCCTCTGGTTACTGTCCATTTGTCCCTAATTTCAGTGTCTCTGGTTATATTTTGCTTGCTTGTTTGTTTTGTTGATTAAGTTTCACTTAAAGGTGAGATCATATGGTATTTGTCCCTTACCACCTGGCTTACTTCACTTAGCATAATGCTCTCCGGTTCCATCCATGCTGTCACAAAGGGTAGGAGTTCCTTCTTTCTTCTGCTGTGTAGCATTCCATTGTGTAAATGTACCATAGTTTTTTGATCCGCTCATTTGCTGATGGGCACTTAGGTTGCTTCCAGCACTTGGCTATTGTAAATTGTGCTGCTATGAACATTGGGGTGCATCAGTTCTTTTGGATTGGTGTTTCAGGCTTCTTAGTGTACAATCCTCACAGTGGAATTGCTAGGTCCAAAGGCAATTCCAGTTTTAGTTTTCTTAGGAAATTCCAAACTATTTTCCATAGTGGTTGCACCAGTCTGCCTTCCCACCAACAGTGCATTAGGGTTCCCTTCTCTCCACATCCTTTCCAACACTTGTTGTTTGTTGCTTTGTTTATGATGGCCATTCTCATCAGTTAAATACATAGGAAAACTTGATCGTGATGTCTAATAAAATTATTGGAGTTAATTCTAATTTTATATATTGTTCTTATTTAGTAAATCCCAAAAACTGGACACCGGCATACTTTTTATCATACTCTCTATTCTCTAGCTCATAAATAAGTAATATTTTAAGCTAAAAATTATATTTCAATTTTATAAATTAAGTGATGAGAATATTTTAATTACCTTTATAAGACTTGATAAAACATTCATAAAGTAACTATATTAGATCTACATCATTTAAATCTTGACTTTTAGTAATCTGTCTTATAAAATGTATTCCATAATCTTCTTCCACTGATTATTATACTATTTTTTGAAATGCAAAACACAAATATTTAAATTGAAACAATGAGGTGAAACTTTTCCTGATGGACAGTTAGTCATGTGACTGGGGCTGATGAGATGACCGGTTTGCCAATTAGAGCCCTCCACTGTCCAAATAAAGAAAAGTTTCAGCTCCAAGATTTCAGTGAAAATATGTTTACATCATGGGATTAAAATGAAAGCATTTTATAAAACACATGTATTGGCAAAAATATGGAAAATAAGGGATATTTCCACTTTCTCAGTCCTCTGTGGTTATGTGGAGTTAATCAAGGCATCTCAAAGAGAAGAGTAATAACTGTAATTAGCAATCATTTATTGAGTCTTGATAAAGACTTTTTGGTACATTTGATACATTAATATATTATTTATATGAATATTTCTTAGCACATTGATCTGTAAAAATGAAAAGTAATAAAATTAATGTAAAATGGTCTCATTCTAGCAAGAAGCAATAATTATTCATAGATACAAGAACTAAGTAGGGAAAAACAGTTATTTCATTAGGAACTGGATTTCTAACAAATTTTATATTTTATATTTACTAATTATTTATCAAAATGTATTATCTTTACTTTTTTTGATTATGTAAAAATCACTCAACCAAAATGGAAAAAAATTTAACTCTTAGAACTTTTATGGTGTTTGTCAAAAAGACAATTTTAAATTTTGATTTTTTTTTGCAAAGAAGTAGGACAGAGTAAACGATAAGAGACTTTTAGGCTTAAAAATATATCAAATCAGGGTTAAATTCTGAGAAAGAATTAAAATGGAAATGTGCATTCAAGGAGGAAAAAAGAAATTTGCAAAAATTCCAACCATTTTAAAAGAACTTGTTCATGAATATGTAAAGACATGTTAATGGTATTAAATTATTACAGAATCTAGCTTTCACTGGACATTTTGAAAAGTATGATGGAACATTTTTATTTTTAAATGTTAATATATTACAAAATGACAAAATTACATCTTTTGCAATTATCTAATCTTATGGTAAAAAAAAATTAGACAGTAAATTAAAAATGTGTGAGGGGGTTCATAGTTTCTCAAAACTAACTTGGAAGGTTTTTAAAGCTAAAACTTGAAGACTGCTGCTCTCTTCAGCCAAATGCTGAGAACTGCGGCTGCTCCCACACCTGAAAAGCCCTCTCCGGCACAGGCGCCCTGATGGGACACCACTGACATGTCCAGACTGGAAATCTGTTGGCCACACCTTGTGAGTGCCAGGCCAGGCCAGCCACAAAAAAGAACAGGCCCCCTCTGGCCACTTTCTTTTTTTGCCAGTCAGAGTAGCGTGTCTGTTCCCTCTCTGTTCTCTAGTGACTCACAGCTCAGTTGGTGCTTGGTGGAACCTGGGCACTTTAGCAAGAGCAAGGTATGGACTAGGTCCCACAAGAACTGGTCTCCTGAACAGGTACCAAAACCTCAGACAACACAGGGTCAAAACTTACTTACTAGAACCTGGGTAAAAGGGAAGTGCTTTATTCAGAGAACATGAAAGGGATTTATTATCAGAGCTAGAGATAGCAGATCAAAACAAGGTGACTTGATGCAAAGCAGTCATAAGGTGCCTAGGGCTCCTGAAATTCCACCAAGCACAGAACAGGATTTTCCCCCAGCACCTGGGGAAGCAGAAAGCCTCCACACAACGCTGAGAGGTTCTTACCTGACTAAGTGGGCTAAGGGAATTCAAACCCAAGATCTTCTGACTCCGAAGCCTCCTGTTATAGCTATAGAATAGTATAGTTACAGTGTATAGTATAGTATAGTATAGTATAGTATAGGTAGAGTAATGAATGGGTTGTATAGTATAGACAGTAATGGATTGAATTGTGTTTGCCATAAAAATATGTTCAAGTCCTAACTGATGGTCCTGTATATGTGATCTTATTTGGAAATAGTCTTTGCCGATTTAATTAAGATATAAATTAAGAGGAGGTCATACTTTATTAGCATGGGCCTTAAATCTAATCACTGGTGTCCTTAAAAAAGAGACACAGAAATACAGAGACACATCAAGAGAAGACAACCATGTGAAGAGAGGCAGAAATTGGAGTGATGCAGCTAAAAGCCAAGGAGCCACCAGAAGCTAGGAAGAGGCAAGGAAGGATTCTTCTCTAAAGCCTTTAAAGGGATCATGGCCCTGTCAACCCCTCTCAGACTTCAAGCCTCTGGAACTGTGAGAAGATACATTTCTGTTGTTTTAAGGCACCCAGTCCATGATCATTTGCCACAGCAGCCCCAAGAAACTAATACTCCTCCTTACTGAGAAGTTATAAGAAATCTCAGGGAATCTGCCACTCACCACTTATGCAAGTTACCGAGCTTTCTAAAACTCAGTTCGATTCAGGCAAACAAACATTTGTGCAGAGCATACTTAGTGTCTGTCACTGCTCGTTATGTGTTTCCATATTTTTCATAATTATGAAAAAGACACAGCCAGCTGCTGACTCCATGATGCTTTCAGTCTAGCGAGAAAAAGGCTGGAGTTTTAACAGGAAGTGGTAAGAAATAAAGAGGATCACTTTATGTCCTTTCAACATCATCCTGGGTCACTGTTTATCAGGCCTGCCCAAGGATTATTTGATTCCCTGGAAAAATGTACCTTTGTTTGACTTTCCTGTTTGCTATGAAGTTACATATTAATTCGTAGATTTCTGTCCAATAGAAAAAAATAATACCAAAGGTTATATTATTGTCTATAGGACTTTAACCATCCTTAAAAAGTATTTTTCTTGATGTGCTACATAAATCCCTCTTCCTCCAAAGCTTTTGGACACCAACTTTGCCCTGTTACTAGCTCCTTCATCCAATTATGAGTTTAATACATTTAGATACATTTGTTCTATATTTGTATGTAAGTCATGTTCCTAACTTTGGAAAAACGTGCTTTGACATGGCGCCATTCTAAAGCTTAAATGATATCATATTAACAAGATTCAGGTGGCTCCTGGGAGACAAGAGCATTGAAGGAGTGTGAGCTGTCCCTTAGCAACAGAGACTCAGGAGGGGCACCCTCTCAGGGACCGACTCTCTCCCCTGCCAAGGGGCCAGTGTACACCAAAACAATTGTGCTACGTGATCATTCTTTTCTTTCTTCTCTCCTATCTCCTCACCCTTCATATTCTTGTGTTACTAATGTAAACATATCTCTTAGACGTAGTTTTGTGTAAATTTACAGGGCACAATTTATGTTAATTCCAGAATTGGTCAATTTGAAGACAAATCTTGGCCATCTTTGCTGCAGCACAAAGGTAGTAAAATCCAAGGAAGATTTCTGCACCTAAAAATTTTTTTTTAATGTAGAAACAATGCTCTTGATTTCTAAGACACTCAGGAGCTGTAAGTTCTTTCAAGAAAACTAAGTGAATTACCCTTGATCTCACTGGAACACTCTCATCACTGAACCTGAAAAGAACACTGACTCAGTAGCAATTTTCTGAAAATGGTGCTCTTTTTCCGAGGTGAATATAATGTGAAACAGTGATCAGCTCAAGCCCTCCCAGCCCAGTACAAGGACAGGCTGTAAGGTTTTTACTCACATCAAAGTGGCTGGAGAGAAGAGGAGTAAGAACAAGCCACCAGAGAAACTGGAACCTATGGAACTTCTTAACTTGGAGAGCAAGAAAACAGAGCCAGGCGTATGGGAAAAACCCAGCAGAGTGACTCTGGGTGAGCAGATAGCATAGCTGGGTACCACATGGGACAGAGATAATTCACTCATTTGTCTAAGATGAAGATGCACGGAGTTCCACACAGGAAAGCTGGACCATGGTAATTGCTGCCATCTTGTGGGAGAGTGAAAGAAATGCAAGACACTGTTATCTCCCTAAACCCCTTAGCACCCTCTGATTAAGCACTGAAGCATTCGTGCATCCTTTCGTTCAACATTTAATCTGTGTCAGCCACGGCTAGACTCTGGGCACACAAGATAAGTAAGACACAGCGCGTGTCCTCAAAGTATGTAGAGTACAGACACAGTGTGCTGTTAAATATTGTTACAAGTGACAGCACCCTTCCCAGGTGGGAGTAGTGAAGGAACCCAAAGACCTGCCCAAGGAGGACTAATCCAGAAATTCATGGATAACCAGGCTGGCTCCATTCTACCTGGCTTTCTGTTGTGAAAATAATTTCCTAAACAGGGTTTTTCTGCCCATTCTTGCCGGTTCTTCCTCAGGAAGTAGGAACAGAGACGAGGAAAGATGCAAGGTGGACAAGCCCCAGAACCTCAGAACGTATGTGGAATATTTTTCACTTGACTCTCTAGATACATTCTTCACTTTTCATCTTGCTCTGTTCCCCAGAAGGCTGACTAGCGTGGACTGCCTCTAGCCCTCCCTTGCACCCTGACTTCCAGGACCATTCAGAAAATATTTGTGGTAAGGAGGTCCTGGCAGTGGATCTGCAAGATGGAGGAAAATCAGTACTTGTGACCACATCGCCACCCACCCCCATCCAGGGAGGGATCCCTCAGTGAAAGGTCTCAGTTTATGCCCTCCCCTTGCCCTTCCAGACCCAGAGGTGGTAGCAGTGCCCGGAGGTTCGTAGCCCCAGCATGCTGCACTAATTCTTGTGGTTTCCCTACTCTGCCTACACCCCTGTAAATAACCCCGATTTGAATGTGCCGTTGGTTTCTTCTTCCCTGGCTTAGTAGAGATTACTAAATGTTATTGAATATCTTGTACAAATTCTACATAAATGACTGCCTGAATTCAATAACTGAATGAATACAGACATGAATGAATGAGGGAAACTCAGGAGCTCAGAAATGCCCCTGCCCTCACCAAATTCACAAGTTTGATGCTAAAAGCTTGCTGGCACTGATGACAGATCCCAGACCTGTACTCGCACCACCCTGCACTCATCCCCCAACTCCCTCCTCAAATTGGTGCTCAGGCCCTTGCCCTCTACCTCTGGGGCTGCTCTTAGAAGTCTCCTGTGAGGACGGCTGGATGCTTGGGGCATGAGGAGGGCCGAGAAAGAGTGCTGTGTTGCCTTCAAGGACCATCACTAGGGTGCCTGCTCCAGTGTTTCTCAGTATTCGGAGAGAACCACACATCTGCCCTCCTAGATGCCCCTGTGGTCGTTCCTCTTCTTCCACCTCCTCACTCCCACAAGATCCAGCCCAGAACCACCCAGATCCAAATTTCTGCTTCCCAGCTTTGCTCCTCTTGAAATATTTATCTCCTCACGTTACCTCTCTATACAGTCCCTACACATAGTGAAAGCATTGATTGGGTTCAGAACACACTACCCCAAAATACGGCACCTTGTCATATTAAATATCTTGGGCTGAAGGAATTTTATAAGATGGAGGAAGCAAGAAGGTCACTCTGACCTTCCCCCCTTTGCCACTGTTCTCTGGAACGGGTTATAAGACTCCCATGTCAGTCCTAGATGGCCACCATAAAGAAGGCATGTGTCAATGTTACATTTGAAGGTCAACAAAAGATAAACAAATTGGCACAGAATACAAATAGAATCACGGAGCTGAAGGAAGAAATAGTCATGAAAAAAAAAAACGACTGCAAAATTGAGAAGCTGCTTGTGAGGACATCGGGCTTGCAGATGATGACTGCCTGATGACACTGTGTCGAATTGGCAGTGTGTTCGTTAGCCATTCTCAAGAAACACAAGAAATGTTAGAAGAAGCAGAGAAAAATTTGCAGGAAAAAACTGACGCCTTAGAATCCCAGGTGGAATCCAGTCAGCGGGTGTTAGCCGGTTTGAAAGTTCAGCTATGTGCAACATTTGGGAGCAACATATCTCGAAGCTGAAGAAAGCTAAATGTTTTATAACACTTTAAAATTTTTGTTTAATAAACGTAAATATTGTTTAAATGATCATCATACTTCTTCAAATGGTAAGGAAAATAAAATTTCTTTTAAACTTTTTTTTCATTTCTTTAATGGAAACTTCCTACTTTCACATCTTGCTTATTTATTTTATATTTTTAAAATAAGATAGTGTTCACCTATGTATTTTACATAATAATTATATCAAGTATAGGGGTTATATATCATGTTATTAATATTAGTTAAGCAATCAAAAAAATAAAAAATAAAATTCCCAGGTGAAAGCTACCCTACTTGTACTGGGAGAAGGAAAGACATTCTCATTTTCAGAGATGGGGAATTTGAGCCAAGAAATCTGTACAAATCTTGTTAAACTGTCTCTTATCTTCCTGGTTACTTCTTTAGCTTTTACTCTCTCTAGCCTAAACCCATTTGTCCTGCCAGTTCTTCACAAATTTATTGTTCCTTTGTCTAAAAGGGTACAAAAGCTTCCTGTTCAGGTCTTCATTCTCTTGTGAAGGCTCCACTACGCACATGTAAATATTCAATAACATTTGTATGCTTTCCTCCTATTAATCTTTGTCAGTTTAATTCTCAGACACAGCCAGAAGCTCTGAGACAATCTGAGGAAAGCGTTTCCTCCCCTACAGCATCGAAGAGACAGAACTCAGGGGAAGGGAACGCTTTGCAAGGAAATGTCTGGAAGGGGTGAAACAACAGAAATGCTTTGCTGGCATCTAAGGGTGCTGCTGCAGGCTTTTCTTCCCCATCTTTCCTTCCTTCCTCCTCCTGCAGGGTTAGTTCTCATGCTGGGGCAGAATGGCTTAAGAGTAAAGCTATCGCTTGGTCCATGGTGCTAGAGGCATTGTCCAATTCTCTCCAAGGATGTGGTTCAGGGTTGTTTTTTATTTTACTGAAGAAAATAGTCATTATCATTCTCTTTCTCTTGCTTCTCTCTCCCTCTTCCTTCCAGCCACTTTCAGTTTCCCTGTGACAAACAATGCCCCAAGTTCTATCTCGTTGGTCACTACAATTACTTCCCTTCAGCCAGAAATAGTACCAAAAATATGTGTAAAGAAATAAGTTGCTTAAGAATGGCTTTCTTAAAAAGACTTCTGAGATGCTTGAGAAGGTATTTTAACACCAGCTGATCAAATATTAGTGAATGGATTTAGCTTTCAAATGGATTGCTAAAGGATATATATTTTGTAAAGGTAAAAAAATCATGGTTCTCATGCAAATATAAAATGAATATGTGTCAAAGCTTTTATTTGACTCATTAATGGAGGAAGGAATCAGTAAAATATTATCTCTGGTTCCAAGGAGAATTCAAAGTGATAGAGAGATAGATGGATGGATAGATAAGGAATGCTAAAATGAGCTGACAAACAGATACAAAACTGCCTTTTTACACAGATTGGGAAGAGAAATCAACTGTCCCTCCACTGGACAAAAATCATTTTCACATTTATGGACAGGGGTCCTTTGTGTTGCTCTCATTTTTTTATCATCTATGAGTTGTAAATAGCTCAAAGAAAATCAAAGGAGGTAATTCAGAAGGATGCAAAAAACAGAACACTCAGTAATCTTTTTTTTTTGCCATTTCAAAGGCTTGCACGAATTTTCCTGAATGTTGTCAGAATAGTTCATCCTTTTTCCACAGTATATAGTTTATGTTTGTTAAAAAAATAACCTGACCATCACTAGGCGCCCTTGTGAGAACAACAACGTCTTTAAACCCTACATGGCAAACCCTGACTCAGTGCTGTGAGGCCCAGGGACGACAGGGTGGCCTGGAAATACGACTACTTCCCGAAGATCATCCAACTTCTGGATGATTATCCAAAATGTTCATTGCAGGAGCAGACAATGTGGACTCCAAGCAGATGCAGCAGGTCCACGGGTCCCTCCGTGGGAAGGCTGTGTTGCTGATAGGCAAGAGCACCATGACATGCAAGGACATCCAAGGGCATCCGGAAAACAGCCCAGCTCTGGAGAAACTGTTGCTTCATATCCGGGTGAATGTGGGCTTTGTGTTCACCAGGAAGGACCCCCCTGAGATCAGCAACATGCTGCCGGTCAATAAGGTGCCAGCTGCCTCACATGCTGGTGCCATTGCCCCATCTGAAGTCACTGTGCCAGCCCAGAACACTGGTCTAGGGCCAGAGAGGACCTCCTTCTTCCAGGCTTTAGGCATCACCAATAAAATCTCCAACGGCACCATTGAAATCCTGAGTGATGTGCAGCTGATTAAAACTGGAGACACGGTGGGAGCCAGCGAGGTCACACTGCTGATATGCTGAACATCTCCCCCTCTCCTTGGGGCTGACCATCCAGCAGGCATTTGACAATGGCAGCATCTACCACCCGGAAGTGCTTGGCATCACAGAGGAATTGCTGCATTCCCGCTTCCTGGAGGGTATCCACAATGTTGCCGGCATATGTCTGCAGATTGGTTGCCCGACTGTTGTTACATCAGTCCCCCATTCTATCATCAGTGGGTACAAGCAGGTTCTGGAGTTGTCTGTGGAGCCTGATTACACCTTCCCACTTGCTGAGAAGGTCAAGGCCCCCTTGGCTGATCCATCTGCTTTTGTGGCTGCTGCCCCTGTGGCCACTGCCATCACTGCTGATCCTGCTGCTGCCGCCAAGGTTGAAGCAAAGGAAGAGTCGGAGGAGTCAGATGACGATATGGGATTTGGTCTCTTTGACTCAGCACTAAAAAGCAACCAGCTCAGATAGTTTTTATTTGTGAAACAAGAAAATAAAGGCTTACTTCTCTTAAAAAGTAATAATAACCTGATACTTCTGGTATGGCTTGTTATTGTGAATTATTCAAAATGGTGAGGAGTTTTGTATTGATGGGTGCAATTAATTACCTATAAAACTCATACCTGACAGAAAAAAAATTATCAGCGTAAAAAATGATTTTTTTGCTTTTGCATCTCAGCCACCAACATGCCATCCAGACTGAGGAAGACCCAGAAACTTCGGGGCCACACGAGCCAAGGCCACGGCTGCATGGGCAAGCACAGGAAGTGCCTGGGAGGCAAAGGTAATGCTGGTGACTTGCATTATCACAGGATCGACTTCGACAAATATCGCCCAGGTTACTTTGGGGAAAGCTGGTACGAGGCATGACCACTTAGAGAGGAACCAGAGCTTCTGCCCCACTGTCAAGCTGGATAAACTGTGGACCTTGGTCCATGAGCAGACTCGGGTCAATGCTGCCAAAAACAAGACCGGAGCCGTTCCCATCACTGATGGGGTGTAATCGGGCTACTGCAAAGTTCTGGGGAAGGGAACGACCCAAAGCAGCCTGTCGTTGTGAAGGCCACATTCTTCAGCAGAAGAGCTGAGAAGATCAAGATTGTTGGAGGTGGACCTGGGCTCTGGGAGCTTGAAGCCACATGGAGGGAAGTTCATTTAATGCTCACAAGTGCTTTACCAAAAAATAATTTTTTTTACTAATATATGTTTACATAAAGATGTTACTGAAAAATATGACTGTTGAATATATTGTTAGGATTGCCAAATAAAATACAGGATCCCAGTTAAATTTGAGTTTCAAATCAATAATTTTTTATTATGTGTCAAATATTAAAAGAAAAGAAAAAATGGCTGTGGGGTAATTGACTACAACTTCTATTTCCCTAGGCTTGGTTTTAATTTGAATTTTCTACTTGCAAATATTAGTTTCAGGACATAGAATAAGCTGAAAGGCTTAAGGAAAAACAAACCTTTCCTTCTATTACCTACTGTAGGGGAGGAAAAGGTGTCCTGGATCCTCCTATGATCCCTGTGAGACAGGCCAGTAACACAGGACGAGTGGCGTGGAGAAACTGAGACAGACAGCTGAACAAACTGACCCAGCGATTTACAATCAGATACAGAAGATGCCTTCCCTAGAGATAACCTCAGTTGTATTTCAGCTCCAGGCCCAGAAAAGCAGCAAAACCAGGTGGGTCATTCCAGGACCAGCTGCCGTGACTAATGAGCCCTGCCCTGGTTCTGACCATTCAGTGAAGATCATGCCCCAGAAAGAATGCCCCTGACAAACTGATAAACATTCTGCTGCAACCGTCCCCTAAGATCCCTGCTTGCAAGAGAAAGATAAAACCCTCAAGACAAGAACCCAGTGCAAACTCTTCCTCTGGGGAGCATGCCTGCACCATTCCTTTCCCCTTCTTCTTGCCCCACAAGTGTGTCTCCTAAACTCTAAAGGACCCCACAAGACTCACAACCAGTGAGCAAAGGGCGGCAGCAGCTCATCCCACCCTAACCCCCCTGAACCTGTCTCTAAGGCACCCTTTTCTCTGACTTCCCAGTGAGCTAAAGTAGCCCAGCCTCGACTCTCCTGTTGCTTCTTCTATGTTAAACCCTTCATTGTTTCACTGTCCCCGACTTTAATAAATGTATCCTCATAGTCACCTGGACTTGTGTTGAGAAGTCCTTCTTGCACAAAGTCAAGAACCCACACACTCCTGGCTGGCCCTAGGGAGACCCGATCAGGGCCAGGTCCCCTGGTCAGGTAACACCTGGATGGGTCTGAAAATTAAACTGACCAAGACAGGTTAACAAGAGAAAAGCATACAAACTTCATTTAATGTAAATTTTATGTGACACAGAAGCCTTCTAGGAAATGAAGACCTAAAGAAAGGATTAATCCAGAGTAGTTTTTATGCCAGGTCAATGAAGAGTGGACGGTTATGGAGAAATATGACAGGTCAGAAAGTATAGAGTAAGTGGAGTAACCTGGGAGAAAATTAGCAAAATCTGTTCATTTGGATTCTTCTCCTTGTCCCGTTGTCTTTAGAAATAAGGATGCTCCTTTCCAGATCATAACCTGAGGGCTTTATGACCTGCTTCAGGGAAGAAGTTCAGGAGGACATCAAAGTGATCTTCCTGTGTCAGCTATTTTCTGAGACTCCTTCAGCTTAAAATATGCAATATGCCAAGGTACCATATTTGGGGTAGCATGTCCTGAACCCCATGACTATCCAAGACAGTGCTAAGCTTGGGTTATTACATGCATTTCTGCATGAATACCACCAGGCGCAACTGCCCAGAAGGGGAGTGGTCTGACCACATTAACTTCTGGGGCAGAAGGGGCAGCCTGTGGTGACATCCCAACACACCCACTCCCATCGCTTGACATAGGCTCAATTATGATAGCCAGTCACAACTTTCTAGCTCATTCAGGACACTGAAGAACACAGTCCTTCCTCTTTTCTAACAGAAACTAAGTACCTAAGTAAGCATAACTCCTGGATATGGGACACCTCACAGGAATTTGACAAACAGGACATATTTTTTTCCTTATTACATTATACATAATTTATCTTTTTGGACAGGATCACACAGACCTCAGTTTGCTCAACAGTCAGTTTGTTAACTGTACCCACTCTGCAAAGCAAAGGAAGAAGTTATAATGTAGTGAAGGAACAGCGTTTCCCATAACATCAAGTAAGGCCGCAACAGTATGAATAACAAAAAGGGTAAAATTCTGGAAAAGTTTCAGAAGTAGGGTCAATAGTTTGATGTGTAGTTAAATAGGAGAAATAAAACAGGGCAGGAACTGAAAATGATGCCCCAGCTTCTGGGTTTTGTAGCTGAATAAAAGGTGGTGGTGCTGTCAATCACTGAGCTGGAAAGTAGCAGAGGAGAAGCATATTTGGCTTCTCTATATAAAAGAGACTGTGTAAAGATAGGATCTGAATTGCATTGCTTTCCTCTTGTGAATATTCCCCATGCCTTTATAGGCTTTTCCACATTCTGTTTTTACCTAGCAAACTACATTAAATTTCAGTTCATTTTCTCTTTTAGAAAAGCAGGTACCTATACCATCCCATGAGAGTTTCTGATCAGCCTGAGATTATCAGTGTTCCCATAATGAATTCCTATAAAGTCCAACTCAAAAGACAGAAATATGAAATTTTAATCACCCTGTTAGGTCTTTGGACATACTAAAAGTAGCTTGAAGATCCCTCCGCCCTATGCACCGGGCTCACAATTGGTGCCTTATAAAATAATTGCTGAGAAATAATTTTTTTTAATATCTCATTTAGCTCTAGTGTATAATTCTAAGATCTACTAGAAACTCTTTTTCACTGGTGCGGATCCTGGCTCCTGGGGTCCACGGCATCACAGATGAGACGAGACAAATTCACACAGACTATCGAGTCCTGTGGAGGAAAAGGGTTGGTGCGGCTTCTCTCTCAAAAGGAGAAAAACCTCAGAGCACCTCGGCCACCCTCTCAAAAGGAGAACACCTCAATCCTTGCCTTGACAAGCTTTTATTGGGTTCAATTTGCACAGGAATACAAGGTGTATACGTAAAGCTCATCAATCATTGTCAGGCAGAAATAATTTAAAAATAGATAACATTCGAAGAACTCTGAGGGCTTATTCTAAGTCAGGGTCAGATAGTTAAAGGGCCATAACACTTTGGGGAACAAACTCACTTCCTGCTGGGACCCTTACCATTTAAATTGAGGGTTTTAGCAAAGTAGGTTTCATGGGGTTTTATGCATTCTTTCTTAGGCCTGATCACCCTAGGAAACCAGCCCTTTCCAGCACAGGGCTGCACCCACCTCCAGCATCATTTCAGGCTTAAGGCATTGTTTCAGGCTTAAGTCTGGCAGTGGGAGTAAGGCAGCCAAGAGATTAGCAGACTTCTTGCAGACAGAATGAAGACTCAGGCTATGTCAAAGCTGAGGGGCCATCATCCCCTTTTTCTATAGCCCCCCAAGTCTTTCCCTGAGGGCCTCTTCCCAACTGTGCCTGTTTTAGGTCGTCCCTCTTTTGAGGAATCTTACTGGTCATTGGCTAACCAGTCATCTGCCTGGGGCCAAGCAGGGTGAAGAGAAAGTGGGCAGAGGTGGTGCCCCAACAAGGAAGATAAGCTTTGTCTCCTAAACAGCTTATGGGCCCAAGGTCCTTTGCTGAGCCTTAGCCACAGGGGACTACACCTTCTGAAACCAGTCAGGACAGTTCCCAACAGTTCATAATCACCTACTAGTACCTGGAACCTATCTGATTTTTCTTAAGTATGTAAGGTTTATTTTGGTCTACTTACACAGCTAATGTTGCCAATTAGTCACTATCTCACCTATTACAACAACACTAACAATTGAGAATGTCACAACTCAGTTTAAAACTCTATGTCGGCTTCCCATGTGAAATAAGATTCAAGCTTTCCAATTTTATGGCCTTTGATAATGTGGCTCCTGCCTACACTTCCTGGTATATTCTTTCTCTAAAACATGACCTGAATTTACACCTGCACCAGCTTCTCTTCCTTTCGCCTACTCATAGTCTCACTCTACTCATAGTGAAAAGACTAAACTCAAATGTCACCGCCACCAGATTTTATTTGGCATCCTCCTGCATCATAGAGCTTGCCCAATGTCACAAGCAAAAATTGTCTGCTAAGTAAGTTTTTAAAAGTTTTATTCCAAGGATTCTAGATTGGAATATCAAATCAAAGTTATTTTTCTAGATTACAGTTGATCTACACAATTTTTTAAAAAAAGACTGCTAGCATGCTTGAAAAGAAAAACTTTTAATAATATGTTTAAATATCAAGCAGAGGGAACATTTTTTCACACCATGTTTTTAACCCAAAGTATTTTTCAAATAAAATAACCAAATATATTTTGTAAACACATCTTGTGAAGCACTTGTTTGAAATAATTAGACCTTCTGTTATGACAATTACCCACTTAATTTAAACTAGGAAATGAAAGGCAATGAACTCTTTAAGTGCCCCACCAGCTGAAAATACAGTAGTAAATGTGGCAGATACTGGCCAGCAGTATCCATCTCTGCTGCGGATGCTTGTTGAAACAGGAGAAAAACATACACAGAGACAACCAGGTCCTGTGGGGGAATAGGGACAGAACGGCCACTCTCTCTCATGGAGAGTGTCCCATATCCATCCCCAAGCAGATTTTTATTGAGAATACATACTTAGCTTGTGGATTCGCAGTCTGGCAGAAAAGACCAAAAGAAGTAGGTGACTTACAAAGGTGTGGACAGAACCCCCGCTGTGATTCTGGGCAGAGTTTGGGGTTTTATCACTAGAGGACCTAAAAGGCTAGTCTCGTTTCCTGCTTGTGCCTTCATATTCTAATTTAATAACATCCTCCAGCAAACAGATCTCACAGGATCTTGCATATTCTATGTCCCGGGCCTGATTACCCCGGGGGTCTGCCATCTCTGGTCTGGGCTGCACTGCCCCTGTTATTTCTGTAGGCCTGAGTCAACAGAGGAGACAAAGGCAGCCAGGAGACTTGGATTTCTCACAACTAAGAACAAGGACTCAGGCTTTGACAAAGCTGAGGAAGCCGGCATTGATGTCCATCACCCCTTCATTTCCACAGCCCTGAGTCTCTTCCCAGAAGCCTCCATGTGATCATGCCTGTCTTAGACGATTCCCTCTGTAGGAAATCTTACCCGTCATTGGCTAACTGATCAAGCTTAGGAGGCCAGGCACAGAACAGGCAGCATTCATGCCAGGGAAATAAGTTTTGTCTCCTTAGTGGCTCCTGGTCCAGAGGTCTCTCACTTAGCCTAAGTCACGGGGAAGTTACAGCTTCCTGAGACCAGGCAGGGCGGTCCCCAACAGGTAAACAGTATAGAACCAAACTAAAATTGAGTCACTTGTGTCAATAAAAAAGTGGAGATGGGAGAAGAAACAGAACTTAACCTGACCTTCCTGGAACGTACAGCTCTTCTCAGAAGTGAGCAGAGGACACCAGCCACACCAACCAGACACAGACATTCACATCATCTTTGCATGTCTGCCTTACAGGTTCCTCATTAACTAATGAATTGAACCCTGACACCTGTTCATATTTTATTTGTAGTTTTGCATTCAAAAATATTTGTGATTTGACTTTTTACAAATAACTAACCTTTAATGAATGGAACTGGTTGAACAGTGACTGGAAAATGAGTAGAGGCAACACGTGTATACAACTCTTTAAAGAACTTTGGAAAAGAAGGAATAAATGGTGATGAAAGGAGACTTGACTTGAGGTGGTGAACACACAGTATAGTGTGCAGATGACCCCCCCCCCCCACCGTGTAGTAGAATTATGTGCCTAAACCTGATTACCGGTAATTTTGTTAACCAGTGTCACCCCCAGTAAATTCAGTTTAAAATATAAATATAGCAGTTTGAATTAGAGGCCATGTTCCTCCATTATCCCTTTAGAGAGGAAGCACTTACATTGCTCTGGGGACCTACCCAATCCCAACCGCATGTGGTCTCGGTGCAACCGCCAGACGAGGTGGCCCCTTGCTGCAGATAAACCCTCGTAAGGAGGCCAAAGCCATGGGTCACTATTAGCTGATGTCACACGACTCCACGCAAGCCCCACCACTCCCGATACCTGGTTGTCCCCTTCTCAAACTAGCTTCCGAATCCGGGTAGGGTGACGTCAGCGCCATTGGAGGGCGTACATGGTGTGACATCAGTGCTACACGTCAGCTGGCAATGGGGTCTAGTGTTTCTTCGGCTCCCAGCAGGCTCCAGGTGTTGGAAGAGGGGTGAGTGTGACGTCATCTTCTGCATGGACAGGGATGGAGCTAAATTGCCCTACCCCCAACCCCTTCTTTGGTTTTTGGCCCCGGCAGGGGGCAGTGAGGGGGAGCAGCGGGGAGGTCTGGGTAGTGTGTTCGCGTGCTATTTGTAGGTCTTCTTCGGACCTCTGGTGCTTCTGCCCCGAATCCTTACAAAACTCGGTTGTAGGTAGTATTCAGCTTTTAAAAGGAAAGACCAAAGGTTCAGATCAGTGCAATTTGCACAAGATTACACAGCAGAACTGCATTCCAGATAGCCTAGTAATTCTCTTCACCATAAAAGGAACATTAAACATATCTTACGGAATGGTGTGGAGTGATTCGTGTGAAGCACCTTACATCCTACTTATCTGGGGCAAGTCTGTCCATGCACCCAGAACAGAGAACAATTCTGATTTCTAGCTGGACCCCAGCGCCTCGGCACAAAAGAGAAAGTTTGCACACTGAACAAAAGACCTGCAGTCCAGACTGCAGAGTTTATCTAGCAAAAAGTGAGAAAATGTAGGTGTCTCGTCTCAGCTGCATTCTACTAATCACACACGCAGGCACACATCCAAACATGCGCCTTACCTTGTTGTTTGTTGTTTGTTGTTGTTGTTGATGATGACGATGATGTTTTCAGCGGCAGAGTACAGGAGGAATAAACGTAGTGCACTCATTTCCTACACTCATCCGTACTGAACACCGAGTAGTCACACTGCTCTTTCACACTCTGCACATCTGATAAGTCACCGACTCCTGTCTCCCTTTCTCTCCTGTTCTCTAATTCCACTAGATAAGATTTCATCAAGTGACCTCTAACTTATTCCGTCGAGAGTTGATTCTTTTGTCCAATTAATATTTATTGATGTTTAATCATTAAGCATCACCAAACGTTGCCAGTTTTACCCCTTCTTGGCACCTTGTGGGATTATACTTCTTCCCGGCCTGGATCGGTGAGATAGGAGTGAACGTGATTTACGGGTTACCGTCAGACACAGCAAGTAATCACCACTTTGCGGCGCTCCAGAGCTCTTTTCCAGCCACAGGCAACTTTCCAATGCCAAAGGTTCAGAAACAGCCAAGGAAAATGAAAGAATTCCTGGTTAAAAAAAAATGTGAACATACTAAAAAGACAGTTTGCAAACCCAGAGCACTCAAACCAGAACATGAAATGAGGCTCAGGGATAAGAAGTTTGCATAGTGAAAAGGAGTGTCTTCGCAGTGGCTGGTAATTAAGCAAAATTAATGACTGAACTGGTTTTATCTGCTCAGGAGCTGATTTTGGTTTGCGTTTGATTTCAACACAACATGGTGGTAGCTTCCTCAGCGGGCACCCCTGGTTACTGTGAGCAGAGCACCCTTCCCCAACCAGGCGGGGCATCCAATTTCTAACAATGAACCTCCGTGGTGACGTGAAGTACCCACTGGATTACCCTGATTTCCTTTCTTTTACATTTTCTTCCTTCTTCCCCTAAATTCCTTAACTTCCAATATAATTTGCCATTTATCTCATTCACTGGGAGCTGTTCTAGATTATAAACTGTTAAATATTTTTAAACAATATATTCATGGCTAATGTTGACATGATGTCAATTTTTAAAATAAACTATTTAATTTAACTCTGCACCTACCCCCCCCCCCCCACATGACGTTTGCATTTAAAAGAAACCTCCTAGGCATTTGCCCAAATGAACAAGAAAATGGGAATCCTATCTTCATCCATGTAGAAAACATAGTCCCATTCATATTAATGTCTATGTTATAACACCTACCAGTAGACTCTCAGCTGTCCTCCCTGGACTTCCTGAGCATGCCCAGGTTTGTGTGTCATGTGTCCTCAGCAGAAGTCCCTTATGTCACTCTCTTGCTCTGGCTTTCTCTTTTTGCTGCCCACTTCTCATGAAGGTGTTCAACAGACACCTGCAGGCAGTGGCCCTTGTGAAAACGCCATTGTGGATGCTGAAAGGACTAGCACCTGGGGCCATGACACTGACCTTCACCCCCAGGGCCTGGCCCAGCACCATGTAGAACAGTCTCATAGTTGCCCATGAAAAGAGAGCCTTCTTCTTTAGGCTCTCAGCTCCCAGTTGCTTAAAAGTAATGGAAAAGGCGGGGGGGGGGGGGCATGGCGGAGCACATCTTCTCAAAAATAAGCAACAGTTTTTAGACACAGAACAATCCCAATCCTTACGAGAATAACTCTCTGACCCGTTTGCTGATGAGTGTTAAGTACAAAGTCACCTTTGCCAAGGTGAAAACAGAGGTCATTTGGAGAATGCGCAGTCCTTTGCCCTCTACACATCCAAGGACAACCTTAGCACCCCTCTCTTCTACCAGCTTCTCTCCAGCTGTTGCAGGGGCTTTGGCAGTTATAATGCTTTCTTACTACTCTTTGGAGCCAAGAAAGCGAGCAGAGGAATTGGTTCTTGATAGCTGGCACTGGTTAGTAGTCTCTGGTCTAAGCTCTCCCATTGCCATGGTGCTTGGTTCTGTTAATGAACCCAACTCCATGTTCTGGCGTAAGGGGAAATTGCTTATGGTACAGGTATATATACAGTATGGACTTCGGTGCATTCACATGAAAACTCTCAAAGATTTAACTAAGGTATTTTGCTAAATTGCCACAAGGATAATTTACATAGTTTTTCTTTTTGGCGTTAAAATAATTATGCTGTTGAGCACTTTCAAATTAATACATTAAAGTACTATGTTCAGAGAGGGGAAAAGAGGATGAGCAGGTCCCCCACATTGACCCATGATGAATATGCACCATGAGAAAGAGAAACTTCTTTTGTCTTGAGGCACAGACTCTGGGGGTTGTTGGTTACCACAGCATAAACTGGCCTCTCCTGATTGAGAAGCACCGACAGTAAGTCAGCAAAAACAAATTTGGTTTCTGTCCCAGTGGAGCTTATAGCAGAGGTATCTCTGTAAAATACAGATGTGATTATGTTCCCGTCTCCGCTTTGAAACTTTCAATATCTTCCCATTGCTTGAAGGATAAAGTCCACGCTCTCAGTTTGGCATTCTAGGCCCTTTGCCACTTGCTTCCAAACGGCACTTCTATTTCCCTTCTCCCATCTATTTCGTGGTCCAGCCAAGCTGCACTTCTGACTATTTACAGGCTTAATCCATATGCTTTCAAACCCCTGCCTAAACCTTTACCCGTGCCATACCTTCAACCTGGGACACCCTTCATCCGCGTTTACATGCCATGGTTTACTGCCCTGGGCTTGTCAAATATTCCATGCCACCCCCTACTAACCCTTTGAGAACACTCGTAACAATCTTAGTTACGTGTTCCAGTCATTGTCTTCCTCCAGGGCTGTAAACTCCTTGAAAAGCCCATATTATTCACTATAGGGTTAAGGATATATAAGCACTTGCATTTTGTTAAATGAATGGATGACTTACTGAATCTTTCAAGGTTCATTAGACATGCTGTTAATTCCATGTGTTAGTTTGCTATTACTGCTGTTAACAAATTGCCACACAATGCATGGCTTAAAATAATACAAATCTACAGTTCTGTAGAAGTTGGCAGGGCTGTATTCCTTTCTGGAGGCTCTAGGGGAGAATCTGTATCCTTGCTTTTTGGAGCCACTAGAGGCTGCCCACATTCCTTGGCTTATGATCCTTTTATTCCAGCTTCAAGGCCAGGGGTGTGGCACCTCTCTGAGCATTCTTTCAGAGTCACTTCTCCCTCTCCCTAATAACTCAGCCGGGAAAGTTTCTCCAATTTTAAAAATTCATGTAATTAGATTGGGCTCCCCTGGATAATCCAGGCTAATCTTCCCATCTCAACACACTTAATCACTTTCTTTTTGCCATGTGAGGTAACATCCAGATATTAAAACAAGGACATCTTAGAGGGATCATTCTTCTGCCTACCACATTCTAGTCTTCTTTTTCTTCTCTTTGGCTTGGTGTTTACTGTTCAACATCAGCCAAATGAAGTCTTCCTTAAAAAGCATCAGGGGTG
Organism: Phyllostomus discolor; assembly: GCF_004126475.2. Classification (NCBI taxonomy): domain Eukaryota; kingdom Metazoa; phylum Chordata; class Mammalia; order Chiroptera; family Phyllostomidae; genus Phyllostomus; species Phyllostomus discolor. The sequence goes on along the minus strand of NC_040904.2, from coordinate 26,642,891 downwards.
TCCTAGAAGTAGGAAAACCATATATGGTCCAATCTTAGACACTTTGGAGAGTGAAAGGAATACTCTTAACATCTATACCAGAGCAACAAGTATACACTGCACCAGCCAGACCTCACAGGATGAAACTGTAATGGAGCTCGGGTCCAGCTGCCTGCTGTGACAAAAGCCAAACTCATGAGACAGGTGTGGGTGAAAAAGAAAATAGTTTATTCAGATGCCAAAAATCTAGAAGACAGGGGACCCTCATCACAAAGCCTATCTTAACGTCTCAGTGCAGGCAGAGATTTTGATAAGGAGGGAGAGGGAAAGCAGAACAAAGATCGAGGGCAGGGGTTGCAGAGTTCTGTACATGCAGATGAGCACAGTCCCTTCTGATGAGGCAAGTGGCGGTTCGGTGTGAGTCATCATGGTTTAGTCATCCTGGCGTTATGTCGTCCTGGCTTTCTGTCATTCTGGCTCCGTGTCTGCAGGTCAGCAAATCTCCCAAAGCTGAGATGACTGAAGGTCAGTCTATACCTTTAGAAGTTAGTTCCTAGGATTCTTACGCAAACATGCTGTGTATTTACAAGCTACATATTTGAGTCACCGTTTACAGAAACAATGTCAAAAGAATGGTGGGGTGGGTTACAATTCCCCCGTGTTACAAAATGGGTGGGTGGCCTGTGTCAGCCTGAGTGGAGCAACATTATTAGGGACTTCTACACTCTATCCAGCCTGATCTCTTAGAAATTAAGGAGACACTGAGAGGCTTTACTTTCCTCAGAAAATATGTGCTTTAGACTGGAGATGGGACACTTACATGACTCAACAGGCAAAACAGGGCCTTTTTCTCCACTGCTTCAACAATATAAAAATAACAATATAAAGCAATGTAATGTGTATATTATATTAGTTAGGGGCCTTAGATTTTACCTGTGATATATATTATAAATACTAACTCACAATTTGACACTCGTCTTCCATTTTTTTTTATGATGAAGCCTCCTTTAGCAGGTAGTTCCTATGTACCTTGTAGCCGCATGATAATCGCTAAGAGGAATTCCAGGTCAGAAAACTGGGAATCTGCTCATCTTGTCCTTGGAAAGGGTGAATTTTCAGCTTTGGAGAGAAAGGAAAACATGCACGAAAGGAAGGATCCCCTAGCTTTTCCTTTATCTGATTAAGGCTTTTCATTTCAAAGTTTGTTAATCCTTGACCATACAAGAGCCAAAAGATATTTCAGAAAATCATTTTGTGACCTTATTATGCAAATAAGATGTGTTTACCCAAGGTTAGTGATTACTTTGCAGCTATAAAACAGTGACTTTCCAATTCTACCATTCCCTCTGCATTTTTCTGTATGAAAGAAATTTCCTTTCCCCAACTTTCACCTTTTCTTTCCATTATGTGCTCTTACATTTTTAATGATATTCATGATATGGACTTACAATTTTTTGTTTTTATTAATTCAATGTGTTATAATTTTTGGCCTTGTTTTTTTCTTTTTGCTTTTTGGGGGTTTTTTTGGACTGAGCTCAGCAATGGTTTTGACTGGGTTTAACAGTGGCAACACATCAGCAGCATCAGCCACAACGTAACTGTTCCCACGTATTTTCCGTCAGCTGGCTCAGTTGGCTGTGTCCACCTAGTGGGATCTGTGATACAGAAGGCGGACTGCCTATTGCAGATATTAACTGCTGGTTTCATAGTTGTCCTTTAACTTTGTTTCTAATGTTTGCTACAACTTTCTATAGTCAAATTGATCACTATTTTCTTCCATTATGTTTGGATTTTCAGTCATAATTAAGCAAAAACTACTACAAATTCTGACATTAAGCTTGTCCTGTGATAAGTGATTTGAAATCTACGAATATCTACTTATTTTGAGGTCTTCACCACACAGAGGTGCAGTCATCAGTCATCTAATAACTAAAAGTTTTACATCTTTTTTCTTTTTTTAGTTGTTTTTCTTTCTTTTTAAAGAATGTATTTAGGATAACCTGATGTTGACCTTTTCAAAAGCAGCTTACTATCCTATGCAGGAAAAATCCTAAATCCAACACCTAATACAGTGCCTGGTATTTACTAGATTTTCTGTCAATATTCACTAAATGAAGGGGTAAACATGGGGGAGGAGAAATACAGGCATGAAGATGTTTGTTGCTGAACTGGCACATGAAGAATTGGCTGCAATCTAAAAAGCCAATTGCAGAGAAATGATTAAATAAGCTCTGATATATCTGCTTCATTAAAATGTTGTAGTACTGAAAAATAATGAATCTGAAAGAAACATAATAATTAGGTAAAGATATGTATGTTAACTGTGTCGTGTCTTTTGTGCATTTGTGATGTAGATTTAAAAAGCAAATTACTAAATTATCAGGAAAAATATCTGTTGAATATATACACACATTGATGAAAAATAGACTGGAAGAAAATGTAGTAAGATGCTAACAGGGAACTGTACATCCCTATTTTTCAAGCTTTCTGTTTCTGATGAAAAACTAAATTTTGTTAAATTTTTATTCTCGGACTCCCAGCTGTTCTTAGACTCTGAATGCAGCGAAGGGAAATCATTTAAAAATTAAGAGAATTAAACATTTACACAGAGGTACAGTATAGAAAGTTCACCAAACAACTGACTGCAGGAGCCCAATTATATACAAAGACCACAGTAAATGCTTCTCCCAATTTTAGGTGGCTGTGTGGCTCAGAGTCTCATCTCTCTTCTCACTAGGTGAGAATATTTTGAGTATGGCAGCTATCTTGCATGTGGTACAGCATTGATTGTTCTCAATTAATGTCTCAACTTGATTGCTATCAACTTGATCGCTCCATGGTCTACCCGACCATGGAGCACCATCCAGCGAGAAATCTCTAGCACGAAATTTCGCAAACCACTTTCACATGTTTGATCAGTCACAGCACCTTCTCCATACACTGCACACCTGTTTTTGCATTGCAGTTGTGTGTTTACCTTTCTTGAAATAATGATGCATAATATGCCAAAAATATTGCATATTGTCTTTCATCTTCAATATTAACATGGCTACACAAAAAATTCATTAATTTTGGTAAGCTGTTTTAAATACATGCTGACATGGCAGCTATCACAATACAATCTAACAAAATTGTTTCAAATAAAGTTAAAGACAACTAAGCACTACTAGAGCCATCATACAGAAAAACTGAAGTTTTTGGCCAACCCAATACTACCCCATAGAGTTAATGTGAGTGTTAAATGAGATAATACATATAAATTCTTAGAACAGGCCCTGGCTGGCGTAGCTCAGTGGATTGAGCGCGGGCTGGGAACCAAAGTGTCCCAGGTTCGATTCCCAGCCAAGGTACATTCCTGGGTTGCAGGCCATAACCCCCAGCAACCGCACATTGATGTTTCTCCCTCTCTCTCTCTCTCTCTCTCTCTCTCTCTCTCTCTCTCCTCCTCCTCCTCTCCCTCCCTCCCTCCCTCCCCTCTCTAAAAATAAATAAATAAAATCTTTAAAAAAAAATCTTAGAACAGAACCAGCCTCTAAAGAGTGCTCGATACATATAAGCTGTTTCGTTTTTTTGTTTCTGAGTTATTTTTCTTAAATTATAAAAACTTGGTGACAATGCCCCTGTGTCTGCACTTCGCAACACTTCTGATTTGTAAAAGTATGTATTACTTTAGATCAATGCTGTTGAAATGACAATGCTAAGAGTATGCATTATCCACTCACATTCTATGTAGACTATGAAGAGTAAAAAGCTCTTTTGAAAATAATGTTTTTACCTTACTCTAAAAATAACATACACTCACTACATAAAATTCCGGAAGTACTGAGAGCAATAAGGAATTTTAGCCATATACAATACAACCACCCACACATTTTGGTGTGTTTTATTTTCTCTATGTAAGTTCATATATGTGTATATTAGGTATGTGGGGTTTATTTTTGCAAATTAAGATCGTTGTATTTTTTACAGAAGATTATGTTATAGGATAAATGTATCATTTGCTTTAAAACAAGAGCAAAAAGATAACTATGTAGATAATGGGACTGATCCTTTGGTAAACAGGATTCTTGTCTCCACAATCTCTCATGTTTGCCATTAACTGGCAACTACAGTAGGTACATGGAACTCCAATGGAAAACTTATTTACAGTGAAAATCCAACCTAATTTAGAAACACAATGCCATCTTACATACTACTTGAGCAGAGATGTGTGAAAATCAGTTTGTTGTACAAAGAAGGGTTTCTTCTTTAATATAATTACAAGAATTGTTGACTCAGGACACATCCAAACCTGCAGGGAATTTTTATAAGATTTTATTTGAGCCAAACTGACGACAGTATCAGGAAGCAAGACCTCAAATGCTCCAGAGATTGAGTTTTACAGCTTCTTTTGTGCATTTGGAATTGACGAGGAAAGGTAAGGAAGATGACATGAAGGTGGGAGACAGCAAGGCGAGGCCTGGGTGATAGGGTAATTAACAAGAGTATGTGCTTTCTTCAGGGTGAGTACCCTTAATTCAGTAGTGTGTTAAGCTAGATGCACAAAAATAATTGACAGGGCTTGCTTCAGGCAAAGATAAACCTTTTACAAAAGAAATCATATGTCTGGGGCATGATTACCCAACCTCCCATTTAGGAATTTATGATCAGAACGCCCTGTGAAGTTACTTTCCGTAGAACTCCTTTTTCATCCATAATGTAGTGAGGCTTTTTGAAACCATAGCTCTTTGTAGAAGAAGAGGGACACAAATTGGGTGGGGAAGATCAGGAAAACCCTTATGGTGTGGATTCAATTTGGAGGTATCAGTATTTTTTAAATATATATCCCTTTGCTTTTACTCCTGAATGGGCCCATAAGCAGGGACATCTCAGCAATAAAGAGCACAGCTAGTATCATTATTTGATTTCTAAATACCATCCCACAAAGAAAGAACTGGGGTCTCTTGGAGAAGTGGTTTATTTCAGGTCCGAGGCTGCCCAATAGGGAAAGCACAGGGTGACTCAGTATTCTCTCAAACAAGGAGCCACTCGAAGACTAACGGGGTATATATATATCAACTGAACACAGAGCTGGTCTGAAGGGGCTTCCCCTGGGAAAATTTGGGACAGCTTGGGCATCAAAAAAAAAGAAATAATAATGACAGAAATGGATCACAGTAGTGTCAGTAACGATGTAGATTCCAGGAATTTCCCCACCCCCAAATACAGTATTCTAACAGGTGGGACAGTATTTGAGGATTTACATTTCAAGCAGCTTGCAGGTCATGCTGACACCACGGATCCAAGAATCTCAGTTTGAGTAATAATGGATTATACAACTTGGAGTTTAAAAAACATCTGAGGAGAGAGAGAGAGAAAATAAAGAAGACAGATAAAGAGAAAGCTCTTCTTTACAAAGGAATGCCAGCTGATAAGTGTACAAGGAAAGACAGACTTAGAAAAATCCCCATTTTGCAGTTCCCAGTATAATGACTGATGCAGGAAAGGATCATCAGAGAATGCCGAACGCATTAAGAGAAAGGCTTTTGGGGAACAGGATTCACACAGTTTCAAAATATCCTACTTATCATATGATCCTACTGATCATATCAAATTATTTATTGAGAACAGAGGGGAAAGTTATATTTTTACCGGGGGGCAATGTAGTTGATCCTTTTCTAAAGGAAGTGATCAAATTTCACACCATCAAGTACAGTCAAAGGGACACTAAGTGCCTCCTAATGGATGCAGTGGGAAGTATGCCATCACCTGTGGAATATTCTGGCCAAAAATGTTTAACCTGAATTTAACCGTGAAGAAACAATCAGACAAATCTAGCTTGTGGGACATTCTTTAAATTATCTGGCCTGGACTCTTCAAAATTTCTAGGTCATGAAAAAGCAGAAAAAGGCAGGGAAAATATTCTAAATTAAAAGTGGCATAAAATCCTGACTGGTGTGGCTCAGTGGATTGAGTGCTGGCCTGCGAAGCAAAGGGTCGTCGGTTCAATTCCCAGTCAGGACACATGCCTGGGTCGCCGGCCAGGTCCCCAGTAGGGGGCCCACGAGAGGCGACCACACATTGATGTTTCCCTTTCTCCTTCCCTTCCCCTCTCTAAAAATTAATAAATCTTTTTTAAAAGTGACATAAGCAAATGAAGTAGACCAAATAAATTCTATAAATAAGTTGTATTTGGGGGGATTTGATTATAGACTGTTAGATGATATTTAATTAATGCTTAAAATTTTATGTGTAATACTGACTCTGTGGTTATGTAAAAGATTGTCCATTCTAAGTAGATGGATGATTAAGTATTTAGTCAAGATGGATGATTAAGTCAAAATGATTGCAATTGAGTGTGTGTATAGAGAAGAAAGAGAGCATGCACAAATATGTGGAAATTGTTATCATTGGTGAATTTGAGTGAAAAGCACACCAGTGTTGCTCTTACTTTTTTCAAGTTTTCTGAAAGTTTGTAAATTTTTTAATATTTTTGCTGATATGTCTCCTCAGACAAGGGAAACAAAGGCAAAAATAAACAAATAGGACTACATCAAACTAAACATCTTTTGCACAGTAAAAGAAACATCAACAAAACAAAAAAGAAACCCATTGAGTGGGAGAACATATTTGCCAATGCTACATCTGATAAGAGGTTAATTTTAAAAATAAAGAACTTATACAACTTGACACCAGGAAAACAAACAACACAATTTAAAAATGGGCAAAGGAACTGAATAGACACTTCTTCAAAGAGGACATACAGATGGGTAATAGACATATGAAAAAGTGCTCACTACCACTAATCATCAAAGAAATGCAAATTAAAACCACAATGAGATATAACCTCACATCTGTCAGAATGACTATCATCAATTAATCAACAAACAACAAGTGCTGGTGAGGATGTGGAGAAAAGGGAACCCTCATGCACTGTTGGTGGGAATGCAGACTGGTGCAGCCGCTGTGGAAAACGGTAGAGAGTTTCCTCAAAAAATTAAAAATGGAATTGCCTTTTGACCCAGTGATCCCACTTCTGGTAATATATCCTAAGAAACTAGAAACACCAATTCAAAAGAATACATGCCCCCCTAGTTCATTGCAGCATCATATACAGTAGCTGAGATCTGGAAACAGCCCAGGTGCCCATCAGTACATAAGTGGATAAAAAATCTGTTGTACATTTACACAATGGAATACTACTCAGCAGTAAAAAAGACAAAAAAAAGAAAATCTTACCTTTTGTGACAGCATGGATGGACTTGGAGATTATTATGCTAAGGAAATAAGCCAGTCAGAGAAAGACAATTACCGTATGATCTCACTTCTATGGGATCTCATGAGCAAAATAAACTGATGACAGAGGCTTGTATACATGAAACAGACTGCCAGCTGCTGTCAGAGGGGAGAGGGTTTGGAGGACTGGATGAAAGGAGGTGAAAGGATTAACCCACAAACATATATAGAGAACACAGAGGCACAGACAACAGTGTGGTGATAGCCACAGGGAAAGGGGGTGGGGAAAGGGGAAGGTAGGCAAAGGAGGGGGAAATGGAGATAGAAAGAAACTTTGCTTGGGGTGGTGGGCGCATGATGCAGCATGCAGATGATGTTTTGTTGGTTTGTACACTTGAAACCTGTATGGTTCTGTCAACCACTGTCACCCCAATAAATTCAATTTTAAAAAGATAAATATTTTTTTAAATTGAGGAAAAATTATTTTTTTCCCTTCTTGTTCTGGGATGAGTCAGATGAGAATCCAAGAGTGGTTGTAGGGAGATGGGGAGGGGACCTGTGAGAAAAAGAAGACTGGGGAAAGAAGGCTTCTAGGTATATGGAAGAAACAAGGCCCATGTCTTAGGTTTTAGGGTAATTAACAGTGATGCCCAGGTCAACCCCGAAACCCCCATGGCTTAACACAAAGAAAGTTTATTTCTTGCCCTAGTAGAGAAAAAAAACTGAGTCTCTGGAGGTGAAGTAATCTGCCCAAAAGCCAAAACCAGTGACAGCCAGAACTCCCACCCAGTTCTGTCTCCAAGGCTCATGTTCCTCTGAGTCCAGCACATTGCTCCTGCGGGAAGGACTTGCCAGTGGGGTCCTGAGGTTAGAGTGACGCTGTCCTCCATCCACATCTGCCATTCTTTTTACTCTGCATGACTGGATCAACACTCCATCCCGAGAGGCAGCCTGGGATGCCGAGAAGACCTCACGTTAGGGTCCAGACCATTCATACATTTGTTCTCAAATATCCTTGAAATGCATTCTTGGTGTTATTCCAGGACCAAACAGTGAGAAAAGTCCCTGCTCCCAAGGAGCTTACCTGCTGGGGAGGGAAAGAAACAACGAGTAAATGAGTCAATAATAAACTGAGGCCATGATAGAAGCTATGAGCTATGAAAAAAATAACAAAGCAGGGTAAGAAGTATTGAGGGGCAGGGAGGAGGAGGTCCGTTTGAGTAAGGAGTCAGGGAAGGCCTCTGCATATAGGGTCGGAGCCCTGAAAGAGTGAAGTAGGAAACACTTGAAGGCCTAAGGAGAGTATGTTGTAAACTGCGGAACAGCCCGTTGAAAGGCCCGAGGCTGTAACAAATCAGAGGTGATACAGGGACAGTAAGGCAAGTGTGGCTAGAAGGGGAGAGAGGCGGGAAAGAGAGGAGACAGGTACCTGGCAGAGTGAGAAGCAAAGACAGGGTTTTAAGGCAGGGCAGTACCCTGACCTAACTAACTTCCGTTCTCAGTCCTGACCTGCAGAATTCTGCGTGTAAAATGCAACCGCCCAGGGGACAGTTGATGGTGGCCTGGTGGTAGGTAGCCTTGGTGAGTGAGCAGTGGCCCGAGGGAGATGTATGTTGAAGAGCAGCCAGGATTTGCTGACAGATGTGAGATAAGAGGGGAGAAGGAAGATGGCCCCTGGGTTTTTGGTCCAAGAAATACTCTGACCAGTTCCACTTGGTTATAGGAAAAAAGAAATTTAATGGTAAAATAGTGTGGTATATGCCACATTATTGTTGTTAAATTCATTGCATGGTAAAAATTATGTTTTTTAAATCTTGGAAACAAAAGGACTAGGCTCAGTAACTGCTTAATCAGTTCTTCATATTGTTAAAATAGTGTTGATAATATTTGCTATGAGATCTGTTACGAGACTCAGCAAAAACAAAATGAGATAATATTTGCGAAAATACTATTCACATGGGTAAGTCACCTAATAACCAACTTTAATATTTGTGCGGCACTGTCAGGGTAAAATGTGCTTTCTCGTGCTTGAAGTAATTCAATTTGCTAACAGTTAATATTGTGCTAAAAATCGGGTGGACTGAAACCCCTGTGACACTATGCCTCACACTATGTGAAATAATCATTAGCACCACCAAAGAAGGAGTCTCTCTGTCATTTCCTATTTCTTGGCCTCTCTCTAGAGAGACAGCTCCTGCAAACAAAAGCAGGCCAGCCCCAGGATCTGCAGAAGCCCAGCAGTGCGGTCCTCGGGCTGTTCCTCCTTGTATTCAACACAGCACAGCCTCTGTGGATTGTCCCTCCACGCCACGTATGAGGGACTCTTCCTCTGAAATTCCCCATCTCCCTTGCTTTGACAGACCCCAATTTGTTCATCATCAGAGCATAGTGAAAACATGAGGTTTTTTGTTGTTTTTGTTTTTTAATTAGATGATGACTGACTACCAGAAAACAAACCCTTACTTTATTAATAGAAAAAGAAAGGTTTCCAATTTCTTTTTTATTATTTTATTTATTTATTTTTAGAGAGAGGGGAAAGGAGGGAGAGGGAAAGAAACATTGATTGGTTGCCTCTTGCACACCCCTAACTGAAGACCTAGCCCATAACCCAGGCATGTGCCCCAACCGGGAATTGAACCAGCAAACCTTTTGGTCCACTGAACCACACCAGCCAGGGTGGGTTTCCAATTTCTTAGAAGAAAAGTAACACAAGCCAGCAAAGTGCTACAAGATTAAATGCCCACGTTTTTTGTTCTGAGAACTCCCTGCCACACTGCAAATGACCCATCAAGGACAACTGCTGTCAGAGCTGCTGTGAGAGCACTTCGCAGGGGACTCTTCACACAGAAGCCTGAAACAATATTCTTCCTGTTGTAGAAGCTCTTGGTGTAGAGAAAACTTATCAATGTAGAACACAGAATCTCGCTTCTTGACTTCAAGAAAAATCATGAACTAAGTGACTGTTTTTCTGATACAGTCTGCCAGAGTGCTCTGTGAAGAACCCTTTTTTATTCGACCACATGATCCAGGTGAGAGGTGAGGTGAGGGTGGAGAGGTGCCTGTGTACTAACAGGTGATGCGGGTGAGGTTCTGCGCTCCACTCTTTCTGCGGTCAGTACATGGAGGGAGGAAGAGGCCACCCACCAATGACCTTAGGGCTCCCAATTGACAGTCTTTGGGCAGCCATTCCTATGGTGGGCTCCTTACAGTCATAGGCATCGGAGACTCCAGGGCCTCCACCAATCACACCGCGCCCCTGGGAGGAGCCATAGTCACTCTCATCACATGCGCACACCCCGGAGCCGCAGATCACACACTTGCCATCACATTTTTTTAATATATTTTATTGATTATGCTATTACATTTGTCCCATTTCCCCCCTTCTCTCCCCTCCACCCTGTACCCCCCTCCCACCCACATTTCCCCCTTTAGTTCATGTCCATGTGTCATACTTATGAGTTCTTTAGTTTCTACATTTCCCGTACTATTCTTGCCCTCCCCCTATCTATTTTCAACCTACATTCTATGCTACTTATTCTCTATACCTTTTCCCCCTCTCTCCTCCTCCCACCCCCCTGCTGCTAACCCTCCATGTGACCTCCATTTCTGTGGTTCTGTTCCTGTTCTAATTGTTTACTTAGTTTCTTTTGGTTTTGCTGTAGGTGTGGTTGTTAATATTTGTGAGTTTGCTGTCCTTTTACTATACATGTCTTTTCTTTATCTTCTTTTCTTAGATAAGTCCCTTTAGCATTTCATAAAATAAGGGCTTGGTGATGATGAACTCCTTTAACTTGACCTTATCTGAGAAGCACTTTATCTGCCCTTCCATTCTAAATGAGAGCTTTGCTGGATAGAGCAATCTGGGATGTAGGTCCTTGTCTTTCATGACTTGGAATATTTCTTTGCAGCCCCTTCTTGCCTGTAAGGTCTCTTTGGAGAAATCAGCTGACAGTCTGATGGGAACTCCTTTGTAGGTGACTGTCCCCTTACCTCTTGCTGCTTCTAGGATTCTCTCCTTCGTTTTTACCTTGGCTAATGTAATTATGATGTGCCTTGGTGTGTTTCTTCTTGGGTCCAACTTCTTTGGGGCTCTCTGAGCTTCTTGGATTTCTTGGAAGACTGTTCCCTTTGCCAGCTTGGGGAAGTTCTCCTTTATTATTTGTTCAAATACGTGCTCAATCTGTTGCTTTTCCCCTTCCAATTCTGGTACCCCTATAATTCAGATATTGGAATGTTTAAAGGTGTCTTGGATGCTCTTAATCTTTTCCTCAATTTTTTGAATTCTTATTTCATCATGCTTTCCTGCTTGGTTGATTCTATCTTCCTTCTGGTCCACTGTATTGTTTTGAGACTCATATTCCTTCCTTTCACTATTGGCTCTCCTCCGCGTGTCTTCCTGCATCTGTTTTATGGTAATCTGCATTCTTTCATCTAAATTTCGACCAAAATCAACCAGTTCCGTGAGCTTTCTGATCACCAGTGTTTTGAACTGCGCATCTGATAGACTGGCTAATTCTTGGTCGCTCAAAAGGATGAGTCCTGGGGGACTGATCTGCTCTGTTGAAAACATGGGTTTTTTTCCCCCTTATCTCTCCTTTTTTTTTCCGGTCTGGTTGCTCTAGTTACGGTGGGGGGCAGAGCCTTAGGTGCTCACCGGGGCTGGGCACCCCAGTCGCTAGATTGTGACGTTATATGTGGGGGCAGGGCGGGGCGGGAGAAAACAATGGCGGTAGTTCCGTTCCTCTGGGCTCAGACCCTTGTCTGGGCTTCTGGGCCGCGAGTTCTGCCCTGGTCCACAATCGCTGCCCCTCTGGGTCTGCCAGCCGCAGCTTGTGTACTCAGGGATCACCGCTGCCTTCTTGCGCCCCCGGGTGGCTTTTGCGCCGATTTCGCGCCAAACCTTCCCCCGACCTCCGCGCGCCGCCGACCCGAGCCAGCCCCGCGCCTGCCAGGCTCGTCTTTTCCTACCAGTCCGGATGAACGCGTCTACTTCAACTTCTTGGCTGCCCGACTTCCATTCAGATAAATCCTCTGCCGGATCTGGGTGTTATTCTGATAGTAAATTGTTGTAAATTATTGGTTTTCTAATCTTGGTTGTGCGAGGAGGTACGGTGCATCCACCTATTCCTCCATCTTGCCGGAAGTCGCCATCACATTTTTCACACAGTCTTCTGATGGCAACAGCAGCCTGCTTGCCACCAAAGATCAAATCCAAACATCAGCTTTTTAAACTGACAATTATTTTTAACATGTGAGCCATTGCTGCTATTGTTTTTTTATTTACCATTCTTTATTCTTATCCCTGTAGGGATTTTTTTCCATCTGGGGATACTTAGAACATTAGACAGAAATACTTAACGGATATTTTCTTTTAGACTCTAACTCTTTAACCAAGGAACATTTCAGAAGTGTTCTGCTTTGGGTCGCTGTAGATCCATGGAAGTATGCCATTTTGATAAAAGTTTTGCTTTCTTACATATAAATACCAGAGAACAGAATGTATGACAATAATAAATATGATGGCATGAACCTTCACAGCCTCTCTTCTCACCTGCTAAGCAACATTTTGCTAATGTCCACCTATACTTTGTCTCTTCCCTCAGTTTTGGGCTTTATTAGTAGTTCAGAGTGAAGAGTCTACAAGTGTGTGTGTGTGTGTGTGTGTGTGTGTGTGTGTTGGAGGGAAACATGCCAGGCAAAGCAGGAGGGAAATATTGGTAAAATTCACATTGAAAAGAAAGCAAATGACTGATGGAAGAAAATAAATTGGATCCCAGGGAAGAAAGGAAAAAAGGCATGAGACCATTCGAGTTTCTGAGAAAGTATCAGCAGAGATTTTGAGAGACAGCTGCTGTGTGGAGAGGGACGTTGAACTGACAAATAGAAAGAGCTGCTTTGTAAGTTTTGCTCAACATTAAGTGTGTATCTGACCCCTGCACCCACCACACACACCCACAGCCTTCTGAAGTGAAGTGTTCATTGCTGTATTTGGGGGGACTGTTTTCTCTGAATTTTATACTATGCTAAGACTGGGCCACAAAGGGCTTGCCTTAGTAACTCAAACTACAAAAATCTCAGGACACTAGGACACATTTTCTATTCAATATTTAGAAATTTTCTATAAACATCGATTAGTGACTCCTAACTTTAAGACTAAGAGGATCAAAAACACATAGGGAAAATGTTAAAGGATGGTGCATTTTTTAAAAAGATGTATTTTTGAGCTGTTAATCACTTGGTGAACCTTCGGGAAAACTCTGCCATGAAGCATTGCTACTCCCCTGAGCTCTTCCTGAAATCAGAAGCTTTTTGCCAGAGACTTTCAGCATTTTTCTTATATCTCTGTTATTACATTCAATTTATTCTGCCTGGCTTGTTTTTTCAAAGAAATTTCTTATTATAACAGTAATATATGTTGGCCTGGATTTAGTCTTCGCCCTCCCTACCCCCAGATTTATTTAATAAAGTATAATTGATAGAATATATTGCATGTATAATAACATATTAAAGTATACAACTTGATTTACTATACATTGTAAAAGGGTTCCTACACTTGAGTTCATTAACATCCTCTCACATCGTTACTTTTTTTGTGAGAATGCTTAAAATGTATTCTCCTAGCAAATTTCTAGCGCACAACACAGTATTGTTAACTGTGGTCACCATGCTGTACATCAGGTCCTCAGAACTCACCCATCTGATGGCAGGTGTGTACACTTTGACCAACCTCCCCCCACTTCCCCCACCCTCAAACTCCGGGCACCCACCATTCTACTCTCTGTTCCTATGAATTTGGCTTTTTAGATTCTACGTACAAGTGAGATCATATGGTATTTGCCTTTTTCTCTCTGGCTTATTTCCCTTAGCATAATGCCTTCTGGTTTTATCCATATCATTGCAAATGGCAGGATTTCCGTCTTTTTGTGGCTGAATAATATTCCATCGTGCATACATACCATACATATCTGTTCATCCATCAGCAGACATGTGGGTTGTTTCCATGCCTGGGCTGTTGCAAATAATACTGCACTGAACACAGGAGTAGAGATGCCTCTTTGAGACAGCGATTTCATTTTCTTTGGATATATATACCCAAATGTGGGATTGCTGGGTCATATGGTAGCGCAATTTTTAATTTAGCCTGGGTTTATTCTTAATTGTGTCTTGTAAGCTCACTGAAGACAGAGACCATACCTAGTTTATAAAACAATATCATGGTAGTTCACAGCACAGGCCTTGAGGTCACACACACAAATTTGAACTTGGCTCTGCCACTCCTCAGTAAAACACCCATCTCTTCTTGTGGATGTTACTGTTGTCTGCCCTTGTGCAGGCTCAGTGCTCCCACGTATAAAATGAGGTAACACCTATTCCTCTCAGGGCAGTTGTGAACGTTAAATGAGAAGATGTACAAAAGTGTTTGGCACAATGCCTGACACACACAAGTATTCGATCAGTGGTAACTATTATTATGTGTATGTCTACTTTTTTATTTGAATTGCTATCATGTAGCACAGAAGTCACTACTCATATCTTTGCTGAACAAATCAGGGCTAAGAGAAGGAAACGGTGATAGGAGTCTGGGGGCTGGCACCCTTGTCTTACTATGCCTTTATTCTCCTCTGTGACCTTAAGAGTTGGAGTCCCAGGGACTGCTGGGGACACCTGAGGCCTGCTTCTGGCCTAACAGCCTTTCTGGAGGAGCCAGTACTAGGGCCTCCTGGGGAGTTCTGAGCCTCTCAGGGGAGTTCCAACTCAATCCCTAGTCCCTTCACTCCTCCTGCCCTCCCCCACAGCGTCTCTGGAGAGTCTCCTAGTGATGGGAACTTCCAGTGACCACCCTGTACCTCTGGGGGGTCCCCAGGAGTTGGGAACCCTCTTAAATACCACTTCCCGCATGAAGCACTTCCTGTTTTTCCAGGCCAGATAGAGTCTCTCCAGTTATATCACATGGCATTCATTGCCCTATTCTAGCGTTTAGCTTTCTGTCATTGTCCACTGTGAATTTTAAGGTCTCTGAGAGGAAAGTCTGTCTCTGGTTCCTGTTGATCCGTACAGTGAGCTGTACATAGTTCCCAAGTAATGACTGTTACACTAAATTATACTGAAGCCCGTCTTGGGGCTGCCGGTTGCGCTGAGCTATAACTTCAGGCCTTGCCCTAAACTCAGAGCTTTAAGATACAAACTTCTGCTCCCTATGGGAGAACACAGCCTCTGTTCCATTAACAACATGGAGTTTGTTGTTTGATTCATTGTATAAAGTTCCCAGCAAAAGATTTCAAAAAGCTGGCAGGAATCCAGAAGAAAAATTTTATACAGTGGGTAGATTGAGATTTACAAGATGGTAACATCAAACTTTTCCTCTCCATAATTTAAAGTTTATTTTTTTTACATCACCCAGGTATTATATAGGAGTGTGGTGGAAATTTAATACCTGTAACAGCTGAAAACAATCTGAAAGAATTCTGACTCTCTTAGCAGACAGTTTACTTAGTAGTCATATAGAAATAATAAAGCAATAATTTAATTGGTCCTAAACATGATTTTTCTGACCCACCCAATGTGCACAAAATTGTAAATTTCTCATTCGCAGTTATTATTACCACAGTGCTAAAGTGCCTGGCCAAAAATAATATTTTACAGCT
Source organism: Phyllostomus discolor (assembly GCF_004126475.2). Taxonomy (NCBI): domain Eukaryota; kingdom Metazoa; phylum Chordata; class Mammalia; order Chiroptera; family Phyllostomidae; genus Phyllostomus; species Phyllostomus discolor. Next base: position 26,627,052 of record NC_040904.2, on the reverse strand, counting down.
TTTATTCTGAGTTGTTTAACTTAATTTAGGTGTAATAGCATCTCAGGAAAAGTTTGCCATCTCAGCAACTGGCTTTTCTCAGTTGACATAGAAAAAACATTACCTTTTCAACTCCATCGTTCACTGCTTAGACTTAAGTTCTGCCTGAAGAATGCTGCAGTGTCTGCTCTTGATTTCACACGGCTTCTCACAAACTCGGCGAGTTTCCCGAGCCCCTCCGCCAGCCCGTCCCCGGTGAGGGCGCAGCAGGGCTGCACGTACCAGCTGCGGTCGCAGCAAAGTTTCTTCACTCTGAACATTCTGGTGATGTCCTCGGCGGTCAGCGCTCCAGGCACATCCTGTTTGTTGGCGAATAGAACAACGGGCACATTTTTAATGTGTTCATTTTTCAAAATGCGCTCGAGCTCTCTCCGGGAGTCTTGCAGTCGCTGTTTATCTGCGCTGTCCACGACGTACACCAGCCCGTCGGTGCGCTCACAGTAACAGTCCCACACGGTTCTCATCTTCTGCTGCCCCCCAACATCCCAGACTGTGAGTGAAAGACTCTTTTCCAGCTCGATCATCTCCACGTTGAAACCTACAGTTGGGAGGGTCACAGTGTCCTCCACAAGCTTGAGTTTGTAAAGGAGAGTGGACTTCCCAGCAGAGTCGAGTCCCAGAAGAAGAATTTGGGCTTGCTTGACTTTAGGGTTTTTAGAACTCAACAGACCCATTTTAAGCTTTTCTCCCTTAATAAATTGTTGTCCAGAGACAGTGTGTGCCCTCCAGGTTTCCTCTCCAGCATGAAAATGCTGGGAGGAAAGAGAGCACATGCTTTATACTCTCTTCTATGAGGCACTGTGTGTACTTAATGTTGTGGCTTATCAGTTTGATTATGGATAAACAGTGTTTTATTTGCAGTCCCAGCCAATCCTGAGGAATCTGTGGGGTGAGTAACCAGGCAATGTCACAGTAGCTCAAGTGGGAAACTCTCGGAGAGTGAGCAGGACTCAGGAGGGGCCTGCCTGGGTGATGCTGCAGCTTCTTCTTCCCAGGTTTTAGAAATGTGTGGAAATCAAAGGTTCAGGCATGCGTGGGAATGTGGTTGGGCAGCAGAATAAAAACTTACCTTGACAAGTGGTTGGTAGAACTTCTCTAGTTATTTGACCATTGATCTTATCCCAGTTGTAAATAAGTAATCAGACTTCTGAAATCATCAAGAGGGAGTTTATCTCACACTTCCCCATGTGTAACTTGAGTACTTTCCCCTTGTCCAGATTACTCAACAGGAAACATCAAACCACCCGAGTTGTGTGAGTCTCACTCCCATGACCACACAGAGGATCGATTTAACTGCTTTAACCTTCTAGGCAGAAAATTTACTCTACTCACAGGGCCAGATTTGCCGGGGAGAAAGTTTGTGACACAAACACTTAAAATTAAGCGCACAGTCTGATTAAAGATGACAGGTTAATTTATTTGGAATCAATACCTTAAAAAATATTTCCATGTATTTATCTCCACTCTTTCTCAAGATTCCACCAAATGATGGTAAAGAAATAAAAACAACGTATAGCCCTGGTTGGGTGGCTCAGTTGCTTGGAGTGTTGTTCTGTACACCAAAATGTTATGGGTTCAGTTCCCGGTCAGGTCACATAGTACCTAGGAGGAGGGTTTAATCCCTGGTCGGGGCACATATGGGAGGCAACCAATTGATCAATCTCTCTCTCTCTCTCTCTCTCTCTCCTCTTCTTCTTTCTCTAAAATCAATAAACATATCCTATGGTGAGGATTAAAATATAATAATAATCATAATAATAAATAAATAAAACCAACATGTAAACCCATAACAAGAAAACAGGAAAGTCCCTTGAAGGGTGAGAGATTTTAACAAAATTCTGGCAGATGGGATAGGGATGGAAGACAGTGGTAACCGATGCAGCAGGATGAAGCTGCGGCTCGGGGTGCTGCTGCGCAGGACATGGAGGGAAGAGGCAAAAACAGAGGGGGTCCATAAACGTCTGAATCAGGGACGGCACACACACACACACACACACTCACAGCCCTCTGCTAAATAACATTTCGGCAATGAGAAGTGACTCCCCAGCCAAAAAACTGAAGTGTTTTTTCTAAAGAAATTGAATGATGTCAGAAAAAAAGACCTCCAAGTCTTTTTGGCAGTTGGGGGTTTACACACCAGAATGCTTAACTCCACATTCAATTAACCGACAGCCACCTTGGCAGTGGGCGACCCTGCCCATGCACACAGAGTCCCCAGTTGGCTTTTTCGTACATAGACACTTCTATGCTTAATATAGAAAATGCCTTTAATATAAATGAGGGAAAGACCAAGATAGAAATAAGAACACTTTAAGAAAGTTTAAACAAAAGCAGTGCAGGGAACAGAAGAAAGTAAGTTTTAATTAATATTTCCGTGGAGATTTAAAAAGATATTTCATCCATAAAATAATAAATGGATGTTATTAAAAAGGCCACTCAAAAAACAAAAACAGAACTCTTGAAAATTAAAAGTATGATTTAAAAAATCTGAATAAAGATCAATAATAGGTTGGAAGGAAATCTTTTAGAAAGTAGAAGATAGAAAATATGAAAGAAAAGATAAAAGATGTAGAGGATCAGTTCAGAAGTTTCAGCATCTGACTTATAGTACTTACTCCAGAGGGAACACAAAGTATATAAATGAGGAAATTATTAAAAAAAATGACTATTTTCCAAAGCGAAAGAATAAACTGTCGACATTGAAAGGCTTCCCTCAGTGCTTAGCAAGTCAATTTTTTAAATAGCTATAACAAGGCATATAATATTCATATTTTATTTTTACTAAAACTAAAATTTTATTTTTTTAAGAAACTAAGTACTATTCTGGGTATAGAAAGTACACTTATGAAGAAATTATTCAAGATTTTTAAAGAAAAATTAAGTTTTTAACCAACTCACTGTATCTCAGAAACCAGAGATAACATTTTCATTCATTTATTCATCCATTTAGTCATTCATTCAACATATCAACATATATATATGTTGACATGCCATTTGCTAGATTCCAGGGAGGTCAAAGATAAATGAGGCCAGCCCTTAGGAGGCTTGCATTGGAGAGAAGGTAAAAAATGTGTAAATAAACAAAAATAATAATACACAGTAAAAAATCATAAATGTTGTAAGGGGAGAAAAGCTAAAGTATCCTGGATATTTAAAGATTATTTCAGGAGGGGGGGCATTAGGGGAATTATCTAGGGAAGGTTAAATACTGAACTGAGCCTGGTATAGATGTGGTGGGGGGACAGCATTGATGAAAGAGATGGTCTGTGTGAGCAAAGTCTCCGCAACGGGAAAACATAACGTGTATATGGGAAAACAACAGGAATGCAGTGTATGCACATATATTTGTTTTTCCTACAAACATGCTTAACTAGCATGAGGAAACCATCACACAAATCTAGATTGTAGGACATGCTACAACAGTATGCCGTGCCATAACAGACAGAAAAAAGAGAAGAGAAAAAGGAACAGGGGAAGAATATTCTAAATTAAAAGATACATGATTTCCTAAATACATTGTGTGATCTTTGATTGGATTCTGTGTCCAAGAAAACGATTAAATAAATCATGACAATTGAGGACATTAGATGCTGTTATTTATCAATGTCAGGTTTTAGGTTTTTTTCTTTATTATTGATTTTTAGAGAGAGAGGGGAAGGGGGGAGAGAGAGAGAGAAACATCAATTTGTTATTCCACTTACTTATACATTCATTGGTTGATTCTTGTATGTGCCCTGACTCGGGAATTTAACTGGCAACTTTGCCTTATTTGGATGATTCTCTAACCAGATGAGCTACCCAGCCAGGGCCTAATGTTAAATGTCTTGAGTCTAGTGATGATATTTTGGTTATATAGAAGGTTCTCCTTTTTCTAAAAAGACACACATTAAAATACATAGGGGTGATATCAGCAAGTCAATTTCCATTGATTTAGCAAACACACGTATATACAGAGAGAGAGCACAGAAATATGGTAAAAGTCAATAATTGGTGGAGTTAAGTGAGAGGTATTGGGTGTTTACTGTACTATTTTTTAACTCTCCTGCAGATTTGAGAACTTTCAAAATAGGTTGAAAACAATGTAATGAGATGAACCTATCAAATTAGTCTGAAGTCTGAAACGATGTAGAGAAATAATTTAGCTTACACATGCGTTAAGACTGTACTGCCAAAGATGAATTTAGGAACTCTGACTTCATGACCACTTGAGCTCATCCCAACTCCACATTTTCAATAAATTACATTTTTGAAGGTTTACCATTTATTTTTTTAAATTAAACATGGTATGTTCTTTATAAGATCTACCGTCAGCATGCATGTGCCTTCACTCTGTTTTCCATTTGACCAATGCTGCCTTGTTTTCAGAACAGCCAAGCAAACAATGGGTTAAACTCTGGATGATTATATCCAAATGAAACAATAATCCTCCTGTGAAAGGAAGTAAAATAACTTCTTTCTCCATACTACTTTCATGAAAAAGCCTACAAATATTTTAACATCCTTTCCTATTGTTCCACAACATTTATGGATTCACTTGTCCCAGTCAAATCTGAGGGGAGGCAAGGTATTGGTAGTTTGTAAATCATTGTAGATTATACAAAAGGGAAAAAAAAGTAGAATTGTGAGAGAATTACTACTGGCAGGCTCTGAGTAGCACAAAAAATTTGCTTTAAAATACAGGAATGAACAAAACATTTTAATTTCTTATCACAATGATGAGAAACAAAAAGCCCTAAATTAGAAACTCAATCATGTAGTGACCAAGTAAAGATATAGAAACTTATCTTTTGGAAGAAAGTGGCAACTTATTCTATTATCATTATTTTTCACAGATTAAAAAAGAATCAGGATGTGGTCATGTGGCTTGCTTAGCTTATGCAGACTTAGAATGCACCCTGTTTTCCTTATGATAACTTATTTTTGACAGTCTTTTAAAAAGTAAACTTTTAGAAAAATGAAGTCTCATATACATATAGTAAAATGCGAATATCATACATGCACAGCTCAGTGAATTATCACATACTGAATGCACCCATGTAACTACCATGAAGGCTAGGCTTAATTTTTAATTTTCCATTTTTTGTTGCAAGTGAAAATTCCAGACTTCAAATGTTTCTACACCAGTTGTCAGAAATATACTCTGTTCTCAAACATGTAATGTAAACAACAGGTACTCATTATCCTAGCTTAGATTCTTTGAAGCTGGGAAGAATGATATATTCCAACCTACAAAGCTTTTCCAAGTGCCATTTTTCCAGTATAGAACCAACACTTCATCACCAAAGGCAAAGGACTTTACTGGTCACATGGTAGACCATTGGATCTGAATTCAAATCTAGCCTCTGGCAAGTGTTGAATGGTGATAGAATCAAGGATGTTATAATAATTACTTATGTTATATAAAGCAAATGTGAAAACACATTTCACAGAACCTGGCACCTGATTGATGAAAATTTTCTTTCTCTCTTCCTACAAGTTTTATATATTGGCTAACATTAAAAAATACTGGCAGTTCTTAACCTTTTGCAGACAAGAAACAATTTGATGATTACCATCAGAGTATTCCACTGGCAGAATAGATTACTGTGTGCCAGACCTCTTTCCCAAAGCCCAAACACTTTTATTCCCCCTCCCCCAAAGAAGATTAATGTGAGCAAGGAGACAATGCAACAGCAAAGGGGCAGTCTGAGAGCTATCTGGAACTCAGAAAGGGAAGTAATACTCTTTGCCTTGGTGAACATGGAGATCTGTGTTATAATTTATATATAGTATTCTCTGAATGTCTGACCAGCCAGCCACCAGGGGCCCCAAAGAACTGGGTGGTGCCCCCTGACCACCTTCACCTCACTGGCTTCCTTTACACTTCAGCTAAATAAGGATGCAAACCATAGGTTCGCAGAGATCTCCATTCTTTATAGTTTCTCATTTCTCTTCTAACTCATAGTAAATCTGTAATTCTTCATTCAACATTTATTGAGTACACAATAAGTGGTCAGCTCTGTCTATCTGCTGTGTTCAGAATAAGAGAGTTCACCCTTTAACAAGTAACTGAGGGTTGAACTGGTTTGTTTGCTTGTTTTTAATCTTTCACAAGTACTCTATACACAATGCTGCTGTTTTAAGAAATAAAAATTTTATTTAAAAACAATATTTAAAAATTTTTAAATCATCTGAACATCTAAAAATCTAATGTGATCATGAATTTCACTTTTGTCTATTTTCTTCCTGTCCTTATTTATGTACATATATAATTTTGACATGCTCCATTCATTCATCAAACTTGTACTGAGCATGCAATATGCCTGGAAATAATGAAGACACTGGTGATATGGATATAATTAAAACAGGCTCCAATGTCAACGAACTAATAGTCTAAGAAGGAGACAGACACCAACATGGCATGGATATTGCTATACATAAGGTAAGAAGACCTCAAGGAAGCACAGGAGTCATCAAAAGGAAGGCTGAAATAGCGAGGTGAGTCCAGGAAGCTGGAAGCAGTTTCACAGCTCTGGAGTTGAGAAGTGCAGCGGCAGAGGAATAGGAGAGGAGGCTGCAGGGCGGTGCCAAGCGAGCGTGGCTCATGCACGGGGTGCTCACGTCATTTATCATCCCAACTCGGACAGCTCTGGAAGCAGAAGGGGTACTTACCGTGAGTATGTCAGCAAGCAGGACTGTCCTGGAAAATCTAGGCCCTGTGGTCACCCTAATAGAGGCCACACGAGACCTGCCTGGCTTCACTAAGGAAAGAGGAGAGGTGTATCCCCTGAGCTGTGATCCAGGATACCAAACAAGGAAGTTTGTCATATAGAAAAGCCATGTGCTATGAATTCGAGTAGCATCTAGAGAGCCCAAAAATATAAAATAGTCATCCAAGAGTCCTAAGTCAGAGGAAAAGGCAAGGAAATTTGCAGATGACGTGACTGTTTACCTGGAAGACCCACAGAACTGGGTGTTTGTCAATCAAGACTTCCATTGTAGGCAGACACGAGATCAACATACAAAGATAAGTAGCATTTCTCTTAGCCAGCAGTAACTGAGAAAGATCCCATTCTCACTAGCGATAAAAACTGTAAAATACTGAGAGACAAATAGTCCTTGTTATAAACTACCAAGATTCGAAGTCTATTACTGTTGTACAGCCTAATTTATTCTGGTTGACATGAGGAGGCAGGGTAAATAACGTCCCCAAACCATGTAACACTGTCCAGCACAAAGAAAATAATGATCTGTTTGTGCATTTATAAGGAAAGCTTGCTAAGAAGTACTAGTAAGGGTAGGGGGCAGCAAATGCTAAAATAGTACAGTTAGTATAACATCACTTACAGGAACCCCTATCCCACATGTCACCAGTGGCTACTATATTAGACAGTATCGTGCTAAATAAGCTGAAAAGAAAAAAGTTCATATAAGAGAGCGAGAGAGCCCTGGCCAGCATGGCTCAAATGGTTGGGCGTTGTCCCATAAAGCAAAAGGTCAGGGCACACGCCTAGGTTGCAGGTTTGGTCCCCAGTGGAAGCACGTAGGAGAGGCAGCTGATCCATGTTCTCTCTGACATCAATGTTTCTCTCCCTCTCTTTCTCCCTCCCTTCCCTTCTCTCTAAGAAATAAATATTTTTTTAAAGAGAGAGAGCAAAGGAAAGTGGCTCAGATATGGCTGAAAAGAAAAGGAAAGAAGGAGGAGAAGAAGAAGGAAAAAAGAAGAAAAAGAGGAAAAAAGATGTGGCTGAGGCCCGGGGGGGGGTGGGGGTGGGGGGGGGGCGGGTGGAGGAGTCACAGGAACTGACCAGATCCTCAGGTAGGTGTAGGGATCTGAGAGTGCAGGGGCCTGTGCTCACTTCTCAGGTGCGGCCAATGTAAATAGGCCACCAGATAGTCTGTGACAGCCCCCAGGTCTCCCACTTCCCCTCACGTCTCCAGAATGGCCCCGGAGGACACCGGTTTGCCAATCCCTAGGAGGGGTGATGACGCAGCTCAGGGAGCATCACCACAGTCGGGAGAGGGTCGCTGCAAGTGCTGGACGGCCGCCTGGAGTCGGCGGGAATGCGGACGGAAGCAGAGAGTTCCAGCCTAGAACCCAACACTCCACCCCACGTTCCTTTGAACTTAGATGCCACTCAGGGGAGATGGAGGGAAAGGGGAAGTTCTGAATTCAGAGACTTTAACAGAAATAATAATTTAAAAAAAAAAACAGAAGTAAGTTTATCTGCAATCTACTGACTACTTCTGCTATCAGGAAAAAATGAAAACTTGAAACAGACATTTAAGTTCAGTTCTAGATTTTTAAGTTCAGTTTTGTGAAATGAAAACAGCTCTGTCAATCCTGGACCCTGTGCAAAGCGGAGCAGTAATTACCAAGAGGGTGAAACAGTTCCTCAAAGTGCAGCTAGGGCTTTAGAACTTCGGGTTAGAGTGGCCTCCACCAAGGGCCTGTGCCCAGCCCTGCAGAGGGAATGATGATACAGGAAGAGCCCCATGGCCTGGTCTTTGTGTACTCAATTGATTCTGACCTTGCTTTCTCCTCCCCCACCCCTGACACCTTGTTTCTTCTCTGCTGTGCCCACACTGACCTCTAGAATTAACAGTTCCTTCCTCTTTGTGGGTGCTCCCGAAAAAGCAGGAAATCACTGCGGGCCATTACGGTTGTGACACTGCTGGAATCTAGCCCCTAAATCCAAGGGCAGTGAACCCCAGAACACAACTTCTCCATCTGCCTCTTCGTTTGATTTGACTGGCTTCTCCAACTCACAGGGCTAGCCTGGCCGTCCCCAGGTTTGCAGCAGGTTGTTTTCTCCCTGGCACAGACCTTGCTACGACCTCTTCCCAGGACTGGGTTTCTGGGGTACCAAATTCCAGGAGGCACTCTCTCTCAGGCTGCCCCTGAGAGCAGATGCCCCCCGATTTTCCATCCCAGGGGCCGCACTGCCTCACCCTAGCCTAAGCCCTGCTGCTTTCTTCCACCTGGAAATAAGACTCCTTTCTGCCCTGGCCCCACTGCCTTTGTGGGCAGCCTCAATGTCCCAGGTCTCTCCTCAAAACAGCCACACCTCACAATGAAGTGACTGGAACAATGAAGAAGTCGCAAAGTGGCAGCAGGTCTACCCTGTGTGCATCCACTGAGCAGGACAAGTAGAAACTGCCAGGAGAGCTCCCCCGCTTTAAATTGCAGAATTACAGCATGTGGGGCCCAGAAGAGACTTTATTGTAATTTTATGTGCCCACTAATATTCAGGATTGTGAAGCTTTATCTTTGTTTGTTTGTTTGTTTTATTTTGGCTATTCTCAGAAGGGCTATTGACAAAGGTATTCTGGTGGTGTAGAGAGGAAAAGTCACAGTGAAATCCATGTAACCAAGTCAGCTAAAGACTGCAGCTCCCAACGATCAGTGACACAGTAATCAGAGCACTGCTAACAGGACTCACAGTATATAGCAGAACAGTTTACATTTCTGCAGTTGGATTTAAGCAAATGTCTCCCTGTCCTTAAGTATTAGATGGGACCAAAGTAACATAAAAAAAATAAATGATTCCAAGTTAAAAATGAAATGTCATGAAATCTCCATAGGACCAGTTTGAAAGACACCACAAGTCAAGGCAAGTCAAGGATGTAACTCTACACCCAGGCTACATTAGACACTGACATACTATTGCTCAGTGAGTCTAACATAGTAGTTTTCCTCTGAATGCCAGCAACTGGGCTCTATATTTAGCTAAGTTTCCCAATCCTAGGAAATCCATTCAAGCATGACAGTAATGAGTGAGCAGTTTTTTAATATCTTTCTACTCAGTATATTGTAATCTAATAACATTAAGAACTTGCAATCCTCAAAGCATTTTTTAGGTACTTAAATATTCTTCACCATCCACCTAAGTCTAAAAATGTCAGAACATTTTATGGGCGAGAACCCGATACCAGACATTAGTGACTCATCATCAACAGGACAATCATTCTGTCCCCAGTCGAGTGACTACTCCCATAGACAGCTTACTTCCTCTGCCAAGAAATGAGTCAGTTAACTAATCTGGTAGCAGAACCATCACTTTCATAACACAGTTTTCCCCAGTTCATTCTATAAAGACTAATATTCATCACACGAGAGCCATCAGACAGAAATGTTTGAATCTAGGTTTATGCACATTTCAGATACACATGTTAAGTTTTTCAGCTGCATAAGTTTATTTCCACTTGTTCTGACTTCCCAAGAAATGTGACCTTACATAAATATTTCAAACAGGTGCCTTAACTCAGAAAATTAAATAAAACTAGTTAAATAAAATATCACCATAAATAATTTTAACAAAATATCCTCAAAGGACAGTTCAGAGAAAAATCAGTTACAAAGGGGGCTGCTAGTAATTGTCAGGTAATGAAACTATGTGTCTTCCAAAATTTCTAAACTGTATTTCAGAGAAATCACTAAATATCCATCTGTAAAATTACCAATAATTTGATCTAAAGATTATTGTTCAGATTTTACCTAATAAAACATACTAGTGCTTTGTTACTGGAGTTTTATTTTTCTGATTCTAAATGTACAGGATGACACAGCTTCTTACATAAATCTTGCTGGTGTTTCATTTCCTTTGTAGCTATCAAAATTATTGCCAAATTATCATATGACCTAACATAAAATTTTAAATAAAGTTAGCATTTCATTTATAATGTGATCCTGGAGAGTCTGCTTATTAATGACAAATCCAAAGCATCATGAAATTAAATATAAAATACCACAATCTTATTTACTAGCCATATAGCAAAAATGTACTGCCTTCTCTTAACTATATAATTTTTCATCCAAACCAAAGACACATTCAGCTTAATCATCAGAAAGGTTAAAAGGCAAAAGTTCCTCTTGCCAAGAGTGAACAGTAAAATGGATCAGAAAATACTGATTTAATAACACGGACCTGTGTTCAGGGGGACCTGGCCATAAGTCAAGCACAAGAGGGTTTCTGTTCATGGGGAGAGCGGCAACTCCTCCCTCACAGTTCTTATTTAGCATCAAGCCTTCTGTTAATACAAGACTATTTAAAAAAATCTAAAAAATAATCCAAAAAGGTCCCGAGAAAGCCTATGACATAAAATGGCAGTGTTTCTCTCCTTTTGAAATCAGGGCAAAAAGTTAAAGATACGAATGAAAAGCTCAACTGGTTAACTCAAGGGCAAACACTTGATTGCAAGGTAACTGGAAAAAAGCTGAATCAGTTCCGAGTAGTAAATTGGAAACTAGATTTTCTTAAAGGCACCTCTATCACTGATTCATCTGCAAAGTGGGCTTTCTGCAATCACTGGATGGGTGCCACTGTTACACGGTTTCACTCAAGGATCAGAGCGTCTGTCCTAACGACTAGGACTGCTTTCGCTTTCCTTTGGCTATGTCTGTGGCGAGTCGCTGCGGCACTCTGGCCAGGTAAATGAGCATATCTACACCTCATCTGGGCTTCCTATGAAATACCGGTCTCCCCAGAAGCTGCTGGAAGTATTTATTAGACAATAATTGTAAAAAACTTTTCCAGTCTTACATGGCAGTTGTACACTGAGTAATGATGGTTACAAATGAGGTATCCTCCAAAGAAACTACTCTGAGGTTCATCTGAGAATGATTGAGACTCAGAAAGAACTTTGACTCAAACATTCTTGAGCATCTAGGGGTTCAGGGGCAAAACTCTTCTTTACCTCATTTTAGAAAGAGTTATGGGAAAGAAAGAATATGAAAATAACTATTTATGCCCTAAATAATGATGTTTTCTACTAGTGCCAGTACATATGCAGGTGTGTGTGTGTCTTTAATTAAGACTAGATTTTAATTAAGGCTATATTTTTAAACTTCATTTAGAAAATTTACTGGTTTTGACCACATCCGGATATGAGAAATTAGTTCAAATAAGATGTTTATTATCATAAGGGGAATATCAATATTTATTAAGTCTCGTGAGAGGGATCTACAAAGTCAGTTGGGGTGGCAGGAGCATGGACTTTGGAGTCAAACAGACCCGGGCTGAAAAACTGGCTCTGCCGCTCTGCCACTTGCTGGCTGGATGGCTTTGGACGAATTACTTAACCTCCTGAGTCTCAGTTTCCTCATCTATAAAACAAGTGATGATACCTCCTTTATAGAGCTGCTGTGAAGATTAAATGAGATTTCATTTGGAAAAGTGCCTTATCCTGAGGCTGGCTGTCCATCAGGCACTTACAAATAGCCACCACTCTCTTTCAGCTGAAAACTGCACCTAAACATGATGTCGTACCTAAAGAATCCCATTTGAGAGAATTTCGTCCAGCGGTTCATTGGCACTTCTACAGAATCAAAACGGATCAAGACTTCCACACTACAAGTGTTAGAGATGACTTCTCAGGGGTAATTGTTCTTTTCATGATAGATTTTAAGATTATACTAGTACTTCATGCATTTTATACACCATACCCATTTTATGTTTTTTCAAAGCAAATATCATTTGTATGTGTATGTGAGTATATAAATATACCCATGTATAATAAATATATATAATTATTTTTTTATAGACAACCACTGGTAGCCTGTGGAATACTGCACCTATTTTTAGGATGTCAGCAATGGAAAATCTGAGCTCTCACCCAGCTTAATCGCTTCCCTTCACAGGAGAGAAACTGAGCTCCAGAGTTTGGGTAACTTGTCAAAAATCACACAGCGCTAGAACTGCGAATAAAACTCTAGTCTCCTATCAACCCAACGTTCTTTTGGTGCCTTTAAATATAACTTAAAAGGCAACAGAGCATACTGTTGCTTTAGGGAAAAAAAGATCCTGATCAGAGATTAGAAACCTCTCCAAGGCAGGAATCATATGTTATTCATTCGTTGTGTGTAATGGAGTTCTTCAGAAGAGTGAGTGTGGAATAAATACATTTCAAATGAATTAACGGGTTTTTCTTAAGGCTACAGTGCATGTGACTTTTGTGGGGATACTAGTTTAGCAAAATTGGGCTTTGCTGTATATAATAGTTAGGAACCACATTACATCTCTGATGACGTAGCAAATAAATAGTGAAACAGTTATCTGGAATTTTTAAAAAATGATCTGGCATTATATAAAGTAAGACTGACTGCCAGCATGGATGACACATACTAAAAGTCCCTTTTTCTAAAGAGTAAAGACTATGTTTTTGTACTTAAATCAAACAATTGCCTGAAAATTTCACATTTTCTTCCCTATCTACATAGAGTCTTGGACTGTGTTTCTGTGAGGTCAAACATCTTGATGAAAACTTTAAAATAAGGTAACTATTACGATGTTGATGCAATTGCAGTATAAATGAAAGAATCAGTTTACAACCGAATCAGAGAACTTATATTATATTTACATAGTGAATTTACATAGTAAAGTCATTCCAACTGTTGCAGTATTGCGCAGCCATTGAAATTCATGAGCTTGAAGATAAGGTGGCAACATAAGGGGAAATGTTTGTGGTCGAATATTTCACGAGGAAAGCAGTATTCATTGTCATGTAATTTTATAGAAAAAGAATTCTGCACAGAAAATGGCAAAAAGGAAATATACCAAAATAATAAGAGTAGCTGTGTTAGGGCGGTAGTAATGTGAGTGCTTCCTTCGTATCTCTGGTTACATTACTTCTGTAACAGAAAAAAAAATTAACAAGCATTGTACAAAGAAAATGAGATCTATAAAAGAAAATATAGTAAATATCTGTGATTCATAGCAGTCCCAAATCTTTTGAAAAAACTACCTCACATTTTTATAGTTCTCCACAATGTGAATTCTCTCTTCTAGAAGTAAATGCTAAAACTTAAAATATCCTAATTTCCCTTGCCTCTTTCTGAGTCTAGGGTGAGGTTCTATAACTCAGTTTCTGCCTTCAATTGCTCCTGTCAGAAACTGCCTGAAGAACAGACAGGGTCCAGATACCCCTTCTGCTGGCACGAGTGGTTTCAATGTCATGGTTCTGGGGGCGACAGTGGGAGAAGCAGTGTCCCCATTGCCAGGACGAGTTTGCTTCTGGGATTGGTGGTGACTTGACCTAGAACCTAGAACCTGTTCCTCCTGCCTTTCCAACGACTGCTTAGACTTTCAAATCTCCCTTTATAAATCCCTTCTCATTTAAATCCCTTCTCCCTTTATAAATCCCTTGGAGTTGATTCTTTTGTCTACATCTAAGAATGCTAACACATAAAAAAAAGGCTAACAAAACTGGACCTAACTAAAGAGATCATTCTGAACTTCAAAAGAACACTATAATCAAATAAAAGACCTTACCCTGACCAGTGTGGCTCAGTTGGTTGGGTAGAGTCCCATAGCTGAAAGGTTGTAAGTTCGATTCCCAGTCAGGGCACATTCCTAGGTTGTAGCTTCAATTAATTCCCAGTCCGGGTGAGTGCAGGGAGGCAACCAATCAATGTTTCTCCCACTCCCTTCCTTTCTCCCTTCCTCTCTCTAAAAGCAATGAAAAGAAAAAAAAGCCATCAGGTGAGGATAAAAATTAAATTAAATTAAAATTAAATACCTTTTATCAAGTCATTTAGGGGCACAGCATTGAAGAGTTGGTATGTGACCCTGCAGCTCTCTTCTGTGGCAGCAACCAGGCGGCCTTGTCTCCCAGGTGAGGCAGCTACGAGATGTCAGATTCCCCATTAGCCCAAGTGCTGGAGAGACTGTGTGGGAAAGAGCTCCTCAGCGATCCAAATAAAATATGTCATGTGATCAACAAATAAATTTCTGTTATGTTAGGAGATTCGGGAGTTAATTTGTTATCATAGCATCATTTAACCTAGCCTGATTAGTACGTGATATCTAAAGTGGGATGTGTTTCATGATCAAAATAAATGTGAAAGCTTAAAAAGCCTTATATGACTAGAGAATATTATATCTCATAAAGGTAGATAAAGAATGGAGTAAAGGTCTGTTGTTATTTTGCATCAAGAAAAGATATCTGGGTTTGCCAAAAAGCAAAGACAAACACAAAAAAGTAACACATTATGAAGAAGAACTCTAAATATTTAATGATTTTAAAAACAACAACTAAGTTATGCTTTTCAGTTCTCACACTAAAAACTAGAATTTGTGTGTGTGCACAAATTAATTTCCTTAAAATAACCCCCCAAAGCAGTATGCAATAATAAAAGGAAAACCATATTTATGTATTGTGAATTTTTTGATCTTCTGAAGAGAAGCGAGAGAAAATTGCTTCCTTCAAAACTAAACGAGATGGGAATGCAACACTCTTGCACAGACTCATCTTGCTTGTTTTTGCTGCCCTTTTCCTTTGCAAATGTCTATTTTGGCCTGTAAACTACAACAGTACTTCTTTCTGCTGATTAGTACATGACCTTTATTTCATAAGATGTATGATGTTTTTTCACCTGAAATAGCCACTTATTTTCTACGTATCCATTATAAACCGCACCACCCCGTCTGCACTGAGTGACGTGGGCCACTGGGCCAACACTGGCAGGGGAATCATCACCCCAATTCTGTTGTTTGAATGAGCAACAACAGGACATTCAGGGTTCAATGTCCTGATATTGGGTTGGCCAAAATGTCCATTACGTTTTTTCTGTACAATGACTCTAGTAGTGTTTACTTGTCTTTAACTTTATTAAAATTTTTTTGTTAGATTGTATTGTGACAGCCATCACGTCAGCATGTATTTTTAAAAACTTATCAAAATTGGTGAATTTTTGTGCAGCTACTTCAATATTGAAGATGGAAGAAGATATTAACATTTTAGTGTATTACGCTTTATTATTTCAAGAAAAGTAAAAATGCAACTGAAACACACACAAAAAAGTTTTGTGCCGTGTATGGAGGAGGTGCTATGACTGATTGAACATGTCAAAAGTGCTTTGAGAAGTTTCTTAGTACAATTGACATTTTGGCCAAATAATTCTTTGCTGTGGGGCTGTCTTATGCATTGGGAGATTTTTAGCAGCACCCTTGGTCTCTACCCACTAGAAACCAATAGCGGGAGACGGCTGACATATTCAATATATCCAAATCAATAAAATTATTACTGAAAATGAAAAATGTGTCTTTCATTTTATGGAAAAAAACCATATGGACTTTTTGGCCAACCCAATAAATGATCCTCTACCATGACTTAAAGACTGTGAGTGTAAAGTGTTTTTGAAAGAGTTGGGGCTTTTATTTTTTTTAAAGATTTATTTATTTATTTATTTATTTTTAGAGAGGGAAGGGAGGGGGAGAGAGAGGGGGGAGGGAAACATCAATGTGCGGTTGCTGGGGGTTCTGGCCTGCAACTCAGGAATGTACCCTGACTGGGAATCGAACCTGGGACACTTTGGTTCCCAGCCAGCCCTCAATCCACTGAGCTACAGCAGCCAGGGAGTTGGGGCTTTTATTTTGGTTTGTCTATAGCACAGAAGATCAAGTAAGAGAAAATGGGATTAAAGTAGGAGACATTTCTATCAGACATTAAGAAAAACTTCCAGAACAAAAAAAAATACTGGAATGGATTATTGAAGGAGAACACCTGGTCATTTGTCAGGCACACTATTAAGAAAGACTAACTTTTCTTAAGGGAGAAGACTGAGTCAGATACTCTCTCAAAGACCTTTCCAGTTCTGTGGCTTCATGATCATAAGAGTGACATTTTCCCATAATTCTCTTGGCTTCTCTTGTTTTTGTTTATATCAGTCAGTGTCTCTTGTATCTGCCATTGACTGGTGTTGCTGGAAAATGGTCTATACCTCTTCCCTAGCCAAGTGAACACAAACATGTATACACACACCTAGAAGAGGAGTCAAATAATTCTTCAGCAATCCCACAGATTCCAAACTGTAGAGGAAAGAATTCACCATTACCTTCCTTATTGAACCGGTTCATCTCTGAGCATGGTCCATGAGTACAGGCCTCACTGACTAGACCCTGAGGGTGTCCCCCAACTGATATTCCCTTGGCAATGGAAACTGTTCTCACAAACCCTTGTCTCTCATCACACCACCCCCTTCTCTTCCACCATCACAGTGCTTTTACTTACTTCTTTTCACCCCTATGTGGTCTCTGCTCTTCCTCTCCAGGAGTGACCCTTCCCCAACATTAGCAAGCATTTGTCCTCCTGTGTCCTGGCAACCCTCTCCGTCCCTGCTGGGGTGCTGAGTCACAATTCTTCCTTCCACCTGTTCCTGCTGCTGGGTGGGAAAAGGTGAAAGGTTCATATCCTGCAGCTGGAGATTTGTTTTCTCTTTCTCCCCACCTCCTCCGCCCACCTCTGCATTAGCCATCCACTGAAAAAGTTCAGACATCTTGCATCAGACTACTAATCTCTTGCCAAACAGCCCCCTACAGGTCCATATATGGGAGTTATATTCCCCTTGCTACTATAATTTAGGAACCTATTAACCAAACAAGTACTGTTTTGCTCTCAGCCTTGTATAACATTGCAAAGCCCTCTTTTATTAATTAGTTTTGGGACTAGCCATTGTCCTCCAGTATGGAAAGGC
Organism: Phyllostomus discolor; assembly: GCF_004126475.2. Classification (NCBI taxonomy): domain Eukaryota; kingdom Metazoa; phylum Chordata; class Mammalia; order Chiroptera; family Phyllostomidae; genus Phyllostomus; species Phyllostomus discolor. The sequence goes on along the minus strand of NC_040904.2, from coordinate 26,609,561 downwards.
AACCTCACCATACATGTAAGGTGTTATGTAAACTGCAGAGGTCAGCAAATTGTGGCTATGGCCTGTGAGCCAAATCCAGCCCAAACCTGTTTTATGGGACACAGCCATGCCGGTCTCGGTCCATAACTGCTCCTGCTCTACTTATGATAAGGTAATAATTACTCTGTATTAAACACTACCACTCTATCTAGTCACTCAAGCCGGGAACCTAGGGGTCATCTTTGGGTTGTCCTTTTCCTTCACACTCCACACCGAATTAATCAGCAAGTCACCAGCTCTTCCTCCAAAAGTTTATAGTAATTCTAATAGTCAAAGCTAAAAGAGTTAAGTTGACACTTACATTCCCAGGCTGATTTAAGAACCAACTGAGAGGAAGACACAGAGGTCACACAAATGGAAATCAAAATATCACCTTCCTTGGTAATAGAGCTAACACTGACAGCTCATTCTTCTACCTGCACGTGAACAAACCCTGATACTGTGACCCTACAGCCGGCCAGTCACAGATCTCCCTGTGCAGAAGAGAATGCCTGCCCTTGTAATACTGACCAGCATGGAGGACCAGGGCAGAATGTACACCATGACACATGCAGCAGGCAGGCAGCTTTCTAACAGGAGGAAGGGAGAAAGTTGGGGAGCCTGCTGGCATCATCCGGCACTGCCGGACAAGTTCTGGGAGGAGGGAGTGATAATGAGGAAAGACCAGGAAGGTTACCAAGAAGTCACAAGTAAGAGGATTCCTTTCTACCAACATTCACCAGGTTTTTGTTCTCTTACCCCATTAAACTTGACCATGAACTAGGTGTGGCTGCCCTCCTTGGGAGACAAGGATAACAATCTACTTGGGCAATCCTTGCCCCACTGTCAAAATATTATTCCCCCCAACACCGACCATCGCTCTTTTGGGATGCTGGTAGGCAGTGCTTTATTTTTAACCTCAGGAGGGTCATCCAAGGTTTGGCAATGAAATAAAATAACAACATAAACATATTCCGATCATAAAAATGCCATCAACATACAAAGTCTCAAATTTTAATATTAACTGCCTTTTCCAATGGATTTTCCAGGGAGGAAATTAAAGTTAAAAATTAAATTGCATGCAAATTAGTCCCAAGATGTTGGAGGTCAAAAGAATTAAAAGTCAAAATTTTATTCACCTGCACTTGTGGGTTAAAGATCCAAAAATTGAAGTCCATACTTCATCCTGTCTGATTTCTTATTTCTGCCTGCTCTCAGCTAAAGGGGTCCTTCTGTCAGGTAGAGCTAAGCTGTCTCTGGTAGCCCAACCTGGGCTCTCTTCTATGGGATGGACACAGGTCCTTAAGGGAGCATACTGAGTACATCCCCACTCTGTCCTGTGTTTAGAAACTCACCAGAACACAGAAGACTATCCCAGTACTGGCCCCAATTCACCAAACCTAGGAAACACATCAAGTAAAATGATGTGTCCAGAGCCCAGAGTCAGTGTCACCAGTGACCCCAGTAGAGATGCAGTGGTACTAGATGAGAGGAAACCTCTTCATGGTGCCAGTGAGTCCAGGCTAGTTATCTGAAGTTCACAATGTCTGAATTCACATGGAATCTGGATCAATCTCCCATCTGGTAGTTAATTTTGACACCATGTGTCTGCATACTGTGCCCGGGGGTGGCGGCAGTGGTACTGGGGATATGCACGGAGCCTTGTTTCTAAGATAGCAGCATCAGAGACGTTACAATCCTCTTGCAAAGTTAGAAATTTGTGTTGGTGGCAGCTCAAATAACCAGGCTTTTTTTGATGTGCTCCTGCCTTCCTATTTATTCATAACCTCTAATTTTCCGTTTTCCCTCTGAGCTGCATGTCTCTGGCATCCCAGTGCTGAACCGAATTGGGCCTTGTCAACAGCCCGCCAGCAGGCCCCTCAGTCCCCGATTGCAGAGGGTACTTTCCATTGCCTCTTGCTGTGGAATTGCTTAGAATTATAAAATCTGTCTAGAAAAGAGACTCCTGGACTGAATTACTGTTGTTGCTTCAAAGCTTGTGTTTCTCATTGTCTGCGGGAATTTTTTCCTCTCCAGTGGGCTCCTTGGTTCACCGCCTTTCCTACACTTTTAAATATTCCAGGCCTTGGATAGCATTTATTTCTGGAACATCTTAAACTAAAGTACCAGTATGTGCCTCTACTGCTTCATTTCCCTCTACCGTTACCCTGCTCCTTCCAGAATGACTGAGGTGAATTTAAGAAGTAACCAACTTCTTAAATTGGTTACTTTCTTTTTCTAACACACAAAGGGCTAGAATTAAGGGCCTTCTTAAAATTTCTCTTTGCCTCCCAGCCCAGAAAATAAATTGCCTAGCATATGCCTTTAGGTGTTTGATGCATAGAGGTCCACCTTACTGAGACATATGAAATCAATAACTTCTAAGGCTACTAAAAGCTACACTAAAATCTTGGCCACTTTCTCCTACCCATGTTGGATAGTCCCACCTGGAAGCTATTATTCCATCAAACCAACATCCAGTCTGAGCCTAGACTTAGTTGATTATTGTCAGAATGCCAATTCCATAAATTTCTCCAACACACACGACCCGAAAGGCACAGGCAAAACCTGCTTGCCACCTGCAATAACTGTCCCCAGTCTTACCCATACAATGATTATTTGAGTATTTTGTGCCTTTCCCTTCTAAAATCGATCCAGATTCTTTGTGACCACTTGGTAGAGCCACCCAGTCTTCAAGAGATTGTTCCCCAATCACCCCTGCTATGGATTCTTCATCTGCTCCTTTCAGAGGGCCTCTCAGTTCTCTCCTGGATCTGGCTGGCTAGGGACAGGGAGGATGAATTCAGTCAGGGGTCTTACCCTTACCTCTTTTCATTTGTTTTGTAATAGACCCAGTCAACTACTACTAAACCCGTGATAATTAAAACATCTTTACCTTTTCTAATACCTCTTTAAGAACAACTAGACCTGAGTACAATTCCTGTTCCTTCTGTGCATATGCACCCTTGCCTCCAAGAGCTCATACTGATCTTCCTCTAGGTCCAGTCTCTACGCTAAGCGCTCATTCCGTTTCCACCATGGACTGAATGTGGCCTTCCCAATTCATGTTAAATCCTAACAGCCAGTGAGATGTACTTGGAAGTCCTTTGGGTTGATTAGGTCATGAGGGTGGAGTTCTCATGAATGGGTTAGGACTCTTATAAAAGAGACCCCAGAGGTGTAGGGATCAAGTGAAAAGGAAAAAGGACTTAAGGACATGGACAACAGTGTGGTGACTGCAGGGGGGAGAAAGGTATAATAGGGTCAAATGGTAATGGGAAAAATACAACTAAAATCAATTTTTAAATAAATAAATAGCCTCCAGAGAGCTCCCATTCCTTCCACCATGCGATGTTACAGTGAGAAGACGGCTGTCTGTGAACCAGACACTGAATCTGTCGGTACCTTGACCTTGGACTTCCCAGCTTCCAGACTGTGAGAAATAAATTTCTGGGATTTATAAGTTACCCAGTTTATGGTATTTTGTTATAGCGCCCTGAATGGTCTAAAACAGTTACCTAAGAAAAGTTTATCTTTCTAATCATCGTGTCTTCCTTTACTTTGGTTTCATTCTTCGGCTTCCTTTACTCTTACAGTCAGACTGATGCATAATTTTCATATTACTGCAATTCCTCCTTGATTTCCTGAGGAAACTATTGCTGGGGTGGAGGTTGGGGGATAGAGAGTTCAGGCACAGGCCTTCGAGTTCTTTTTCTGCTTCAATCCAAGAAATTGCTTATGCTCTCTAAGAGTTTCCATTCCTGTGTATGAGTTTATAAATGAAATTTACTATCTCTTTATGGGAGATTTGCAATATGGATCTCCCAAATCGAAAGCCATGGCTAGACCTTGTATAACAAATCCAGAACTACTCAAGGTCACATGGTATGGCTGATTCTTGAGTCTATGGACAAGCCATATGAATTTTAGTTGTATCACAATTTTCTCTCTTAGGCTCAAAACAATGTAAAGTGGAACAAAAACTCAGGCAGCGGATCCGACACTGCCTAGAGCCGGCAACAGTTTAAAGCCAGAACCTATCTACCACTCAAGCCATAATCATCTCTGGCCTTGATCACTACAACAGATCCTAACTCACCTCCCCGCCACCATTCTTGCCCCCCAACAATTTATCTGCCATATAGCTGCCTGAATGATCTTTTAAAAACTTACTATAAGGTCAGAGGACACTGTGAAGAAAGTGAAAAGATAACTCATAGAATGGGAGGTTTTTGCAAGTCATGTGTCTGATAAGGGCAGGTACGCTGAATATAAGAACTTTTATAACTCAACAATAAAAAGACCAATAACCCAATTTTAAAATGTGCAAACAACTTGAATAGACATTTCTCCAAAGCAGATGTGCAAACAGCCAATAAGCATATGAAATGACTCTCAGCATCGTTGTCAATAGGGAAATGCTAGTCAAAACCACAATAAGATATTTCACACCCACTAGAATTGCTATAACAAAAACAGAAAGTAACAAGTGTTGGCAAAGAGGTGAAGAAAGTGGAATTCTCATACATTGCTGGCAGGAATATAAAATGGTGCAGCCACTTTGTACATGAATTTGGCAGATCCTCAAAAAGTTAAACATAGAGTTACCATATGACCTAGCAATTCTATTCCTAGATGTATACACACAAGAAATGAAAGCATATATTCATACAAAAACCTGTACTCAAATGTTCATAACACCATTATTTATAAAAGACAAAAAGTTAAATAATTCCAATGTCCAGATAAATGGGTAAATGAAATGTGGTATATACATACAACTGAATGTTGTTTTGCCACAAAGAGAAATGGAGTAGTGTAACATGCTACAAAATGAACAATCTTAAAAACATCATGCTAAGTGACAGAAGCTAGATATGACAGGTTGTATGATACTGTTAACAATGAACGGCACCAGATATTAGACCTTGGTCCTCATGTTCGGCTAAGAGAAGAAGTCGAGCCAAGGAACTCAAATACAAGTGAAAAGTTATTTAGAAAGTCACAGGGGTAAAAGAAGTGAACCATGGAAGAAGGGAGCCAGCTGGGCAGCATGGACTCGGGATACAAGTTTCAGAGGCAAAAGAAGGGCTCCTGGAGCTTAGGAGAAAGAAAGGTAAAACTAATGCACTTGGGAGAATGGGGAAAGAGTGGGTAAGGGAAAGACAGAGATGGAAACAGAGTTGAATCCTTTATCTTTTATCTGGAGGTCTCTTGGAAGGATCTCAACAGAATATCTATCAGCTTTCCAGGTGTGTGCTTTCAGGGTTGTGGTCTCTACCGATTGATCAACTCCAAGGCAGGGGATCATTAGTCCTGGCAGCTGGTCCTGATGTCAGCTGTGGCATAGTCCCACCTGGCCTTGCTGCTGTTCTAAGCCTGGAGTTGAAACACAGCTGAGGCCTACATGTTATCTCTAGTTTGACTAAAGCTCTGTCTGTATGGTCAATAGACCTGAGGCTTTGTTCCTAAGATTATTTGATGTGGGTCATAAACCCATTGTCCAAGGGCTTAATGCTTAAGGGAGTGGTTGTGCAGGGGCTTGTTTGGGAGTCCTGTGAGGCTTTGTTCCTCCTCTAAGGGGGTCTACTGCATATCTAGAGAAGTGCCCAAGGAGAAACATCAGGGGAGGGTCTGAACCACAGGACCAAAGAGATATGAAAGGTTGGGGGGCGGGGGGGGAGGGTAAGGTCCCACCCTAACGTTGTTCGTTGCTAGGCACCTGGGGCTTTCCATCCAGGGTGACCTTCTGTACCTGACCTATTCCTATTCTGCTCATGTCTGTGTAACTGCTTGCTATATCAATTCCATTTAGGTGAATGTCCACAATAGGCAAACCAATAGATACCAAAAACAGATTTTTTTGCCAAGGGCCGGGAAAATGGTCAAGAGGAGTAACTGCTAACAGGCATGGTGTTTCTTTTGAGGGCGATGGGAATGTTCTGGAATTAGTAGTAATAGCTGCACTCCTTATGAACCGCAAAAAAAACAATGAATTGTGTACTTTAAAATGGTGACATTTATGTTATGTGAATTGTATCTTAATTTTTGAAGACACAAATAAAGAAAAAAACTTACATCAGATTGTGATCTTCCACCAGTTAAACTCTGCAATGGCTTCCTATAGCACTCAGAAAAAATCTGACCTTTCTTAGGCCTGTAGGCCCTCTAGGATATGACCCCTGCCTGCCTCTCCTCTCTCACGGCCCACCACTCCTTTCACTCCCCTTTTCTCATTGACATTGTGTTGCAGGTTCACTGGCCCTCACACTCTTAACTCAGATTTTACACATAATCTACCTCCTGCTTGGAGTAGTCTTTGCCTAGGGCTTCTCATGGCCGCTTCTTTCTTATCATGCAGATCTCAGATCGACCTCACCTCCTCAGCTAGAGGCCTTCCTCACCAGTCCCATCACTATCTCTCATATTACCCTGTATTCCTCACGGCACGTATCTTGTCTGAAATTATTTGCTTATACATACATTCTCTGAGGATAGAGATTTTGTCTGCCTTGTTCACTGCTATCACCCCAGTGCTGCTATAGAGTAAATTCCCAAACAAACAGATTTCGAATGAGCAAATGGGACCTAATTTGTGTACATTGGAAACTTAGATTTTTTTTAAAGATTTTATTTATTTTTAGAGAGGGAAGGGAGAGAGAAAGAGAGAGAGAGAGAAACATCAATGTGCAGTTGCTGGGGGTCATGGCCTGCAACCTAGGCATGTGCCCTGACTGGGAATCGAACCTGCAATGCCTGGTTGGCAGCCTGCGCTCAATCCACTGAGCTACGCCAGCCAGGTGGACATTGAGATATTTTGATGGCACTTGGGGTGTTGAGGGCTATACCTGGTTTTGAATGAGAACCTCAGAAACTCCATTGCTGGACATACTGTGGCCGTATGTATAGCATCTAGCATAAGAAACAGGAGGCACCGGGAAACATACTGAACCTCCCTGCTTTCCTGCCCAAGGGATGCAAACAGAAAAACCTGCTTCAGGAAGAAAGTCTGAGCATGTTCCCCTCAGCCTGAATAGCCTAATTTGAATTGAGTATGGTAAACAGTAGGGGCCAGTTAGCAGGGTCACCCCTGGGCCTCATTGTTCGGGATCACCACGCAAGGGTTTCCCCGAGTGTTCTGCTCTTCCCCAACTACCTGTAAATCACCTGTTCTCACTTCTGAAATTTAAATCTCTCCTCCCAACCCCAGCTTTTCTCCTTTCAGCCAAGCCCAATGCTGCCTCACAGTCTTTGGTATTTTTTGTGCATATGTGAATTCCCTATCCACATGCATTAAAATCTGAATTTCCTCCTATTAATTTGTCTCTGTTGATTTTATTTGGCCCAACTAGAACTTCAAAGGTGGGAGGAAAAGTATTCATTTTGTTTAGCCCCCACAGTGTTACTGGTGGAAGTGGGGCTCTTGCAGTATCTAAATGAAAAGAATTTCCTGAGACCCACACAGGAGGATGTGGCTCTGTGGTGTGGTTCATTGATGGTGAACAATTAACGGGGTTTCCCCTTCTGACTTCCCAATGTCCCATCTCTGTCTGTCTCACTGTAGAAAAAAACCAATCTTGTCTTCAGGGGGCCAGTATAAAGGCCACTGCCCAGAGTTTCTGCTTCATATTAAAGTACAATACAGCCAAGCATACAGCTAGCTCAACATGTGTTTCCAATTGTAGTCTATTGCTGTGCTGTGGTATACAGGCTCCCTCCTGGAGGCATGGGCCACGTGGCTTCTAAGGCCATGTGGCCATGGGGAGAACAGGTGCATGCACCATGCAAGTGTGGGTTACAAGCAAGAGAGAGCGAGCTTGCTCCTTTTGGAGCCCACGCAGTCTGCTGTGGGTCCTGGTAGCCACTAGACCCCACATGGTTGTGTGCTGTTGGGCAAGAGAGCACAAGAATGCACAGGTGAGTTTATTGCCTGGTGGGGGGCGGGTGGGTGGGGCAAGAGAAAGGGTGCTTCTTTTTTCCCCTGGGATTATATTAGCTTGGGCTTGGGATGGGCCAGGTGCCTTTTTCAAGATGACCAATCAACTCCCCAAGTTTTCACAGGCTGTGGATGCATCCACCCCCCCCCCTTAGACTGACAGGCCTCTACAGTCCAGCACCTCCCCCTGTGCCCCACAACAATCTGGTACGGAGAGCGAGTGGGAGGGAGGTGTTAAGTCTCTCGGCAAAGCATGATGCTGTGGTCCCCTGGGGTGTGAAGCTATAACTTTCTGGCTGAGAAAGCAGGCTTCTGCCTCCCAGTTTATTAAGATCAATGTCTAAGTCCCTTTTGCTCCCTTTCTCGACATCTAGGTAAACACCAATGGTAACAACAGTACCTCACCATCATTTCAAAATTACCCACAGTTAACATTTTATAGTTGTGAAAAGCATGGTGGAACTGGGCACCCTGGAGGAGATCAAAGGGAGGGTGGCAATGAGGTAGTCCACTGAGGTGTCCCTGTGACTTCAGCTTAGCTCAGCTTCCGGGCTTGTGCCTTGTTCTTGGAAAGAAGCAGTAATAAAGAGCAGAGCCTTTGAAAACCGCAGAACAAAAACCACATCTGCTTTGGGGCCCAAAAAGAGGGTAAGCAGGAAGAGAAGGATGAATGACATGACATCTATTAAGTGAAATTAAGGAGCAAGCATGAACATGCCCGTGTTGGCAGTGAGGGGGATGTGAGGGTAGTGAGGACCACAGGCCTGGCATCAGGAGGGCAAGTGGGGATGCAGCAGCCAGGAACACGCCCTGTGAAGTGGATGCCCTGTGGTTTCTATGAAGGATCTGAGACCTGGGATCTCCACATTTCGCTGATGAAGACCGAGGCACATGATGCTTTCACTGATACAAACTAGGGACAGTGCTCACATTCCTTTATTCAAATAAGGAAAATATTCTATTTTTATTCTGAGATGATCTATGAATCATAGCGTACATAAATTAAGTGGAAGCAACATTAGGGGGGAAATCTGTCACTGTATATTTTACCTCTAAACTAAGCCAGGTGGAAAAGAATGTAAAGATAATTTAGGTTCAGATTGTCCGATGAAGAATAAAGGTTACTGAGGTGGGGAAGAAAAGGCTTGGAGGGATGAGAAAGTGAGGTGGCACACAGGTTCTGAAGGCTGGTTTAGAAACAACAATTGATCATGTGAAATGGGGAGAGTCGAGTTTTAAGCTGAAAAAGATAAGGCTTTATTTAAACTCAGTTTGAACAATTACATGCAAAGTTTTGAAAGTAACTGAAAGCGATTTTCAGAAAGTTGACATAGAAGAAAGTGAACAGAGTGTGGTGTGGCCCAGCTCACCCAGACACACTGAGGTAACATCTAGGGATGTCTTAGATCGTGGATTAGACAGATTTCAGGTTATCAGAAGGAACCTACCACTTGCTTGCACAGATTTGAATTTCCAGAACAGCCTGCTGGGTGGCCTCCCCTGTCATGCCATCCCACACACTCCATCACTTAGAAAGCCAGCCAGAAGCAGGTCTTTAATCACTATAAAACCTACACTGCCTCCCCATGTCCTAATAAATCTACTCTGAACTCTGCCTGGCTTCCTAGCCCCACCCTACCTATTCAGTCTTCCTTCTCAGTTCCCTCCAGCACACATGCCTCTCTCAGGCCTGTCTCTCCACTTGTCCTGGCCTGGGCCTTTGGTCTGGAGAGACATAGCCTTGGTCTGAAATGTATGCTGTCTCCTATCTGCCTAGCCAATGCCATTCTTCTTGCAAGGTTGAACTTACATTTCAATTCCACCATGTCTTTCTTTTATTTTCTGTTTTTTAATTTATTTTTTATTGAATGTATTGGGGTGACATTGGTTAATAAAATTATGTAAGGTTTCAGGTGCACAATTCTATAATGTATCATCTGTATATTGTACTGTGTGTTCACCACCCCAAGTCTCCTTCCATCACCATTTAACTCCCCCTTTACTCTCTTCCACCTTCCCCCACCCCCTTTCCCTCTGGTAATGATCTTACTGTTGTCTGCATCTATTCGGGTTTTTTTCTTCTTTTCTTAATCCCTTCACTATGGGTCTTTCTTGATTGCCCCTTTCTTTGAACTCCCAGAATGCAACTACCAACCATATACTGCCATGTATTATTCACTATTCTTTTGCATGTATTAGCATCAGAAACAAGGGGAAAGAGAAGAGAGAGAGGAGTGGAATCCTCATTTGAGATTCTGATTTGGAGGTGGCTGTTGGTCAAGGATACAGGAAGAAGAGCAGATTGCTCCCAGAAGCCTTTGGTGCAAGAAAGGAAGTAGGGCCCATTGTAATGAGCACCCTTCCACTTCACTTTGCAATAATATCTGAAGTTCTAAGTTCAGCACCATGAGGAATGACAAAGGTATTTGGATGTTCCAGATAACTGAAGTTTACCGAGCAAATTCTTGGGCTCTACTCCAGATCTACTGAATCAGAATCTCTGAGGGAGGGGCCAGCAACCTGATTTTTTAATTGCACTCTAGGTGATTCTGAAACACAGTAATAGTGTTAGAGAACCATTGCTTAAGACCTTAAAACCTTAAAAATTGCTCACTATGTGGAACTATTTCTATAATATATACTTCCTTGTCTTTTGGAACAGAACAGACTAAACAAAAAGTGCTTCTTTCTTGTGGGGTCAAAGTCTCCTTGATGAACATTATTACTTCCTGCCCAGTGCCACTGGAACAGGGTGCACACCAGGCAAAACACTCCGGCACCACCCTGCCAGGCCACCTGGTCACCTCACACAGGCAACTGACTGCAACTGTCCTTTGGATCCACCCAGCCCTGATCATTATCTATTCTGTATCAGTCCTGGAGAGGCTCTTTAACATGGGGCTTTATGAAAACAATACAAAGACTAATTGCAACAGACTGAACTACAGTGTAAAAGAAAATGCACGCAGGTCACTCATTCCACCCACTTCTAGCATTCTGCTGTCATCTTTCAATGTCTCCACTAGAGTGGACATTTTTAGGCAACTCTCAGGAATGATTGTTCTCAGCTGAATTCCACTATTTGTATTATCCAGGCTTTACTGACCCTCCTCCAGATAACACACTCTATCTCTTACCACATTCTGCCCGGGGACAACTGCTGCCTTACTAATCAGTTCAGAGAACCCTTGAAATCTGTATTTGTAATTGCTCAAAGTTCAGATTTTACTAAGATATCTCTCTGAGCAATGGCTATGACAGGTTAGCTTTCCTTAATACACTGTGTTGAACCTGCCACCAGCTTCTTACTGCTTGGGAGCAGCACCTTTTCCGCATCTACATCTTGATGTGTGTCTCCAATCAGCATCTCTGTGCTCTGCCCATATTGAGGTTTTCAGTGAGATGTATATCCAGTTCAGTTCCTTTGGGGAAGAAATAACTTCCAGATTGAGTGCAAACTGAATATAGTTTCCTTGGAACTGAAAGTAGATGCATATGAAAAGTTGACAGATACTGCCGCATTGCCTCTCGCAGGGGTTTAGCCAAGTTCCCCAGCAACGGAGAGGGTGCTGGTTTCCCCACAGCCTCACTGGCAGAGACAGAAGCGTATTTTCCCTGTGGGTGTCTTAGTGGCCTGTGCTATCTTCCCATGACAGTCACCGTCAGAAAAACTTCGACCATCTCCCTTCAGCTGCTGACCCTTCCTCTTGGACACAGTTTTATTTTCAATTTAATTAAAAAAAAAAATGAGTCAAGAACTTACTTTGAAACTAGTTCTCTCAAGTGTGAAATCACAAAACTTGAAATCTCGCAATGATATTTGTAATGACCCCTATTTCTGTCCAAAGATGAGTCAAGAGTTTTAAAATCAGAAGAAAATGTTAAATGGCCCGCCTCTGTTTTCATGAAGAGTCTGTAGTCTCATGGTATCTATCTCCACATCCTAAGTCATCCTTTTTATTTCCATTCATAGAAAAGCACTGTTATGGGGGGGGGGGGCAAAAGGTTCCCTTATCACACGGCACTGTCCTATTCTTCATTTCTAAGATAGCTAGACTTCAAAAGTTAGTCTCTAATGCGGGGTGATAATAATAGGGGAAACCAGGGTGGGGAGGAGAGGTGTATATAGGATCTTTCTGTATCTTCCACTCAATTTTTCTGTAAACCTAAAACTGCTCCCAAAAATGTTAATGTTTTAAAACTTAAAAAAAAAACAGAATGGTCTGTGTTATAAAGTGCTGTTTTTATAATTGAGACATACATGTACAGAAAACAAAACACTGTACAAAGGCACATACAAAGAGAAGACACTCATTTAATACATTAGAATGGTGTTCTTTGGGAACAGTGAAAATGGACGTGGAGTGAGATGACAAAATAGAATTAACAAAATTAGAGAGGGGCATTGCACGGACCAATGATGATAACATGCCATGAACTGATTATGATCAAATCTGTCCTATGAAGTTAAAATAACAAGTAGTGGTCCTCACCCTGGCTGGTGTGGCTTAGTGGATTGAGCACTGGCCTGTGAACCAAAGGGTCACCAGTTCGATTCCCATTCAGGGCACATGCCTGGGTTGCAGGCCAGTTCACCAGTTGGGGGTGCTCCAGAGGCAACCACACATTGATATTTCCCTCCCTCTCTCTCCCTCCCTTCCCCTCTCTAAAAATAAATAAATAAATAATCTTTTTTTAAAAAGTGCCGATCTTCAACTTAGGCAGGAGGGCAGAATTTAGAGAAAGTAAAAAGAGCACACACGCTGCGGCCCCACTGCAGACCAGCCACATCGGAAACTCCATGCTTGTAGGCCACACTCGCGCATTTACAAAGTTCCTGTGTTAACCTCATCACCTATAAATGTCCAGAAATCCATATTGATATACATAATTGAAAAAATAAACGGGAGACAAAAACAAATCTTCTTTCTGTTAGACATTCAAATTATTTTTGTAGATACTCTTGCTCCAAGAGGTGGAGCTTAATCCCTCTTCCCCCGCATAGCTATGGGCTGAGTTTAGACATTTTCTTCTAAAGAGCAGAATGTGGGAAAGGGGAAAAGTTACTTTGTAGTGAAGAAAGCTGGAGAACACTACCTAAACTAAGTAGTCAAGGGTAACACAACCAGTAATGAGTCATATTGCCAGCAGATACCCCTGATGCAATGTGATGAGAATGGTACTTCGCTCCTGTGGCCATCCTCCCCAAAACCCCTAACCCCAGTCTAACCAGAAAAAAAATCAAATTGAGATGCATGTTACAAAATACCTAGTACCTGTGACTAGTACTTCTCAAAACTGGCATGAAAACTAGCACTCCTCAAAAGAGTAAAAAATTATAAAAAATAAGGAAAGCCTAAAAAATTGTCACAGATCAGAGAAGGGCCAAGAAGACATGATGACAAGTGTAATGTGGTATTCTGGATGGGATCCTGGCACAGAAAAAGGACATTAGTAGAAAAACTACTGAAATCCAAATGAAGTCCAGAGTTAGTTTAGCTACCAGCACTGTACCAGTGTTGGTTCCTTAGCTATGACACAAGTAGCCTGGTAATGTGAGATGCTCACAGCAGGGGAAATGGGGTGAAGGGCAGATAAGAACTCTCGGTGTTCTTTTTGCAACTTTCTTGTAAATCTAAAACTATTCTAAAATTAAATGTTAAAAGAACAGACAGGTTCTAACTTAGCAGGGACTTACAATGTAATTAAAATCCAGAAACCAGAAAGGAGAAACATTGTATTCAGATTCAGTAGGAGAGGGAAAAATATCTATTCATTTTTCACAGGAGTTATTGTATACTTCCTTTTTAAACACAATGGTGTTACTGAAATATTGTAAATGAAGAGAGAAAACAGAGATCAAGGTGAAAGCTCAGGAAGGCCAAGTGAGAGGTCAGAGGCTGTCAAGCAGGAGCCACAATGTCAGAGCCTGGAGCCCGGAGCCAAACACGTGGCCTGGACTTGTCCCATCAACACCTACTTTGCTCAGCAGTGCGACCCACTGGAATTGAGCTCAGTTATGCAGAAGGAGACATTTTGATGTGTGACGGAAGTCATTACTACCTGGAAATCTCCGTATCCCAGATTACCCAGAACTGTCCAGAGCATAATCTGGATATCGGAGAGGGTGCAGAGCTGAGCTACTGAGGGAGAAACTCGGTGAAGATTCTATTTGTGCTTCTCCGTGCGGGAGCTCCGCCACAGTGCTGTCCAATACCCAACATACAGACTGCAGCATCGTTTTCCCTTTTGGGAACAGTGGTGCTGCTGACTCATAACTAAAAACTACCTACAAAAGATCATTACTCCCACCAATAACACAGATTTTAATAGATTCCTATAGCTTAAATGACTACAAATGCTACTGTAGAGGAAAACATTAAATAAGAATTAAAAACTTAGCTTACATTTATTTTCATGTTATAAACTGATTATCACAGAAAGTTGATAATTTTAGAAAACCTTAGCTGATTTTATCATATCAATCCAGTGATAGAATGGGTATTATTTCTATCTTATAAATGAGAAAACATGAAGATCTGAAGTAATTCAGTGAATGGTTGAAGGGCATACAGCTAGTCAGTAGCTGAGAGAGGTTCAGACACTTAGAACCCAAGTCGTCTGGTGGCAGTTCTGGACCTGATGCTGGTCGCTCTATGCTCTCAGCCTGCCTGGCACAGCCAGGCCCCTTTGTAAGCTCACAACTTCCAGCTTGAATGTGTTGAAGGTGGGTTCTGAGACATTCTTTGGAGAGTTTGTGCCTCTCACACTGTCTTCGTCATGTGTTGTCAAGTGATGGGAACTGGCCTTTTTTCAGCCACAGTTCCATAAAAAGCACTGAGTTCCAGGCAAAGTGGAGGAGGTTTCTTACATAACATTTTTAATGCACGCAATGAAATGATATGGTGTTTGAGACTCTGAGCTTTGCTTTAAAAATATCCAGAAAGGATCGGAGGAGAAAGAGGATACGGATGACATAAGAATGGCCACACCTGTGTAAGAAATGGCACAAATGCATGAAGGTAGGAACTGCTTTTTAACACAAAGGTAGAAATTTAAGTGATGTATTAAGTGATGTACAAGGCTATATTATACGATTGCCCACACTTTTATATATTTGAAATTTTACAGAAAAGTAAATATATAAGGAAACAAATAATTAGGCACCTAAATTTGAGGAACATAACTAATTACAGTAGTTAGGGTAAGCTTACTTGTTTTAACACATAGCCCTTAAGAGGTCATCACTCAAACACAATAGAAGCCTATTTCTAACAAAATGTTTCAGAGGGGTGTCCCAGCCTGGAGGGGTAGAGGCTCTGCTGCATGAAGTCATTCAGAGACTCAGCCAGACAGGATTTCTGTCATGTTCAACACTCGTCTTCTAAAGTCACTCTGCTTATCCCCATCCTGGCCCATGAGAAGGAAGGAGCACAACGCCCATTCCCTTGAAAGCACAGTCCAGGAGGGCACATGGTACTGCTGCTGCATTCCATTAACTAGAGTTTAGTCACACAAAACACGCGGCTGCACAGGGGTGGGCAGTGTAGCTCATAACTGGACAGGCATAATGTGGTTACACTGTCTGTGGAAGAAAGAAAAAACAAACTTCGGTGGAAAACCAGCTGTCTCTGCTGCAATAATCTAGCTTAGCCATTAACATACACAGAGACCAATGTATCATAAAGCCCAAACTTCTAGCCTTCTCACTTGCATGGGCCTCTGCCAATGTCCTGTGAGGGACCTGTATTAGTTACCAATTTCCATACAGCAATTTACTCCAAAATTTATCAGCTTAGAACAATAACCTTATTATCTCAGTTTCTGAGCCTGGGATCTGGGAGCAGCTTCTCTGGTGGTTCCGGTCAGACTATCTGACAACACTGCTGCTGAGGGTGCAGTTATTTAAGGCTTGACCAGAGCCAGAGGATCCACTTCCAACATGACTCACTCACATGGCCGTGGGCTGGAGACTTCAGTGTGTCAGCACATGGGCTTCCCCACAGGGCTGCCTCAGGGTTTCCTAACGTAGAGGCTGGGTTCCCCAGAGTGAATGATCCAAGAGAGAGAAAGGTAAAAGCCCTAATGTCTTTTATAACCTAGCCTCTGAAGTGACACCACTTCTACTACATTCTGTTGGTCTCACGGACCAATCCCAACACCATGTGGGAGAAGACTCACACAAGGACAGGAACACCAGGGGACAGGGACACTTGGGACAAATCTGCATAATGGGAGGCTGGTCACTGCCAGGACTCAAAATACGTTCCCATGTTTTTGTAGCATTTGCAAAAGTAAAATATTTTGGGGAGTAAAAGGCAGAAAACTGCACTAGAACAATTAAAATAAAAAAAATTTAAGTAAAATATTTTTATGTTCTTTTTCTTGATGATCTCCCTCTCACAACTGTATAAACTTTTGGCCCCACAAAACATGAATCCTTTTTTTTTTTATGACCTTGTTTGACAGTTTTAAAATTGTTTTAGAGCTTGGTAAAACTATTCTATAAGCCAAATTCATAGTAACTAATGCTGAAGAGAATGAAGTATTTTTTCAAAATGTGTGTTTTGATTACTGTTAATTTTATCTAGTTTGTGTAGTGCTGATTTATTAGGAAATCTGGATTCCAGTCCAGGTTTTACCCCTAACAAAATGGGTGACCTTCCTTTCCTAAGACGCAGCCTGCTTTCTGGGCCAGCTTCTTTGTTCAGTGCAGTGAGGGGTTATGTTAACTAGTCTATACAGGTTTTTCACCCAGTTCTTTGAAAGTCTATGATTTACTACGTGTCTTTATGCCACAAATTTCTTATCCCTAAAATGGGGGTAACAGTATCTACTTCATAAATCTGTCATGATGATTAAATGAGGTAGCCTACTTACAGAGCCTAGAATACACCTGGAAGGCAGTGCATGCCACATAAATATCAGCCATTTTTATTATTTTATGCCTGAAAAACTAACCTGCCTTAAGAAGCCTGTTTTGAATGCTTTTATGCTATTATAATAATTTTAGTTTTCATTTCAGATTATTGTGAAATTTTATAAATTATTAAAAGATACTAAAAAATAATATCAAGGATGTGGAGCAACTGTAACTCTCATACATTTATTGCTGCAAGTATAAACTGGTATAATGACTTAGATAAAACATTTGGTAATATATGTACTTAAGCTAAATTTAAGCATATCCTGTGATAAAACAAAGTATCTCCTGGCTATACCCCACAGTATAAATTAGGGCTTATGTCCACCCAATGTACATATAAGAATATTTACAATAGCTTTATTCATAACAGCCCAAGCTTGAAACAACCCAAATGTCTTTTGAGAGTAAAAATGGGTAAAGAACATTGTATGGGTAGTCATACAATGAGATGAATACAGCAATGAAAAAGAATAAAACTCACCAACATGATGATGAGTAAAAGAAGCCACCTCATTATGTAGAGTTCAAGATCAGGCAAACAAGTCTGTAGTGACCAGAGGACACCGACTGGAGGTGGGATGAGGGAGCCTTCTGGGGTGCTGGAAATGTCTACGTATTGATCTGAATAGTGGCTACCCAGGTGAATGTATGCGTAAAAACACCTATCAAGCTTTAGATTTAAGATTTTTACATTTTCTTTTAAGTCAAACTACAATAAAACACTTAAGTTGGTAACGGTATTGAGAAACAAACCGCCTGTATCACCAATATAGGCAAAGAGGTTTCAGCAACCATGATTTAGATTTAGGTAACTCTGTTGATAACCATGGTCACTATGCAGTAATTAGTGAACAATTAATTGTTTATTACTCCCTTATCATATACAACCTTATTAATTATGTCAACTGTTCATTCATTTCATAGATACTTAAGTGCTAGTACTATGCTAGGTGACAGGGTCATTAACAATGAACGAAATAGTCATAGCACTTGCTTCCACAGAGTAAGGTATATTGGGGCAAGACAGAGCAGAAAATCAGGAGTTACAATTGCATATCACAAATGCATTGTGAGGAAGTAAAAGGTACTTCCCTGCTATTGGAGAACAAAGCAGAGGCACCAACCCAGAAGGGAAAGACTTGCTGAAGAAAATAAAACCTAAGTTAGAGTCAGTCCTTTTAGAGCATGCTGTTCCACAGTTCAAAGAAAGTAGGATGTATTCTAGAATCTGAGAATATGCCCCATTCTCAGCCTGAGTACAGCTGGACATGAAGTGTGCTGGAGAGGAAGCACGGAGTGCAATAAATGATGCTACAGAAGCCAACCATGGGAAGCCCTGCAAGCCCTGTGAAGGGGGTTAAGATGTTATTCCACAGACAGGGAAAAGCCAGATCATGTTCCATGTTCTGAATGTACTAGTCTATCTTCGATGTAAAGAATGAATTAGAAGGAGGGAAGATTGGAAGGAGAGACTGGTTAGGAGGCTGCTGCGGTTAACAGTCTGGAGATGATGGTATCTAGAAGTAAGGCAGTAGAGATGAACTGAGAGGTATTTGGGGACTATAAATGGTGGGACTTAAAGATTGGTTGGCTAGACAAAGGAGAGTGAAGACTGAAGGTTGACACCCAGTTTCTAGTTTGAGCAATCCTGCAGAGTGATGTCATTTACCAGGACAGGGAATAAAACGAAGAACTGTGCTAGTTTCAGAGACATCAATGAAGTGAGAAGAGGAAGCTAATGAGTTCCATTTTGCCAGTCCTATGTTTAAAATGCTTATGAGCCACTGCAGTAGAGATAATTTAGAATGCAACTGGTGTTTAGGAGAGGTAACTGTCCTGAAGAAATAAACTTCTTGGAAGTCAGAATTATACAAATATTAATGAAGGCCATGGGAGTAGAAAAACCTAAAATCACTTCTGAATAATATATTGAATAAAAAGAGAAGTAGATTTGGTAGAGAACGCTGAGGAATACTCATCTTTAAATGACCAGCAGCAGAGAACAAAGGTCCCTCAATGGATACTGAGAAGGAACAAAGGAAAAAGAAGGAAATCAGAAGATTTTGCAAACTGAGGCTCAAAGAAGGGAGAGTTTTTGAAAAGTGTTAGGTGGACATCAGGGTCAAATGCTGCCAAGAAGTTACACTGGAGAAGTCCTGGTGCTCTGAACAAAAGCAGTAGCAGAGGAGGTGGATACCAAACTTCAGTGGTAAGAGTTATTGTGTCTGATTCTCAAACATCCATCCCCTCCCTGAAATTGGGAAATCCTGTTCC
Organism: Phyllostomus discolor; assembly: GCF_004126475.2. Lineage (NCBI taxonomy): Eukaryota > Metazoa > Chordata > Mammalia > Chiroptera > Phyllostomidae > Phyllostomus > Phyllostomus discolor. The sequence goes on along the minus strand of NC_040904.2, from coordinate 26,590,407 downwards.
CCTTGCAACTGACTAGTTTAGAAACATACTGGAGTACAAATTAGGGATCGCAGAGTACACTCTCACTAGTGTAAGCAGAAAGGGATTTATTACAGGGTATTGGTTAGTTTACAGCATGTTGGAAAGCCAAGGAACTGAGCTTGGTGGCTGTGCAGTCACTGATGACACAGCAGGAGAGAGGCCCAACCACATCATGGTTGTCAGAAGGGAGGGGGGTGTGAAGAAGGATGAAAAAGTAGAGGGAAATATGGACGATAATATTGTGATAACTGCATGGTGACAGATGGTTACTAGACTTACTGTGGTGATCACATCAGGAAGTATATAAATGTCAAATCACTATGTTGTACACCTGAAACTATATAATATTGTATGCCAACTATACTTAAGTAAAAATAAAATGGCCGCATATAAGAGGGAGCCGATATGGAAAACAAAGAAATGATTTGGCGATAGTTTTGAAGGTGTGAACTATCCTAGTTACGTGACTTTCTTCCCTCCAGAAGTCTTACTATAAGCCACTATAGAAGCAAAAGTCACCACAATGGACAAAGACAGCATGTGTACTGCAGCTGAAGACTGTTCATTCACCTCTGTTTAAAAAGAATTGCTAGTTCACAAAATCAATTAACTGATAATTCTAGCTAAATGAGTGTTTTTTTATATATTAGATTTTTAACAGCAGCTTTTGTCTAAGATATAAGAGTAATGTATAAAATAAATTTTGAAATTAAGTATCACTTGGAATAATCAACTTTTTAAACCTGCAAATTGGTAACGATGGTTGGCTCTGGGAAGGGGAATTGGGTGACTGGAAGACAAGAGTGGAGGGAGATTTACTTTTCACTACATACTCTTTTGTAGCTTTTGAATTTATACCCATGCATAAAAATGTCTATACAGTCCTTGATGTCTCTAGTCTTACTGATACACATCCACTTCCCTGAGGGGACAGGGATCTGTGCAACTGTGGCCTTTTGCCCATTAAGTCCACATTATACCAAATAACACGTATTGGTAATTTTCTAAGCCATTTCCCAACATCAGCTAAGGAAGAGGGATATTATCCAAAATCTCTGTGGTAGGAATATGAATTACTTTTCTTCCCCTGTATTTTCCAAACTTCCCACAATGGACATAGTCAGGAAAAAATATATACCACAAATATTTTGTCATGTATTTATTCATTCACTTATCCATGTATTCAGTCAATTTTATTGAGTATTCGTGTGTGTATACATTTTCTAAAAACTGCTATATATTCTATATATATCCTATATATTCTATATATATAAAACTGTGATATATTCTAGAAAATACAGAGCTAAAAAGAGAAAGTTGCCAATTGCCTCAATTTTTTTAAGTAGGGCAGAGTATAAATAAGGAGTGATCCCTGCCTTCCAGGTATTTACAGACAGATACATAGAAAAGTACTCATTAAAACAGAATGATGTAAAAGCTATCCATAATAAGCATTGTGCTGTAAGAGTAAAGAAGAAACAATTTATCTTGGGTATAACAAGAAAGCGTTCCCTGGAAAAAAACTCATTTGAGCGTGGTTTTGACAAGGTGATTAGCATTTTAGAGAAAAAAGAAAAGCGAAAAAAAGTGCACTTCAAGTTGAGGAAACAGCATGGCAGAGGCATGAAAACATGAATAAGCATGGCAAGTTTGGGAAAATGGTAATCACCCAGTGAGATAAGGATACGGTGTGCATGAAAATGCTAATGGGAGCAGGGTGAAGAAAGGAATGGACACATCATTTGCCCGAGGAATGCACTGGGAAGCCACTGAAAGTGTGTGATAAGAAAGAAACAAGTTCCACTCGTGTTTTAGGAAGATGTCAAGTTTAGGCAGTGTCAAAACATAAAGATCACAGGCTTTGAAGTTGAGCAGACCTAAGTTTGAATCTTATCTTGTACTTACTAGCAGTGCCACTGAACTTCTCTGTTTCTTAATTTCATCATGTCAGAAAAGAATGCAGGTTCGATTCCTGGTTAGGGCACCTATAAGAATCAACCAATGAATGCATAAATGAGTAGAACAAGTCAATGTCTCTTTCCTTCTCTCTCTCTCTCTCCACCTCTTCCTCTCTCTCTCTAAAAATCAATCAATTTTTATAAATTATGAAATATTTAAAACATACTTATGATATAATAAGCATCCCCATACTTACTAGTTAAGGGATATTCATAATATGGCTCTTCTCGATCAACATCAAGGAGAAGGAGGTGGAGCCATGAGTCAGACAATCCTTGAGAAACACTCTAGCCATTTATGACTAAGAATTAGTTGTCTGATGGAACAGTACTTATATGTCTTCAGGTAAAGGTCCTTCATTTTTCCTTCACAGAACTTTAAAAGAGAAAGTTTTTGAAAGGAATCACTTATTAGATTAAGAGAAAGAATTTTCTTTTTGGGTCATTAAGCAATATCAACAAATAACATTAAGATAACATAATAGTATCTGGAAAAGAAAGAAAAATTGCAATGTGCTATGATGAAAACTTTCAATAAATGGGGCATAACATTTTGGGGAGATTTGCTGAAATGGAGTCAGGCAGGAAACACAGTCTAGTCTTATAAGCCCCTCCTAGCTCTATCAAAATCTGACATTGGGGAAAGATTCAGTCTGAGTATGGATATGACCTCAAGTCTGTATATTCCACTAAGCATGTGATTTCTCCCATGAGATGCCACAAATATAAATGATAGAAATTAAGTGAATCCTTCAGGATTTTAGTGAACATGAATGCTTATGAGATAGGTTGAGAAATAAAGACACAGGGAAGTCAGACAGGTTTGCACACCCACCAAGGGGCTGCTCCTATAGCCAAGGTGATTCAAATTCACACAACATCAAATGTACAAGAATCACTCTTTCGGGCAGGTAGTAAATGTAAAAATCTGTACATACGAAGGATTGTATGTCTTATTAAACCATAGCACCTACCACTGCTCTCTGCTTTGATCCACACCTTAGATCTTCTTCTATTTACATGTGTATATATAATTTCCTTTTTAATCCAGAAGGATTTGGCCATATCAAGCTGAATTTTATGTGGATTACTTTATGTCTGTAATTTAACATGCTCATGTAACTATCTAAAGCTGTACTGTCCAACGCACTAGCCAACAGGCCCATATAGTAACTGAGCATGTGAAACGTGGCTAATCTAAACTGAGATTTGCTGTGAACATAAAAAATATGTGAAATTTTGAAGAGTCAGTTTTTTAAAAATGGAAAATACCTCATTCATTTTATTATATTAATTGCATGTCAAATCATACTATTTTGGATATCATGTTTTTTTAGTAAATTATATTATTAAATATCAATTATACCTGCTTCTTTCATTTTTTAAATGTAGCTCCTAGAAAATTTAAAAGTAAGTACATGGTAAGCATTATATTTCTACTGGATGGCACTAACCTAGACCTTACCCTATACATATGGCTATTTTTAGAATCAGGTACATTCCAATTCAGACATACCACTGATACAATAATATACATGGTATGGACCCAAACATTCACACACCATTTGAGAAATATCTTTAGGGTGTACATTCTTAACAAATGACATTGTGTTACATTACACTGTGCTAGAATAGGAGTGGTCCTATTCGTGAGAGAGACGTTATCAAGGAATAAATAGCTACAGCCCTATTTCCTTAAGACAGACACTGGCAAATCTGTTATAAAAGCAATTACTCAATATGTACATATATTTGATCCCTGAGGGCAGAAGAAACAATTATGCAGATTCTTAAGGCAGAAGTCATAGTTGATTAGACATTTTGGCAAGTAAATAATTAGGTGCAGAAAGAGGAAGCTATGATATCTATTTTCTCAAAAAGCTTTGACCATAGCCCTGGCAGGCGTGGCTCAGTGGATTGAGGGCGGGCTGCGAACCAAAGTGTCGCAGGTTCAATTCCAAGTCAGGGTACATGCCTGGGCTGCAGGCCATGACCCCCAGCAACCGCACATTGATGTTTCTCTCTCTCTCTTTCTCCCTCCCTTCCCTCTCTAAAAATAAATAAATAAAATCTTTTTTTAAAAAAAAGCTTTGACCAAATTCTATGCCGAAAGAAACTAATAAATGGATGGGGAAAAATATGTCAGTAAAATATTTTAGTCAAGGATAGATGTATTTACTATCTATTGCTGCCTGACAATATTCTATAAACTTAGTGACTTAAAACAAAACACATTTATTACCTCAGTTTTTGTGAGTTAGATGCTGCAGTGCAGCTTAGCTGGGTCCCCTGCAATCACAATGTTCACCAGAGACGGATTTTTACCCAAGACTCAACTGGGAAGGATCTGCTCACTTGTGGACTGAGATCCTCCATTTCTTGCTAGCTGTTGGATGGAGGCCTCCCTCAGCTCTTTGATACACAGTCCTCTCTTTAGGGAAGCTCACAACACAGCAGCTTCCTTCTTTAAAGCCAGTAAGAGAAGGTCCCTCAGCAAGACTGATGTTATAATCTTAGTAAGTAAGCCCATCCATGTGACCAAGTACATCCCATCATCTTTGCTATGTTCTTCTGATTAGAAGCAAGTCATAGGTCCCACCCACACTCAAGAAAGGGGGAATGCACAAGGACAAAATACTGGGAGGTATAGATCACAGTCCCACCTTGGAGTCTGTCCTACACAATAGGGAACTGGCTTAGGGATAAAAACTATGGGGAGATGTCACAGTAAAAAACAATCTGTGTTGAGACTATTTTTGTTTACAGCTTTCAAATGATCTAGAAGAGATAGAAATAACAAAATTTCTGTTTTCAATAGAAATAAATTTCTAGATAGTAAGATGTCATGACACTGAGAACAAGTAAAGACTGGCTGATGGACACACTCAATGGGCAAAAACTTAGAGCTTTCCCACAAAGATCAGGAACAAGATAAGGATGCATGCTTTCACCACTCCTATTCAACATAGTACTGGAAGTCCTGGCCACAGCAATCAGACAAGAAAAAGAAATAAAAGGCATACAAATTAGAAAGGGGGGATCAAAACCATCATTGTTTGCAGATAACATGATATTGTAAATAGAAAATCCTATAGACTCCACCAAAAAACTACTCAACCTAACAAGTGAATTTGGCAAAACAGCAAGATAAAAACTCAATATTCAGAAATCAAAGGTATTTTTGTACACTAACATTGAAATATCAGAAACAAATCAGGAAAAAAATCCCATTTGATAACAGCAACAAGAAAAATAAAGTACCTAGGAATAAACCTAACTAAGGATGTAAAAGATCTGTACTCAGAAAACTACACAACACTGAAGAAAAAAATTAAGGAAGACACAAACAAATGGAAGCATGTACCATGCTCATGGATTGAAAGAATTAACATCGTCCAAATGTCCATACTACCCAAAGCAATGTACAGATTCAATGCAATCCCTATTAAAGTACCAATGACATATTTCACAGATACAGAACAAACATTTCAAAAATTTGTATGGAACCATAAATGACCCAAGTAGCTGCAGCAATTTTGAGGAAGAATAACAAAGTAAGAGGATCACAATACCTGATATCAAACTGTATTACAAGGCAACTGTAATCAAAACAGCCTGCTACTGGCATAAGAACAGACACATAGACCAATGGAACAAAACAGAGAGCCCAGAAATAAACCCAAGTCTCTACGGTCAATTAATATTTGACAAAGGGAGAAGAAGCATAAAATGGAGCAAAAATAGCCTCTTCAACAAATGGTGTTGCGAGCTCTGGACAGTTACATGCAAAAAAAATGAAACTAAATCACCAACTTACACCATACACAAAAATAAATTCAAGGTGGATAAAAGACTTAAATATAAATTGTAACACCATAAAAGTCTTAGAGGAAAACATTGGCGGGAAAATCTCAGACATTCCATGCAGCAATATGTTCACTGATATGTCCCCTAAAGCAAGGGACATAAAGGAAAGAATAAACAAACGGGACTTCATCAAATTAAAAAGCTTCTGTATGGCTAAAGAAAACAGCATTAAAATGAAAAGAGAACCAGCTATATGGGAAAACATATTTGCTATACATATTTGCAAAACATATTTGCAACCTTCCTCGTACCCACCTCTAGCGTGTTTGCCAATGACACCTCAGACAAGGGTTTGATCTCCAAAATATATAAAGAACTCATACAACTTCACTCTAGGAAGACAAAAAAAAAACAATTAAAAAGTGGGCAAAAGACTTGAACAGATACTTCTCCAAGGAGGACATACAGAGGGCCCAGGGACACATGAAGAGATGCTCAGCATCACTAGCCATCAGAGAGATGCAAATTAAAACCACAATGAGATATCACTTCACACCAGTCAGAATGGCCATCATAAAGAAATCAATAAAAAACAAGTGCTGGAGAGGTTGTGGAGAAAAGGGAACCCTAGTGCACTGTTGGTGGGAATGCAGACTGGTGCAGCCACTGTGGAAAACAGTATGCAATTTCCTGAGAAAACTAAAAATGGAACTGCCTTTTGACCCAGCAATTCCACAGCTGGGATTATACCCTAAGAACCCTGAAACACCAATCCAAAAGAACCTATGCACCCCAATGTTCGTAGCAGCACAATTTACAATGGCCAAGTGCTAGAAGCAACCTAAGTGCCCATTGGTAAGTGAGTGGATAAAAAAACTATGGTACATTTACACAATGGAATACTATGCAGCAGAGAGAAAGAAGGAGCTTATACCCTTTGTGACAGCATGGATGGAATTGGAGAGAATTATGCTAAGTTAAATAAGCCAGGTGGTGAGGGACAAATACCATATGATCTCACCTTTGAGTGGAACCTAATCAACAAAAGAAAAAAGAAAGCAAAATATAACCAGAGACATTGAAATTAAGAACAATCTGTCAGTAACCAGAGGGGAGTGGGGAGGCAATAATGGGCAGAAGCGTTTTCAGGGACAACTATAAAGGATGCATGGACAAAACCAAGGAGGGGTGGAAGCAAGAGAGGGAGGTAGGTTTGGCTGGGGTGGGTGGGGGGAGTGGTAGGAGGTAAATGCAGACAACTGTAACTGAACAACAATAAAATAATTAAAAAACAAAAGAATAAAGTTCCCCATTACTTAGGAGGAAAAAGAAAAAGACTGGTCAATGGAAGTCATGAGCAGCAACTGCACCAACATCACTGGCAAGAAGCATGTGGACTTACGCCTGAGAACCAAGCAGACATGGAAGCAGTAACTGGATGTCTCGGTAGAGTCTAAGCACAAGACAAGGTGCCTCCAGGACTGTCAGATAGTGCTGCCCAGGGAGGTCAGCAACAGCAGAGGAAAACACGCTGGCAGGCCCCACAGCAAGAGAGAAGTGCGTGGTGAGGGTCCTCTTCTCAGAGATGCAAGAAACCTTCCAGCGAAAGGCCAGACAGGATAGATTCTGTGATTGCTTTAAAAAAGAAAGAAAGAAAAAAGCATCTGTATTCAACTCAACAATTTGGGGATATTTAACGTGCACAAAACTGACTAGACCATAGTATATGGTTATTGAAGCTCAGAAAAAATAACTAATTGACCCATTTCTTACAGATTGAGTTGATAAAAGATGCACTTTAATACCCAAACTCCCATAAACTAAAGCTTAATTATGCTGTGTTTTAGTGACTATCTGCTGTCAGTTGTCTTCAACAAATATTTATACAGCAGTTGCTGTGCTAGGAAGTGCTTGGAATACAATGTGAAGAAAAACAGGTGTGGTCTCTGCTCTCATGGCAATTGTAATAGTGAGAAAGAAGGACAGTGAATAAATAACTGCACAAATAACCATATAATTATTACTGGTGACGGTTATGAAGGACAAGAATAGAGTACTTTGAGAAAAATAAACCTGGAGAGTCCAATCTAGCCCACAGAATCAGGACTAAAGAAAAAGTGACATTCAAGCTAAGACCTGAAGGATGGGTGTCCCCACCAAGAGGTGGAGAAAGGACAGGGCAGCAGAGAAAACAACATGCAAGAAGGACCTGAGATGGGAAGGAGTTTGAGGTGCAATGAAGGCAAAGGGAGCCCAGTATTGCTGGGGCATGGTGACCAAGAGCTCAAAATGACAGTAGCAATCAGGAAGGACCTGGTAGACCAGGTTAAGGATGAGTAATGAGAAGCCACTGAAACTTTTAAACAGAGAAATCTGAATGTCTGTGTCCCCCGCTCCTTCAAAATTCTTATGTTGAATCCTAACCCCCAAAGATGGTATTAGAAGGTAGGGCTTTGGGGAGATGATTAGGTCATACTGCAGACCCTTAATGAATGGAGTGTTATACAAAAGGCTCCAGAGAGATCCCTAACTCTTTAGCCATGTGAGGACACAGTGAGAAGGCACTGGCTACAAAGAAGGTGGATCTCACCAGAAGCTGAATCTGCTGGCACCTTAATCTTGGACTTCCCAGACTCCAGAACTGTGAGCAATAAGTTTCTGTCATTTATAAGCTACCCAGTCTGTAGTAGTTTGTTACAGCAGTCTGGGCTATGACAAATGATATAATGTGATTTCCCTTTAAACCATCACTCTCATAGCTATTGAGGATGGGATGGGATTGGAGAAGCAGCAAGTGTGGACATGGGGTGATCAGTGAGAAAGTTTTCACAGTTGTCCAGAGAGACACAACAGTGGCCTAGATGAGGGCAGTGGCAATGCAGATAAAGAGAAGTGAATAAGTTCAAAATATTTTGAGCGTAGAAAGAAAGGTCACTTATTGGACATGAAGTACCCTTCACAGGCAGATGGAATTTTCAAGCATGATAACTAGGTTTCTGGCATGATCAACTGGGTAGGCAGAATTACCATTTACAGATAAAAGGAACAACTAGAAATAGACTTGGGGAGAAGTTCAAGAGGCTTCAGTTAAAATATGTGAGATGCTCCCTCTCTTTCCTATGGTGGTAATAATAATACTAATATAATAATAATAATAATAATAATAATGTAGTGATTAGGTAAAAGTGAACATGATTTTTGCTTTTCAATATAAAATTGCTTGGTTAAGAAGTAAAATATATATGCTATAGAAGTACACTACAACATTAAAGAACAACCTTTGCACTTTTCCTACAATTTATTTCTGAATGAGAATACTAAGGACACTACCTTAGTTTGGCAACCTTCCTCATAACTAGCTCTAGCTGTCAGAATTAGACAGGCCCAGCACCTGCCAGGTGACTTTCACTTGCTGACACAGTAGTCACCAGAAAGAAAAACCTTTGGAAATAGGACCAAACAATTTTTTCAGGATTTGTGGAACAAAAATTAAAATCATGAATAACCAAATATTTCTCTTCTGAATACAATGGAACATTTCTGAGCTCTTGTCCAATTACCTGAGGATAGCAGGAGACTGTTTCTCTAAACAAGAATACAACTTGGCCCTAACTGGTATAGCTCAGTGGATTGAGTGTCGGCTGCAAACCAAAGGGTCACTAGTTCGATTCCCAGTCAGGGCACATGCCTGGGCTACAGGCCAGGCCCTCAGTAACGGGCCATGTGAGAGGCAACCACACATTGATGTTTCTCTCCCTCCCTTCCCCTCTCTCTAATAATAAACAAATAAAATCTTTAAAAAAAATAATACAACTTGTTTTGCCAACATTATTATTATGTTTCATCGCCAAGGTGGTATCTAATTGCAAATCTATCTTCTGTATTAACATTTCATAAAATTGATTTGTTCAAGTGTGTTTCTCTTTTCCATGTTGGTTGACCTCTCAAGTCAAACATTGTGAGGCTGCTAGAAACAGCACTATGTCTTACTCAACTTTGACCACAGTAGATATTCAATGAATGTTTGCTGAATAAAGAAATGAATGTTTATTATGTAGATTGTAAAATTCAGTTAAAATCAATAATGAATCTAAAAATGCAGAAATATGACAGTTGAATTCAATATAGACAAATGTTAAGATAAATGTATTGAAAGAAAATAAGTCAGATTATACTAATGAACTATTGGGCTCTGAGCTATGAAAACACAAGCAAAAAATAATCTCGGCTGTAAATAACTTGTTTACTTAAAGTATTATTCTACGTTCTCGTTAGGATAGTAGCTGAATGCAATGAACTGTAGAGAGAAACTACATTCAGCATAATTTTAGAAATGTACTATTCAGATATCAAAGACAAGTTGGCATTGACCATGAAAAGATAAGAAATTTGTGTGAAAAAAGTCAAAGAGTAGATAAACGTTTACACTTAAGTTTATAAAGATAGAAAATGGATTTATCTTAAATGTATCTATCTCTTCAGAAATTACTAGTCTACCAAAGATAACAAATTACTTTAAATGGTCATTCAAACTCTTGACATTGAGGGAGGCCTATTCCATCAACTATAAATTAAAATAAACTTGTTTCAAATCTCTGATGAATGCTTTGCTTATTACCATTTGTATCCATAGTTTGGTTTTCTTAGCATGGAAACTGTAATTTAGCACGGTTAAACTGTAACCTGAGTGGTACATATTCAGTGACCCACAACAGGGCATTCTAATTTGCATTGTGCAATCATTTATAAACTTTGGGTCCTATCCAATTTACATGTAAACAACACCAATGATGACTCAGGAAACCAATGCTGAGTGGTTCCTTCCAACAGTACTGAGGCTCACAGCGCAGCATTTTGTTTTTTTAAGTCTTTAAAGGCAAAGATTGAGTTGCAAAAGGATTAATTCACCACCTGCTCATTGACCTCAGCTTCAGGAACTGTTGTACATGTCTTTATTAGAAGGGAACTTGAAGATGACGGAGCAAATCTGGGAAGAAGACTTGATTTTTACTCGGTAACCTTTTACTGTTTGATTTTCTTTATGTATTTTTACCACATGCATGTATTATCTTATAATAACCACCAGCCACAATTTTAAAAATGAAATAAGTTCAGTACTTTCCCCAAAGTTCCTTGGAACTTACTGATATTCTCACTATAAAATCCTTTTTTAATATGTAAAAACCAAAGCTGAATATATAGTTAATGGAAACAAGTCAATTCCCTGTATTCCCAGAGTCATATTGAAAATAAACTGAACTCTTCATATCTCTTTTTAATCAAATGTTTTTATCCTACCCCACCAACTTTTTGTTACACCTGTTCAGAAGAAATAAAATGGACTGAGTTAAAGGGTTTCTTATTTCTTAACCTCCAAGCTCCAATGAATGTGCCATGGGCAGTGAAAACACATTTAACAAAAAAGTCGGAGGGAATCTGGACAAGGCATGAAAGAACTCAGTACCTGGGTAAGAAGGGACTGGCTGTGTAAGGCACTGAGGTTAAGGTGCTAGGAAACAAAGCAGGCAGAATTCACCTGGGGTCCAGGGTTCATATCCACCCTGGAAGGGAGCCCCAGATCAATTGGCTAATGTCATCGGTGGCCAGGTTGTAGTAGTACGTTCATTTATTAATGAAGAGTGGGCAAAGAGATCTATGTCCCTTCCACTTTTATTTTTCTTGAGGTAGGCCCACTTAGGGCTCCAAAGCCCAGATCCAAAATTGTTTTGGAGATGTCCAAATCAGAACCTAGGACTTTCATTTTCATCAAAGTCTGACTTAAAAAATGTTTTCTTCCTTCAGCTCCGTGTTGGTTCGTAAAAACAGAACCAGTTGTGGAGAACTTAAAAACAACTTGCTGACAAAGCCATCTTTTGTCCTTTAAGACTTTTCAACATTCATTTAACTTGGTGTTTTGGTGCAAAAAATTTTAGGGGTAGGAAAGTTTTCCACATGATTTATGTTAGAATATACAACCTCTGTACATAGTCCAAATATCTCTTCAATTAGCCTTAATATTTTATATTTGTGGTTTTCAGCCAGAGTGGGATGGGCTTGGCCTGTATACTATAGTTTGGAAAATCTACCAAAATGACTTGAATATATGTAGTCTGTGCATCTTCACCTCCATCATACACATTCACACACACACACACACACACACACACACACCAGGGTCTGTATTACTGTGTACCAGATTTTATCCTGTTCCCTCATCATGCCTTCTCACAGTGGAACGACTCTTCCACCAACTGAACAGATTTTATCAAGCTTAATTTTTCTTGAGTTGTATTTTAAAAAGTCATATTCAATACACATTTTAAAATTACACATGCTCTCGCACTGTGAGAATGACTATTCTAAGTTTACCATTCAATTCTTCTGCTAATAGCACCCTTTTCTTAAACATATTCCTCACCCTTTATGATGGAAAAATTCCAATTTATGATAATGCAATGTCACATTACAAAAAACTGCTTTAATAAATTTTGGGTGAGTTTTTACATAAGTAAAATGTCTCCATAATATATTGCGACATTTGCTGCCACATTAAATTCACTTTTATGGTTTGACTTCTTAAAAAATTTTTATTTGCTTTTCACAAAATCTCATTTAATGCAGTAAGGCACCCACAGTCTTTGGATTAAAGCTGCAGGGCCTGAGATTTAAATTATAATACCCTACTAAAACAGCCACAAAATTATTAAATAAAATTTCCATATTTTAAATAATCATCTTTATTAAAACTACTCAACATTTATTATCTTAAAATATTTTAAAGCCATTTTTAGAAGTAGAGAAATTCAGCACCTTTATTAATAACCTGGAGGCAGCTGCCACGGAGGCCTGTGGTGTGGTCCCCAGCACACGGACCCTGGAGTAGCAAGGCTCCAGGCTGAACCTAAACTCTGCTACTTTATTTTCCAATTCTTTCTTGAGTTCTGTCACTTCCTTTTTGAATTCTAATCAATTTTGCTCTTTCATTTCTTATATAATTTTTTAATGTACTTTATCTCATTTTGAAAAAATACAATGCTTCAGACCTGCTTTTTGAGTACATCTTTCTAGTATGCTTTTACTGTTATTTTACTCCTTATTCTTATTCCTTATAATACCTTATGGCATCAGACCTGTTGATCATTGTTAGGTGAACTTAGTTTTCCTGAACTTTAAGAAGAAAGCTTAGTTCAGAAAAACTTTATTTATTTATTTATTTCCTGCAGGCTGTGGGGTTTGTTTTTGTTGTTGGTTGTTGCTGTATTTTTTTAATCCTCACCAATGTGAGAAAGAAACTAAGAGAAACACCAGGTGATTGGTCTCTCATATTGCCCTAACCAGAATCAAACACCCAACCTAGGCATGTGCCCTGACAGGGAATGGAACCCACAACCTTTTGGTTTACTGGACCACAGCTCCAGCTGACTGAGCCACACCAGCCATGGCAGGCTCAAAAAGCACTTATAATTTTGTTGGTTAAAAATACAGCAGTTTGCTTTCAGGGGTTTTCTAACTATTGCCCTCTGCTGTCATCAATAGTCCAGACTTCTTTCCTTCTTCACTGCCCCCGTGCTGCTGAATTTCAATTGTGCTCCCAACCCCAAAGTGAAACTGATGGGTTAGGTTTGAGATTTTATGCGATTAAACCACCCTGGAAAGCCTACAGGCTTTCCTTTGAGATCCTGTTTCTTAGCCACCGAAGCTGTGTGACCTTGGGCGACCTGCTCTGCTCTTCTGTGCCTTGTTTCCCCATTCATAACATAAAAAGTGTGATAGGGTAACGAGTTTTCATTCCAGGTGGTTAAAACACTGACACACAGTAATCACTTTTTGAGTGTTTGCTTGATAAGTAAAATATCCATCTGCACTTTCTTTATGAACTCATCTTTAAATTGTAGACGCTCTCAGATCAACTAATCACAACTATCCACAAGAGCTTCAGGAAGTCTATTCAAGCGTTAACCATAATGAAAGATTTCATTTACCCAGTCAACATACCTCACACTATTTGGGTTATTAATAAAAGATTCAAGAGAAAGAAAGCTGTTCACTGTCATCCTACAAAGAACACAAATGTCCCTTGTCTCTGGCGTTGAGTCATTTCACATCACATCTGTTTCGGGGTTTTTTCTCCCTCCTGAGGCTGACTTTATTTGTACTTCTCAACACCTGCTACCATTAAAAAAGGTGGCAAACAATCTTTTTAGAAAGGGCCTGGAAAAACTTTTCTTAAAGGTTTTTAAAGGCCCTGGCATTTTTAAAGGATTTTGGAATTTTCACTTTCTTACAGCTTATGATTACTGCTGCGAATTTCCATTGCCTATAGTAAGAGCAAGCCACTTCTTTAACCTGCTGAACCATAGTTTTTTCCTTTTAAGCAATTTTGCTTTAAAACATATGAGTCCAAAAGAAGCTAACCAATCAGAGTTTTGGAATTTAGGTTGCCAAAAAGTATTTTTCTACATCAACCTATGGTTCATCTAGAAAAAAATATGACATAAAATAAGGATGTGGTGGGGGAACTCATTACAACTAAATGTAATGTGTGATCCTGGGTCGAATCCTGAGCCAGAATATCTTCTTTCTTCTTTTTCTATAAAGGAAATTATTGGGAATATTGATGAATATTAGATAATGTCTCTAGGTAATAATTGTTGTATCAGTTTTCCTGATTTAGTAACTGTACTATAATTAAATAAGAGATGAATTTAAAATATTTGGGGTAAATAACTCTCAGAGTTCAGAGGAAGAGATCACATGAAAGCAAGTATGATAAAATGTCAACATTTGGGGACTCTCGGTGAAGGGTGCATGGGAATTCTTTGTACTGTTCTACAACTTTAGTGAAAGTCTGAAATTGTTTCAAAATAAAAATGGTTTTTAAAAGTTGGGGGTTATGGGCAAAAAGACAGTAAGATTAATGTCCCTGAGGGACTCATTGAGCACTTACGGCATTACCGAATGCTACACCTTGAAAGCAAAAACTTTAACAGAAAAGTTGGGGGCTTAGAGTGCTTCAAATATTTGGCTAGGAAGGCCAGTACAAAATCACTCCCTAAAGAAGTACTCACTTTGATTTTTGATTCAATATACTGCCATTCCCTATCAGCAGAATCAATGATATCCTAGTAAGCTAAGGCCTTTTAAAATAGCAGGCACTCTCAGGTTGGCAAAGATGAAGCTGAATTATTATGCTCAGTATGTGTGGCAACCATGGTATTTATAACCTATTGGTGGGATTTAGGCTGGTATAATCTAGTACAATCTTTCTAAGGAGCAAATTAGGTAGTATCACATTTTAAATGTCCATACCCTCTGACTCAGCAATTCTACTTCTAGAAATTTCTCCTAAGGAAATAGTGGGCTGAGTGAACAAAGACATATATTCAAGAATATTTACTCTGTCATAGCAAAAACCAGGAGATATTACGTATCCATCAGATTAAATTATGGTTTATCCATATAAAAGAATATTCTTCAACCATCACAGAGTATGAGATAAATGACGGAGAGTTATGTCCCTATATCTTAAATGAAAATCAGGTTACAGAATAGTATGTATAGTATGATCCTGTATTTATTTGCATTACTTATTTACATTTAAATTGAAAATATGACATAGGCATTTTTTAAAGATTGAAAGAACATATGCCAAAAAAATTGCGGGTAGGTAGTTAGAAAAACATATATTGCAATATCCAAGGCAGACTACATAATTTGCAGGGCCCAGTGCACAATGAAAATGTGGAGCCCCTTGTTAAAAAATCAAGAATTTCAAGACGACAGCAGAGTATTTAGCCAAGTGGAGCCCTTCTAAGTGTAGGGCCTTGTGCAATTATATAGGTTGCATTGCCCATGAAGCTGGCCCTGGCTATATACTACACTAGACACTTAGATGTATGCTACACTACCTTATACAAGGTAGGGCAAAAGCAGGTATACAGTTGTTCATATGGAAAATGATACAATAATTAATAAATAATAATATGAGTAAGCTGTTTCACATACAAGTGTAAACCTACTTTTGCCCAACCTTGTAAATTACAGTACAAGTGCTAGGATATAAAACATGCTCGGTGGTAATATATGGATGAATGAGTGGAAATATACATGTTGTCTATCTCCCCCCCCAACACACAGGCACACATACATACATCTTTGTTATTTTGGGGATTATAATAAGTGAAATACTTGTGATAAATGCGATGGAAAGCATGTTTAAATTACTCCTAAAAGCAGCTAGCATGTTAATAATGCTGAGATCAGAGATTTTCCAGTGTACCCTTTGGATCACTTTGCGTGCCACGAGAGTGCCTCCAAGAGGATTGACAGGGAGTCAATGAGGAGACAGGGAGGTGCAGCTCTCAGAAGAGATTTCTCTGGCCTTTAAAGAGGTTTTACGATAGTGTCATCAGGACAGAAAAACATGATGGGTAGTTTTTTTTCCCCTCCTTTTATGTGGCAAGTAGTAATGTAAGAAAAAAAATAAGAAAAATTATGGACAGGAATTTTCTATCTCTAGAAATTAAACAGCTCTTCTAGGCTACCTAGGTATCAGTAAGTATTTTTTCTACTGCTCTCAATGGCTCTATGATATCCTTGAATATCCAAATAATAGTATTACTAGTCATAAGTTGACTTGATCTGTCTGCAACTTAAATGTTTCCTCTGATGCTTCTATTTATAAATAGAACTAAAAACCTGACAAGTCTAATTTGGGATCAGCATGGTAGCTTATGTTCTGCCATTTAAAACATCAGGGTTTGATTAGGCAGATCTTAGGGTTGTAGCCAAAAGGCAAGAGAACATGACATTCTAAAATCTAATGGGCTCTAAGTAAGACCATCTAACACTTATCAGGCTCTGATTCTTATTAGTTAAGAGGGCAGCAACTTTTAACACTACCTAATGAGTGATGCGATAAGCACATAGGTAAAAGGACAAGGGTTTCCAGGACATTAAAGGATTTGTTCCTAAAGTTTTCTTTTGAAGTCCACCATAAGGTAGTCAGTGGTGGCTCAGTCTAAATGACACACCAGGAGTTACAGACCTTTGACTTCATAGGCATCTGGAGAATCTGTTGAAACTATTTGAGACGTTCTCCAAGAGACTTCAGGGTTTTGTATAACATAGTGACAGAACTATTAATAGAAACTGATAAATCCTATGAGGTAGCATGTATTTCAAGACCACATTCTGTGCCTTATAAGTGCTCAATCTTGTACTATTTTTAATTCATTTTCTAGAATTATATGTGTATACATGGTACCATATGTCACATGTAATCTATGCCCAGTGATAGGGAAAAACAATTAATAAATATATCAGAGTCCTCATTTTATGTGAATATCCAAGGCAGTCAGTCATCTGTCCTAGGATATCAGTTCTGTCTTCACTAAAGTTATTAAAATCACTCATACCCATGAGGTTTCATTTTCAGCATTCTAACTAGCACTACTATTCTCAAATTTCAAAAGAGGACCCAAAATCCAGGTATAAGATATTAGTGAATGTAGGAATCTATCATTTTCACAAATGTAAAAAATAGAAAAAGCTCTACTTAATGTATTTGTCCTTTATCTCCAGACAATTGCTTCTACCTTAAATATTACAGTAACTTTTTCTTTAAAAGATATTATAATGCATACATGTGTTTGACATGAAGAACTTGCTAGTGATATCCTCTGAAGACTGAATGGGTTATGATTTAAGAAATACTGAGTTCGCCAGTAATGAATGTGTTGCACTGAATGAGAACATCGGGGTGAAAATTCAAACACAAAATAAGTAGTTGAACTACATAATATCCATGATGTTTTCCAACATAATATCTGTAATGTTTTCCAACTCTGAGACATAAGGAATCTGAAACAATTCTTATCAGTCTTGAGCAGGGCAGAGGATGGTAACAGGGAGAATGCAGAGGCAAATGAGGCACTATGAAGATATCCTCTTTAGTCAACACAATTTGCCATTGATTGAACAGGGAACACAGGAGAAAAAGGATGAAGAATTTTTTAAAAAAGGTTTTTAGCTCAAGAAATGGAGTAGCCCCATTAATAGAAATGAGACAGAATTAAAAATTAACAGGGTTTTTTTTTTTCATTACTTTTATTGTGAAGGGATCCCCCTGAACAGGATAACTAAAAAGAGGGAACTTAATTGTGCATTTCTGTTGTTTGTTGGTATCAGAGATGGTTCCAGGAGATCAGTCCAGATGTGGCAGGTGGCCCCACTCCTGGTTAGACCCTCTGAAGGCATGGCCCTAAGGAGGAGGCTGGTAGAGGGAAACCAGAATGCCTGGCAAATGAGCTGGAATTCAGGAGCAGATCAAGAACCATTAATAAAGACATGTTCTGCTCCTTTGGGAATTGACTCAAGAACTGGGACAGGCCTGAACCTTCAAAGAGCTAGAGAAGGCAGTGGAAAAGGATATGAGATTTAAGCTAACAAGAACTCAGAACAGATTTCACAGACTCAGTGAAGCCAGTCTTTTAGAAGAATGTCATTAAGAAAATGCTACTTGAAAAGCCTCAAGAAAAAAAAAAACAAGAGGCAGAAAGGGACCCAGGAAAACTTTTCAAAAAAAAATCTATTCAGAAAGTAAAATGGAACTGGATATTACTAGCCTGTAAATTGTCCTTGAAACATTATTTGGTGTGTTTTTTTGGGAAGTGCTATTATTTTGAGGAAGCTGTTATTTTACAGTTGTACTACTTTAAAATTTTGCATGACATATCATCACCTATTACCATGATGTCTAATTATGCTTATTTTAACTCTGTCCGTACCTTAGGCTGAAACCAGCTTATAAGAGCTGTTAGACCAGATCTAGTAGCTCTCAAAATACATTCCAGGAACCAGTACCGTAAGTATCAAGTGAGCACATGTTAGAAATTCAAATCTTCAGATGATCTCCCAGAGATGCTAAATCAGAAACTGGGGATGGACTTCTGGTCAAGATGGCAACATAGGTAATCACTGCTGGCTTCCTTGCACAACCACATCAAAACTACAACCAAACTATAAAACCATCACTCAGAACCATTAGATACTGAGCTGAATGGAAGTCTGACAACTACAGAATTAAAGAAACCACATCCATTCAAACCAGTAAGAGGGGCAGAGATGCAGAATGAGCTGGTCCCACATCCACATGTGGTGAATAAAAATTCGGAAGCAATATCTCAGGAGCAAGGAGTCCCAGCTCCACATCAGGACCCCCAGCCCAGTGTTCCACTGCTAGGAAGATAAGTCCCCATAGCTTCTGGCTGCAAAAACCAGTAGGAACTGAGTTGGTGGAAGAACTCCTAGAGTCCCAAGCAGTTCCTCTTAAAAACCCACACATGGACTTATTCAAACTCACTCCCTCTGAGCTCCAGCACCAAGATAGCAGCTTGAAGGGCGCCAGTGGCATATAGAAACTGAAGTGTCTGTCATCAAGGCAAGAGCTGGGGGACAGTTTTCTCCCAGACAGAAAGGCAGGCAGAGGCCACTGTCCCTTTCCAGAACCTTCCCCCAACAGAGACACAGAGCCTGCCATATCTGAGACTCCATCAACTTTGCTAACACCACTTATCCCACCATGGAGATCCCCTGAGACTCTGTCTTACCCAAGCTGTTAACAGAGACTTTTCCATGTGAATGACTGGTCTTGGCTCATGCTTCACAACTTCCTGAATCTTCTCAAACAAGCAACAGCTGGCTTCAGTGAGCCCCCAGCCCCTATACCTCTTGCTAAGTGGCCCCAAGCCTGGCACTAGCAGCAAACAGCATAGATTCACAGCTTGGCTTCACCTAGGAATTGTCAAGCCCAGCACAAATAGCAGCCATCTGATTATTTTATACCTCATGCAGGGTGGCCCCCAGATAGAACACAAAGGGGAGCTGACCTTGGCCTGCACCACCTGGGAAACACCAAGCCTGCACACCCAGTGGACAGCTATAGATCACATTGGAGCACCACCACCCTGCTCCTGCACAGCTGATCCTCTACAAAGGGTGGAGGTTGGCAGTCAGTGGTCAGAACCAGTCCTTGCAAGTGATTGGCCTGGGTATATCCCTCACATTAACCTGCTGACAGCAATCATGGCTCAACAAAAGAGGAGTGGGGACTTGGGCACATCTCAAGTACCCAGCTTGTGTGATAGGGGAGGCTGTGCCACTGGACCCTACAGGATACCTACTACATTAGGTCACACTACCATGACAAGGAGTTATAGCAGCTTTACCTAATACATAGAAACAAACACAGGTAGGATGCCAAAAGTAAGACACAAAGAAACAAGGCCTAAATGAAAGAACAGATCAAAACTCCAGAAAAAGAAAACTAAACAAAAGGGAGGTAAGCAAACTTATCAGATGCACAGTTTAAAACACTGGTTATACAGATGCTCAAGAAACTTAGTAAGGACCTCAACAGAATAAAAAAGATCCATTCAGAAACAAAGGATTCACTAATTGAAATAAAGAACAATTTACAGGGCAACAACAGTAGATGAAGCCAAGAATCAAATCAAAGATTTGGAACATAAAGAAACAAAAAACAATCAACCAGAACAGCAAGAAGAAAAACAATCCAACAAAATGAGAATAGTGAAAGCAGCCTCTGGGACAACTTCAAATGTTCCAACATTCACATCATAGGGATGTCAGAGGAGAAGAGACAGCAAGAAACTGGAAAGCTATTTGAAAAAAATAATGAAAGAAAGCTCCCCTAATGTGGTGAAAGAAGTAGACATGCAAGTCCAGGAACCACAGAGAGTCTCAAACAAGGTGGATGCAAAGAGGCCCACTCCAAGGCACTTCATAACTAAAATGCCAAAGGTTAAAGATAAAGAGAGGATCTTAAAAGCAGCAAGAGAAAAGAAGTTAGTTACCTACAGGGGAGTTCCCATAAGACTATTGGCTGATTTCTCAAAAGAAACTTTGCAGGCTAGAAGGGATTGGCAAGAAATATCCAAAGTCATGAGAGCAGGTACATACAGCCAAGATTGCTCTACCCTACAAAGATATCATTTAGAATCAAAGGGCAGATAAAGAGCTTCCCAGAGAAGAAAAAAACTAAAGGAGTTCATCATCACCAAACCAGTATTATATGAAATGTTAAAGGGGCTTATTTTAAGAAAAGATCAAAACTATGCACAATTAAATGGCAATAAATGGCATAACTATCAACAACTGAATTTAAAAAACAAACTAAGAATCAAGAACAACAGAGACAGAATCATGTATATGGAGAGCATTTTGATATTTTCCAGCTGGAAGGGGATGTGGGGGAATGGGTAGAGAGGTGAGGGGATTAAGAAGTACAAATAGGTGGTTACAAAGTAGCCATGGGGATGTAAAGTACAGTACAGGAAATGGAGCAGCCAAAGAACTTACATGCATGACCCAAGGACATGAACAATGGTGTGGGGATTTGTCTGAGAGAGTGGGGTGCTGGATGGAGGGGGGCAAAGAGGGAAATTGGAGCAATTGTAATAGCATTATCAATAAAAATAATAGAAAATAAAGTGACAAAAGACATTAAAAAGAAGAAACTGGTGATGGAGTCCACCAATTTGGGTTTTAAGTCTGGCAGGTGGTGGAAAGCACACTAACGCTGAGAGCTACTGCCTTCAGGCATTTCAGAACTGCACCTCTTCAGAGCCTGTTAAGGAAAAAATACTCTCCTGTTTTATTTACTCACAGCACTATTTTCACTTCTGATCACCGAATGTGTTATTCTTTTTTTCCCCATACCATGCAATTCTGTGACATATTAAGTACCCTATAATTTAACTCAATTTTGACATGACTGGGACACAAGTGTCGGATCCCATAGATTAAGGCCTCCCCACCTCACTTCACACACCAATCACAAGTTTAGGTTGTCACCTGTGCTCCTGACTGACCTAGCTATAAATTGGAGTCATACAGCCCCTTCCTGGGGTTCAATTAACTTGCTAAAGCACCTCACAGAACTTAGAAAAAGTTTGTCTACTGGATTTCCAGTTTATTTTGAAAGGATCTAACTCGAGATAGCCAGGTGGAAAAGATGCACAAGGCAGGGTTTGGGAAAAAAGGTACAGAACTTCCATTCCATGTCCTCCTTGGGCTCGCCACCTTCTCAGCACCTCCATGCACTCACCAAATGGAAGCTCTCTGAACCTGTCCTTTTTGGGTTTTTAATGGAGGCTTTATTGTGGAGGAATGATTGATTAAAGCACTGGCCATTGATTCAACCGCCAGTCCCTTTCCCCTCCCAGAGGTCAGAGGGGACTAGGACTGCAAGTTTCAACCCTCTAATCACATAGTTACTTCCCCTGGCAACCAACCCCCTATTCTTAGGGACTTTCCTAAAGTCATGAAGGACATCCAATTTTCACTCGAGCTATCTCAGAATCTGAAAAGGAAAGATGCCCCAGTAACTCTTATCAATAAGGAAATTACAGAAGTTTCAGGTGTTATGTGCCAGAAACCATGGAGGAAGACCAAATATATATATATATCTTTATATAAATCACACAACAGAAGTCCAGTACATATCTGGTATAGGCCAGGGAGACAGTATAATTGTTTTGTCTGTTTGGGCTGCTATAACAAAATACCATAGACTGGGTGGCTTATAAACAGAAATTTATTTCTCACAGTTCTCCAGGTGAGGAAGTTCAAGACCAAGGTGACAGTTCATTCAGTGTCTGGTGAAAACTCTCTTCCTCGTAGACCACTGTCTTCTCACAGTTACCTTACTAGGTGAAAGGATGAGGGGT
The DNA here is from genome assembly GCF_004126475.2 of Phyllostomus discolor. Taxonomy (NCBI): domain Eukaryota; kingdom Metazoa; phylum Chordata; class Mammalia; order Chiroptera; family Phyllostomidae; genus Phyllostomus; species Phyllostomus discolor. The sequence continues at coordinate 26,567,870 of NC_040904.2, read as the reverse complement.
CTTCTCCAGGCCTCTTTTAGATGAGTACTAATCCCATTCTTGAGGTGTATCCCGAGACCTAGTTACCTCCGAAAGACCCTACCTCCAGACACCATCACATTGGGGATGAGGTTTCAACACATAAGGATTTTTTTTCTGAGGAGCAGGGGAGACACAAACATTCAGTCCATAGCAATGGTCAACTAAAAATGGTGGAGGTCTTGCAGCTTGTCAGGCCTGGAATCAAACTGGGGCTCCAGAACCTGTTAATCATCTAGGGTCTTGAGCAAGTTGCTTAGCCTCTCTGAAGCTTAGGTTCCTCATATAGAAAATGGAAATTATAATACCTACCTTGAAAGGTTACCATGAACACCAAATTTATGTACCTACATGGTAATCAGGAGTGCTGGCTCTGGTGTCAGACCCAGTTCAAATGTCAGCTCTTCTATTTACTGTGTGATCTTCGGCAAATTACTAAATCTCTCTGTGTTTCAAATTTCTTTTCTGTAAAGTGAGTAATAATATACTTGTGAGGATTATCAATGAATTAATAGGTATCAACTGCTTAGAAGACAGCCTGCCACACAATTGCTCACTAATTGTCAGATGTTTCTAAGAACACAAATACAAATGACAACAATGATAGTAACAAAATACTTCACATATGGTAGGTATTCAATATGTGTGACAATTATTATTACTGTCATGGAATTCTTTCTCATAAAGCATAGGGTTATCACAGATTCCAGTGTGTAGGCACCCTCCGATATTTTCATATATTCTTTACAGTCTAATGTCTTCCCTCCCCTCTAAAGAAGCTTTGTGGATTACATCAGTATCAATTTCCTGGTTTTGACAGTGTATTATAGTTATATGAGGTGCTACTGTGGGAGGTTGGGGGATTACTGCGGTTATATTACAAAAAGAAAAGATAGGGATACAGGGCTTGCCTGAAGTGAAAATATTGGGGCAAGAAATTAGACTTATAACCCATCTACTCCCCAGTGTCCGATGTCCTAGTCACTAGAATTCTGGCGTTGCTCTCCATTATGGGCTACTGGAGACCAGGGGTGCCTGACTGATGAGAGGTAGGCCAGGCTTCCATTACATCAGGTCAGGTGTCAATTTGTAAAATGTCTGATCCATGGAACTCCAAGTGCAAGGGAAAATGTAATCTTGGTAACTTCATCACTAACACACCTCGTTATCGGTTCTATTACAGCAAAAATACAAATGGCAAATACATGGGATGTACTTCTCCTGACCAAAGTTGTAAATCCAAATATTTTCCTCATAGAAATATTTGCCTCATGTTGTAACTGGGTCCTATGACATTCATATAACCTTACAGATTAAATAAACTTTTGTGGGCTAATCTGAGCATCTACGTCCTAGTCATTATGATGTTTTTACACAAATAAATTAGTTCTATTTCAAAGAACTATTCTGTAAAGGCAAACTTCTGAAATACCACCCATTTGTAAGTCATTATACTTGCTTGATGTTATTAACACATTTTTAACTTGAGGAGCAATAGTGATCTTTCTAGCTCACTGATTTCAAGTTTCCAATAATGTTCTACTTAACACTAATGTCTCTGAGTTCTCACTACTCTCCTACCCTCAAGTTCCTCAAATTGTTAGACCAAAGAAACTTTTTTTTTAAAGGAGCACTTATTAACATCTAGTTCTGGGGAATTCTCTATTTGAAAAAATTGCTCTAAGTCATATGATTGTCTCCTTGACTATTTGGATTCTTAAGTTGCTCCTTCTGTGGTATTTATATTTTAAAAATTAAAAATAAATAGTATATACATCCTTTCATTTTCTAGTATTTTAGGCCCAAATAAAAAGTTTTAGAAAAGCTATACCTGTTTGCCTAGTAGCAATAAAAGTAGATATCAACCAATGATTTGTACACGTGAATTATAAGTTTCTCTCTAATTAATTAGTCAAAACTAAGCTTAAAAAACTAAGTTAAAAAATACTAGTGGTTCATCTCTTTCAACCAAGTTAGTATCAACAGCTAGCCTTTTAAATCATAATCTCTTATCATTCAGGTACTTCACTCAAAATAAAGAAACCATTTTTCCCAGCTTCCTCTGTTTCCCCCCCCAACAAATAGCTCAAGAAATCACACACAATTCCCCAACACTAACAGAAACTATAAGATCCATAGTCTACAACAAAGAGGGATTTCACTATCTCCAATTTAGTATATGTATCATAAGAATACTCTAAACTGCTTAAAAGAAATAATTATCAATTTTAATTCTTTTTGAAATTACCTTTGATCAATGATAATCCTCTGTAAAGCTTCATAAGTCTTGCTCTCACAAATCTCTTCTGCAGAACAGAGAAAGTTTCTTTATTCAGAAAAGTGACTGGAAAAGAATTTTGTGACACATTAAAAGCAATTATCTCCATAACACTTTAACTATTCCTACACCAACACTGTAACAACTCAGGATACGAACATTCTATTGGAAAACCGACCTCATACATAGGCACCTTTTATCGTGCTTCGTTCGATTTCACTTCACAGGTATTGCATGTTTTACAAATTGAAGGCAAGACCCTCCACCAGCAAAAAAAAAGTACAACTTGCCTTATTGTGATATTTGCTTTAGTACAGTGGTCTGTAACAGAACCTGCAATATCTCTGTGGTATGCCTGTATAGGTTTTATAGTGTTTGGTTATAACTTTCATATACACACATGAAAAAAACATTTGTTAAATAGTCCATGTTAAAATGGTATTGATGGCTACATTTTACTATTTTCTTAGTTCAGCAAATTGAATTTCTGATATCTCCTAACTATAGTTAGACCTACCATATAGTCCCAATTAGGTTGCCAATCTGCTTTTAGAGCAATTACCAACTCCCAGACTAACTTCTTTACTCCTCTGGTAAACTATGTATCTTCTATCTAGAACAAGGTGGCAAACACAAGGCCCATGGGCCAAATCCGCCCCCCACCTTGTTTTATCCAGATTGGCACCTTGTTTCTGCCCGTCGGCAGCCCTGAGCTCCTGGCCCCTAGTTAAGGAGTAGTTACATTTATACAGTCCTAAAATTACATTTGGCCGTTTGAAGGCAACTGTGAGGCTGATGTGGCCCCTAGTGAAAATTAGTTTTACTCCCCTGATCTAGAACAACTGTAAGTACAAACACCAAATATGTAAACTGAATGGCAATAGGTATGATCATTTCAAATGAAAAATTTAGGCCAGCAAACATACTACCTAAACATAATTAAGAATAATTGTTCATCTTAGCAAAGTGTGCCACTACTATTTTTACTTTTTTTTTCACAACTATTTTTAAACATGTAGAAGGGATTTACCCTGAAATTCATGTCTAATCTACCCCCTGAACCTCAACTCTGGAATGAGCATGATACCAAGTTAAGAATTTTTAGAAGGAACCCAGTGTAAATCAGAAGCAACAACAACTCAATCCACATTTTTAATCAAGAAGCATTAGCCTGTTTTTAAACTATGAAACATATACTCAAAGTAGCTTAGATTCAGGTCTTGCATTTGACAAAGAGTCACTGAGAGCAAACAATGTGCCAGGTACTAGGTGCTGGGTATAGAGAGAACAAAACAAATATGACCCTTGACTTCTGAAAGCTTGTCGTCTAGCAAGGAAGACGTTCAGTTCAGTAAGAACTGAAATTACACATTATGGTTATTTCCCATTTTTTGTATCTTCCTAAGTGGGCAACAGTGATCACACACTCTTCTTAGGAGGATTCTGCAGAGAACGTCCAGTTGTTCAATCATCAGAGACAACCAGTTGTAACTGGGAGACATGAAGGTATATAATGGTAGACAATTTCATAACCTTTACCATGAGAACTATGATGGAATTTATTCCAAAAAGTACAAAATATTAATCTTTACACAGCACATTAGCAAGATAACTTCTACTTATAAGGTAGGAATTCACTAGTAATTTGTTTTCTTGAATTCTGCTTGTGACAAAAATCCATATTGGTGGAAAACACACACATATTCCAGCTTTTTGACTGAATTTTATTCTAAACATATAATTTTAAAAAAATACAGTGCTCCAATATGCAATGTTACTTCAATTAAATGAATCTTTGGGTTATAGAGATTTATAACAAACATTATCATTAAAATCCACACTGAATTTCCAATCAGTTAACCTTCAGTGTGAATTACTTCCAGGTACTGCTTCTGTTTGTCTAGGCAGGTCAAAGTATACAAAATATCGAGGACTTCAAAGGTATTATTCCCATTTTAAACGTCTTATCTCTGCACATTGTTCTGCTCAAAAAAATAACTATTATGTGTATGTACAATACACACACACACACACCAGTAAAGACTGGGAGGGAAGGGGGACCTCGCCAAATTTAAACACATCCAAAACTTCTACACACACACACGTCTTCCATCCAACCTCAGTGGCTGCTGACTACTGTACTTCACGTTTTTCTGCACATTTAAAGAACTATTAGTTGATATTTAAGTATATTGTTTAGTCATGTCTTTCTTCCTTTTTCCGAAATATCTGAGTACATTCTTTTTGTAGTTCGTGTTATTTCTGCCTCTGGCGATAATATTCCTGATAAACATGTATATCCTTAAAATTTATTTCCTTTTTCAACATTTAAAAATAGTTCGTTACTGTGTAAGGTGCCACGGTCCCTGCCTTACAGAACCTAGTACTTTGTGGCCAAGTAGCTACTTTATCTAGGACGAAATACCTAGGAGATGGTATCATCGGCGGTCCACAAGTTCCTACCTGTTGCGGGGACTTGGTCAGAGAGAATGAATCAGATTTGTCTAAAGCGTCCTTTTCCACCCAACGTCCCTCCAGCTTGCCGCTGAGCCTCCAGCACGTAAATCACCCCTGCCAGTCCGCTCCTCAAAGCCCGGCCCCTGGAGGGCAGGGACCTTGAGCCTTAGAAAGGAGCTCGGTGGGGACCTGGACAAGGGTGATTTCTGACCCAGATTAATGCCGAGGCGCAGCTCCCACTTCCTGTAAATCCAGCGGAGCGCGCAAAGAATGCCCTGGAAGAGAAGGCAAAACGCAGAAGAAAAGAACGTAGTTTAACTCGGCTTCTATCTTGGACTCCAGAAGTCTGGGGCTGCCTTTACCACCAGAGCTGAACAAATCGTCCCCAGCCTTCTCCTTCCCCTTCCCACCTCTCAAGTCTAATTCTCTTGGCTTCCTCCCCCTTGTTCCGCAAGCACGTGGTCCCTCCCCGCCCGGCCCCCGCCGCGCCCCTCCCCTCCCCCCCGCACTGCCCCTCCTCTGCCAGCCTTCAGGGCCTTAAGCCCCTTCCTCCCAGTGCCGCTTGCTTCCCCTTTCGTTCGCTCTTCCGCCCCAGCTCTCCATCGTCCTTTCTGATTGGTCCAGTGCAGCAAAGCCTGGTCGGCCAATTGGCGAACTGGGCTGGCGGCGATGGGCGTGGCCGCAGTGCCGGGGCCCTCAGATCGAGGCTGCCTCCCCCTCTCAGCCGGCAGCACATTCCGCCGCGGTTGCCGCCGCCCGGCCCCGCAGTTGTCTTTGCTGGAGCTGCTGTCGCGCTGGGGTTAGGGCGGGGGGTGGGACGGGTGGGGAGAGGAGGAGAAGGCCGCGGCCGAGGCAGGTGAGAGGAGGAAGGAAGCGGCGGCGCGGCGAGCACAGCAGCTCAGGCGGCGGCCGGGTTCCTGGGAGTGTCGGTGCGGCGTGGTGGTTGGGGCGGATCCCGCGGGGCCCGGGCGGGGGAAGGAGTCACCGGCCCGGCCATGGCGGACAACGAGAAACTGGACAACCAACGGCTCAAGAATTTCAAGAACAAAGGCCGCGACTTGGAGGTAAACTCGGGGGTGCGGGAGGGGTGGGGGCCGTGGACCTCGGACCGATCTCCGCCGGGACTTCGAGTTTGGGGAGTAGGGGCGGGAGCTGCCGCCGGGCCGCAGGGGAATGGCGCTGGGGGCCGGCCCGTCCGTGACGCCTTTGCTAACGCGCCGGGAAGTTTGTGTCGGGCCTGGTTCGCCTCTGCCGGGGAGCTAGGTGCTGGGGTACAGCCAGCGCGGCCTAGGCCTGCCCGGAGGAGCCGGTCCGTCGCGGGAGCGAGGGGCTGGGCCGCGCCGCGGGGACGCCGGGCGCGGCGAGTGCGGAGGAGGCGTGCGTGCGCCGTGCCTCTCCGGCCCGGTTGCGGCCCCCACCCCGGCAGCGGCGGCGGAGATTCCGGCTTTCTCTCGGGCACCGGCGTTTGGCGCCGCAGGAAGGAGTGCAGTGGGAGGTGGGGTTGGGGAGTGTGAGCGTGTGGCGACCGAGTGGGGTTCGGTACTTCCTCGGCGAGGCCCGAGGCGTCTCCACTTACAGGCATTTTTTTCTGGTCTTCCCAATTCCCGCTCTACCCCTGCCTCCCTCCGATATTCAAACTACAGGATTCAACTTCTCCGTTGAAAAAACACCCCCGGCGTGAGTGGCCATCCTGGTGATGCTAACAGTGCCTTCCTGCGGCCTCTGTTTTGCTATGGACATAGCTGATTCAAGATGTGGCTCACCGTGTGCCCTCTTCCAGGCAAAGGATGCCCCTTAATTCAGCTTATTCACAAATCTCTTTACCCCCACCCCCCTTGAGAGACTACCAGCTGCATTCTTACATATAAAGTCCAAAGGGTTATACAAAGCTTTCATCCTCTAGTCTACAGTATCCTTTCCCTCCACCTGCTGGCGGTGGTAGTGGGGGATGGGGTGGGCTAGGGAATGGCATCATCGCTTTATTATTTTAAAAGGGCGAAAATAAAAACCCTTCATTGCCTCATATTTAGCTGCTCCCCGAGGTTCTTAGGATACATACAGTGTGAGGGTTACACACACAGACACACACACGCACACACACACACGCACACACACACACACACGCACACAGATTTTTGATAGACCTTTTCCCTTTAGTTTTAAGAGTTTACATAAATAGGGTTGGGTTTTTTTGTTTTTTCAATCTATTCTGCATCGGAATGGATTAAGAGTTTAGCTTTTCAGAGAAAGTGGTAAAGTAGTCTTTTTTATGTTGTCCCTGGGTATTTCTGTATACTGAGATCTCCAAATTCCCATCACCTGTTTCTGAACTTGTACCATTTGCTTGGCTGACACAGTAACTATTTTTTGAGTTTTCCCCAAAGCCATTTTATCTCTGAAGTGGGTTTCAAAGTTTGAGGAACTATTGAGTGGTTAGGAGTAGGCCATTAATTTCCTGATTGTTTTAAGGTTAAAAATGAAAAAAAAAATCGCAAATGATAAAACGTAAAGACAAAGACTACACAGTGATAAAATCCAGAAAAATAGCAATTAGATGCTTGAAAAATCCTTGTAATACTTTTCCCTCCATTTTGGCCTACATTTTTCTAGCAGCTTTGTTGAGATATGACTCTCATATTTTACATTTCACCCATTTGATGTGGCTTTTGATGTTTTCACATAGTTGCAACCATCAGTACAGTCACTCTTAGAATGTTTTTATCTCCCCAAAAAGAAACACAAATTCATTAGCAGTCACTCTCCCTTTCGCAGTCACTCTTTCTTTTAAGATTTGCCTATTCTGGATATTTTATATGAATAGAATTATACAATATGTGATCTTTTGTGACTGGCTTCCTTCAGGTGGCATCATTTTTTTAAGATTCACATATGTAACAGGAATGTATCAGTGCTTCATTCCTTTTTATGGCTGAATAATATTCCACACTATGGATATACCACATTTTATTTATCCATTGATGGACATTTGCATTGTTTCCACTTTTTTCTATTATACATAATAGTGCTATGAACATTCATGTACATATTTTTTGTGGACCTATGTTTTCATTTCTCTTTATATACCTAGGAATGGAATTACTGGTCACATGGTAACTTTATATGTAACATTGTATAGAATTGCCAAACAGTTCTCTTAAGTGATCCTTATTTTTTAAATTGATTTGCCCCCTTACTGTGTTGTATATCTCATTACTTTAGTCAAAATAAGATTAAGTGTTGACTCCATATTAGAACAAAATTGTGATAATGTGATCTGTAAATACACATTAGGCAAGTTTTTTTGAAATGATCATAGTGCCTTATGAGCATCCTCTGCTAACTTTGATAAGCCTGCGTGTACATTACAATAGGAATATTTTTACTTTTCCACCTAAGGAAATGTGATATGACTCTAATGGAAAGGCATACTTTCTCCTCACTTGTGACTACTCAAAGTCTCACATGCCTGTATTGAGGTAGAAACATCTTTTATAGTCCTTAGAGTACACTGGAATGGCCTACTTTATATATTTATTAATTACATTTATGTTTGTGTCCCTCAAAACACTTATGCATGTTTCCTCCCCCCACCCCCCAATATGATTCTGTGTTATACTACGACAAATTCTAAATATGTACTGCTAGTTCATTTGGTTATAATCACATTTCACTGAGAGGTCTTTGGAAAGAAGTATGTATGGACCAGTGCTGTTCAGTGAATTTTATTTAATCCACTATTTCCAAAATACTATTCCAACATGTAATTGTTGTAAAATAATTAATGAAATATTTTATATTCTTTCATATTAAGTCTTCAAAATCTAGTTTGTATTTTATACATGTACAGCTATCTCAGTTCGGGACTACCTACATACCAAGTGCTTAAGAGTTAAGTGCAGCTAGTGGCTACCTTATTGGGCAGCACAGATATAGAGGATAGCATAGAGATTGAGGTAATGGTAGCATTTTTCAGTTTGATCCAACAGTTTAAAATTATGAAGAGTACAAAGACCTAGAGTTTAATCTGATGTCTAATCTAAGATCTGTGACCTTAGAGAATCACATTTAGGGTTCTTTTCTCTTTAAAACTAGAAGTACTTTACATATGTTTCATGAGTGTTATGTAGTTTAATAGGTTAATGTTAGGATGATGTCCAGTAATTCTCTGAGTGTTTTATCACTTCCAACTTTTCTGGTTGTGGGGAGGGAGGGGGTTTTATAGGATTCAGTAATTTTTTCTTTTACTCCTTCATTTGCAATTGGCTCTTTGTTTTTCTTTATGTTTATATATAATTTAAGTTGAACTTAAAATTAATAAGGAACCTTTTTTACTTTGTTTTAACTTTATTAGTTTTTTGTTTACACTATTATAGTTGTCCCTATTTTTTTCCCTGTTTGCCCTCCACCCAGCCCTTACCTTCGCTTTCCTTCAGGCCATCACCACAGTTTTGTCTGTTTATGTTACTTTATTTTTATTGTTGATACTGTTATGTAGAAATAATGTTATTGCTCATTGAAGGGTGATTTGGGCACAGGGAATCAGTGACTTCTAAAGTCATACTTTAAGTGTTGGGCTTGAAACTGATTCACAGCTTCCAATCTGATTCACTCCTATCTTTCATTCAACCTTTCTGGCTCCTCCCAAATGTGGTCATGCTAACTTCTTGAAAGACAAAAATATCAAAGAAAGCATATGCCAGTATCCATTTAAAATAATTTACAGAACTGTCAGATGATATCCAGTGCTTGGCTTCTTTCATGTAGTGTGTTAGGGGATCATCATTGTATTTGTTTTGAGAATAGTAACTATAGGGAGGATATGTACAGTGCAACACAGGAAATGGATAGTGACCAAACCTCAAAGAGAAAATTTGTCAGAATAAAGCAAATTAAGCTCATCTAGTTTATGTTTAAAAGTAGAGGGAAAATTCTCTAGTAGATTGTCTAATAAACCTACTTAATTTTTATAGAAGTTCAGAGAGTATTCAGGTTTGAAAAGAACATATGTTAGAAGAATAATTAGACCTTTTAAACACGATTTTAAGGGGAAATAAACCTGAAAACAAAAGAATATTAAAATACTATGTAAGTGGAAACTTGACTGTCCACACAACATAAAACATGAAGTCTGCTTGAACTTTTTTTTAAAAAGTTGTTGGTTGGCAGAAGTTGAATAAATTGATCGGCTGCATTGTTTAGTATTGGCCTTGGTGATTTGTTAAACTGTAGAGTGAAAAGCATTGTTAAGCTATTAAGTCTTGTTAACTTTTAGAGACTGACCTCTCTCATCACAAATCTTGGAACATATTTACTATACTTAAAATAACTACTGTCTAATTTTTCATATAATAGTCCAAGCATGTGACAATATGATATATCTGATAGAAAGATAGTTGGGAATTAAATAATTGTTTTTGTACTTCCTGCCAGCTTTCCTGGTTTACAGGACAACCATTTCAGAATTGCTTCATTGATAATTATATATACCAAGATGTCTTTGTTTTCATAGATATTAGTATGTCAAATGAATATACAAGATTAGAAGAGTTGTAGGATGATTTAGCTTTAAAAGAATGAAACTACTTCAGAAAAAATGTATAAGTAGTTTTTAAAAATTGATCCCTAATACCTGATACTGGTTGTGGATTCTTAAAATATTTTTAAACATTTACTGAAGCACATTCATCTCCATTAGGCCTAAAATAATACAATGTAAGTTTCTCAAATTTAACTTTGAATGATGATTTTGGTACTCATTTGTTTAGTTTTCAAACAAAGGAGAAGTAGGATTGAAGGGAACTAACTTTTTGAGTACTTCTTATATATACTTTTAATTGTATTCTCATTTCTCTCAATCTTATAAGTAGAGATTATTATCTTATAGAAGAAAAACTCTAGAGTGAAGAGACTTAATAGCATAGCATTCAAGGGAATGATTTTCACTTACGTATGTCAAAGTAAAGTCTATACTGTTCATACTGTGCTCTACTACCTCCTTCTAACTTCTTTCAGCCTCAATACAGAACTCAAAGTTGATTAAAAGCTTCTATGTAAAAGTTTCTAGCATAGTCCATGGAGTGTAGTAGGTATTCAGTGTTTCCTTTTTTCCCCAAAGAGATTTTTAGAAATTGTGCATCATTTGTGGGCTTTAAATTCTAAAGAACACAATCCATATACTAAGCTTCCCATTTAGGTTTACTAAAAGGGCCAGAGAAGACTCTCATCTACAGTTAACATAAGGACAATATTTGTGTTAGTACATTCTAAATAAGGACAATATATACATGCTTATAATGGTCTTAGTTTAGAACTTTTCAAAGCTTTGGGGCTCAACCTGCTTATTGCTATAAAAAGTTAAGGACCCTCAAAGAGTTCTGTGGATTCTACCACCGTTTACCATTTCAGAAGTTAAAACTTACGAATTTTAAAAATGTGTATGAAAATAATAAAGCTATTTTATAGAAATATAAGTTTCTAATAAAAATGACTTATTTTCCAAAACCTTGAAAAAATTTGTGGGAAGAATGACCATGTTTAACTTTTTTTTTTTTCGGGGCTCATTAATATTTCACACAGAAATAGATAGCTGGATTTTCCAATGTCTAAATTCATTCTTTTGTGGAATGCCCCTTTGGTTGAAGTATATGAAGAATATCCAAGTTGAAAAGGGAGGCAGTTGAAAAAGCAAAGTCTTAATAGCCCTTTTACATAATTGTGGGAATTATCTTTGATACTATACCATAACATCAGAAGTAGTAATATCTTAAAGTACAATGTGGAATCTGAAGCCACATCAGACGACTTTTCCTACTCTGTTACGTTGAAATTCATTGGTCTGTTGCATTTGGCATGTCTCTTTTGCCCATGGCTGATTTTGTAATATCATGTATTGGTCATTTGGAAAATATTAGTTCCCTGAATTAAGTAGCTCTTCCAAATGCTGACACATTTTATTATACAATGAAAATCCACAATTATTAGTATCACCACATAGTTCATCAGAAAAATCTTAAATATTAGGAATCTGTCGGGCTCACAGTGGTGAGTACAACTTTCCCAAAAGTCTTATTTTCAAGGCTCAAATTTTATCATTACCCAATAAATACTGTAAGTTGTTTCCCTTGAAGCTGTAAGATCACTTTGCTCATTTTTTTGAAAATATCTGACAGACACTGTTTGAATAACCATAATTTGTCATTCTTTTGAGTCAAACTGAAGTTCCATTAAAAAAGTGGCCAGTTCAATTTGCAACTTTTGCAATTACACAAAAACTTTTACCTTGAGACAGTCATCCTACTGCAGAAATACATGTGCTGCAAAGGTGGTTTATGTGTAATCCATATTTTATCACAAAATTTTAGAAAGAAAAGATCAGTTTTTCATTAAGGACATTCTAAGTGTAATGGCTTTTTTTTTTTTTACCCTGAAATACAATAACTTTTAGTAGAGCTTGGTGACATTGCCTTAATTCCTGCTAAAGCACCAGTTTTACCCACTGTGTTACACTGCAGTGCAAATGTTAACATAATAAGAAAGTAGAGATATTATGAAATGGGCTTGATCTTATCAACCCTCTGAAAAGGCCTCAGTGTCCCCACAGGGGCGCATTGACCACTGTCTTTGCTTGTTATTGCTTCTGGTACTAGTGACTGTTGCTTAATAAGAAATGGTTCTTAAAAGGCTTTCCAGCATTATAGTTAAAGAACATGGATTATGGAGTTACTTAATCTGTGGTTGAACCCTGGTTCCTCCATTTAATAGTTACTGAATTTACCCTAATTTCTCTAAACCATTTAAATGCTTAAGGGTAATTGACATAGTACATATAGAGTGAAAGGAGGCTCTCTTATTTCTACCAACTTGCTTCATCAGACATTACTCCAAATACCTCCTCCCCCTCGTGTTCCCTGTTAGAATAATTCAAATCACATCACTTGAATTGGAGAAGGCTTCCTTTATCCCTTCATTAGCACACAAGTGAAAGCCTACTTTCTCCTGTGCTTCAACCAAATTGTTTCAAAATTACTAGTTGCTGACTTTATTTTTCTAATCCTCTGTTGTTAGTAAATACATTATGTAGATTTTGTAACCTTTTCCACAAGATTGTAGATTTAACCAGAAAATAGCTCTAATTCACACTGTTTAGTATCCATAATGAACAATGGTCTAAGGTCATAGATGTGTGCTGGTAATACAGGATTAGCTTGATTATTTAAAATGCTGAACTGTTTTTCTATTACTGTTTATTTACTGTTAGGACAAAATTTGATTAGCTTTCACTTTTACTTAAAATTTAATTTACATTCAACTTAAAAATTACATTTTCAGTAATGGTTATATTTTGGCAAACTGGAATGTCATTACATTTTTATTAACAAAAGTCATAATCCTAAAATAATGTTTCATTTGGTGATAGAATATGATCTGCTTTCATCTTTATCAAATGTTTTTATTTTTTTAATTTACTTTTAAAAAAATTAGTTTTAGAGCCCTGGCTGGCGTAGCTTGGTGGATTGAACATGGGCTGCGAACCAAAGCATCACAGGTTTGATTCCCTGAGATGGGAACGTGCCTGGGTTGCAGGCTGGGTCCCCAGTGGGGGCCACATGAGAGGCAACCACACATTGATGTTTCTCTCTCTTTCTCCCTCCCTTCCCCTCTCTAAAAATAAATAAATAAAATATTTTTAAAAATTAGTTTTAGAAAAAGATTTTATTTACATATTTTAGAGAGAGGGGAGGCAGGGAAGAAGAGAAACATTCATTGGTTGGCTCCCCTTTGTATCTTGACCAGGGAACCAGACCTGCAACCCAACCATGTGCCCCAACTGGTAATCCTTTGCTTTGCCAGAGGACCCCCAACCAACTGAGCCACTCCAGTCAGCTGTTTATTTCCTTTTTAATAAGTTTAAATCCTTGAGGGTTACAGCATTATATGGATTCTGTGTCCATTGGTCTTAGCAGGAAGGTGGGTTCGGAATTGAGCTCAAACCATGCCACTCTTTCCATGAGCATGAGTCGACTTTCCCCAGATTAATCCAGTTTTGTTTGATTTACCACCAGGAGTTACTATGTTGTTCTTTGCTTTGTACTCATAAGCACATCTCTTACCTAGATAGAATTCAGTTTCATCTTGAACATAAACACGTTCAATTTTAAGAAGAGCTGTGTGCCCCCTCTGATTCCAGAGACCCCATTTATAGCTGGCAAAAACGGCTTTGGATCACAGCCTTCTACACATACTTGTCATAGAAGTCCTGTTCCCAGCAGGCCTCCACAATGTCTAAGATGATGGAAAAAAGAAAGCTAATTTTTCATTTTTTATTGATTGTTAGAGAAGGGGGAAGGAGAGAGAAAGAAATGTCGATTTGTTGTTTCACTGATTTATACATTCGTTGTTTGATTCTTGTAAGTGCCCTGACCAAGGATCAAACCCACAACCTTGGTGTATTGAGACGATGTTCTAACCAACCAAGCTAGGTAGCCAGGGCTGATTTCCTTTCAAATATTAAAAGAAATTGTCTCTCAGTTTCCTAGTCAATGTAACCTTTAGTTACCCAATGTTGACTCTCAATACTTGTTTTAGCTTTTGTAGCATTTCTTTTTGGTTTCTTAAAGTGGGTGTTAAATTTAGTTATAGTAGTTGTATCCTGAAAGACCTAGAAGTAATCTCCACTTGGTTATATTAAATGACCCTATCCTGTTTGCCACCCATCCTGCCCATTTATCCTGGACCTCTTTAGCCACTTTCCACAGCTGTTCCTGGTCCAGAAAAACAAGGACAGATTTTTATTTAAGGTTTTCAAATAATTGTTCATCATTCTTGGTTCTTTGGTTAAGTATGAAAATTGTTGTTTTCTGGCTTTCTTTAGAATAGGGGCTTTAAGGGTACCATAAACTCTTTTTTTCCATAGACTTGCCATTGAAAGGTAGGTCTGATAGTTTTAGGCTGAAATATTAACTATGTAGTTATTATGTCTTAGGCAACAGAAACCTAGCTCAAATTATTTTTAGCATAATGGGGGAGCCTGTCTCTCATAACCTGGTAAGTCTGGGGCCACAGCTGGCATTAATTATTAGAGTAGTAGGGGAAGTCTATGGAGGATTTTGATCAAACAAGATTTGATTGCATGCTTAGACCTGAATTACTCACTATGGGCAGGAGAATATGGTTCTGTGATTGGCTAGCACAAGATCATGTGCTGTGCATCCAGTTCTCTGTGTGTGTATATGCACACAAGGGTGTTGGTACCTCCATTTAAACAAAGTTTGCCAAAAGAATGAGGAGTCCCTCCAATATCTTATATCTAAGTATTCACATTTTTTCCTCGTAATGTCTTGACTAATTTTTTCTAACCCCTTTTGTTCCTATGCTTTAAAACAGTAACAGTATTATCTTTCAGTGGTAAAAAAAAAAAAAAAAAAAGCTTATTTAGGACCAAGGAACAAATAAAAAACATGATCAATATCATTAGTCATTAGTGAATGTAGCTCGAAACCATAATGAGATACCACTTCACACCTACTAGGATAGCTGTCAACAAAAAGACAAATAGAAGCATTTGTGAGGATGTAGAACAAGTGCAACCCCTTAGACATGGATGATGGGAATTTAAAATGGTGGCGCCACTTTGGAATGCAGTATGGCATAAACTCAAAAGGTTTAACAGCAATTCTACCCCTAGGTATAAACCTAAGAGAACTGAAAACAAGTGTCTGCACAAAAACTGAAACATAAATGTTCGTAGCAGCCTTATACATTGTAGCCAAAACATGGAAATAACCCAAATGTCCATTAACTGATGAATGAGTAGACAAAATGTGGTGATCCATATAATGCAATATTATTCTGCTATAAAAAGGAAATGCTGTCCTGGCTGGTGTGGCTCAGTGGATTGAGCATCGGCCTGTGAACTGAAAGGTTGCCAGTTCAATTTCTGGTCAGGGCACATGCTTGGGTTGCAGGCCAAGTCCACAGTTGGGGCAGTGTGAGAGGCAACCGATCAATGTTTCTTTCACATATTGATGTTTCTCTCCCTTCCTTCCAGTCTCTCTAAAAAATAAATAAAATCTTATTTTTAAAAAATAGAAGTACTGCTACATGCAACAACATGGATGAATCTTGAAAACATTGTGCTACCTGAAAGAAGCCAATCAAAAAAGATCACATATTCTGTAATTCCATTTTTATGAGATGTCCAGAGTGGGCAAATCCATAGAGAGAAAGTACATTAGTGGTTGCCAGTACCTAGGACAAAGGGAGATGGAGAATGACTGCTAATAGATATGGGGCCTTTTACAGTGAAAATTAATATGCAGCTTTCTGAATGTACTAAAAACCACAGACTACACTTTAAATGAATGAATTATATGGTGTGTGAATTATATCTCAGTAAAGTTGTATGTTTTTTAAAAAACACACGAAGTTTAATTAAGAGAAATCAGTAGAGGCTCTGACAACTTTCTGGTACCTAAGGGTCATAGGTGAACTCTTGGCAGCTTATTTTAACTGACTTGTTTGTCTGCTCTTTCCTGTATTGAATTCATTTGTTCAGTTTCTGTGTCCGAGGTTCTGTTGTAAGCAGTCATGATAGAGGAATGAATAACATGGGTTAAATTCCTGTTCTCATTGAGTTCACATTCTGGCAGGTCAAGGTTTCCCAGATTCCTATTCTAAACTGACCCTGTGGGGGTATTCAACCACTCTGTAAACTAGTGTTGTAGTGGATTCCTTATCTTTCTTTCCTAAACTCACGTTTACAATAAATATGTACCTCAAAATTGAAAGCAAAGGACACCCTAAATGTTTGGTGTTAGTGATGCTTCCCTTGAGATTTGTAGGATTGCATCTCATTAGCCAGCCGTATGTCATTAGGAGAACTTAAAATTTTTTTTATTTCAATTTCTGTAAAATAAAAATTCCACCATAATGAATACTTGTTATGATAAAGCTTTTGAGAATGCAAGGAACATCCTTATTCAGACTAGGTCAAATAAGGATGGGGTATTAGAAAAATTAGGGAACCAGTTCTTGCATTATCCAAGATACTTCAAGTAGGAATGTCTTAGTGATAGGAATTCACCTATCTTCTCTGTACTGCTCTGTCAGCCACTAACTCCAGTACTGTTTTATTTTTCCAAATACTCTTAGTCTTTATATCTATGTTAAATTATTGAGAGACTCTCACTGAGTTAATAAGCTCAGTCCTACCTGAAGTAGACATTTTTTACTGTTGGCCTTTTTTTGAATTGGTTTTCCGCTTCATCCTCACTGCCACTCAGCTGTGGAATTTCGGGGTGGGGAGACCTGTCATATGACAGGGAACATCATTGCCTCCTTCTGCAGCAGCTTCCCTGAAAAGAAAAGTTTCTCTTGCACAAGGCTGTAAATACTGTATTATTTAGTTACTGTCACTCCACTCCTTTCTGTTAACTTTTTACTCACTTTAAAATCTGGGGTAAATCATTATTGCCTTGACAAAATCTCATCTCCACTGTGGTTGCCTGGTTTCTGCTGTTGCTCTTTTCTAATCATAAAATAACCAGCATGTTTCTGCTTTTTTTATTTTTTAAATCCTCACCTGAGGATATGTTTGTAATTGACTTGAGAGAGAGACAGAGACAGGAACATCAAGTTAGAGAAAAACATTGACCTGTTGTCTCCCTTACCTGACCGGGGGTTGAACCAGCAACCCTTTGGTGCATGGGACCCAGCCAGGGCACAAATGGTTCTTTTTAAAAATAAGTTAAATCACACCTCTCTTCTCCTTCAGTAGTTTCCCACCACATTTTCCTTTCCAACTCATTACTGAGACCTTCCAGGCCTTGCCAAATCTGGTTCCTGCCCATTTCTCCTACCTAAGTTTATTATCTCCTTTAGTTACTACATTCTCATTCATCTTATTTTAATTCATTTATTTCTAACACATCAATAGCCCTCTCTTCAGGCCCTTTACACATGCTACTCTGGCTGTCAGAATGCCTTCTCTTACCCCCTTTACCTTCATTCCCTTTCTTTCAGCTGTGTAGTTATTTCTCATCATTTGGCTCTTCAGTATCATTTCCTTAGGCCATCTCTAAACAAACTAATTGAAAACCCCCTGTTGTTAACTTAAGAACACTAATCATAATTTGTTAGTGTATTTACTCAATGTTATTTTCTCCCATCAGACTGTAAGTTCTCTAAGAGTATGGATCTTGTCTGTTTTGTACACCACTCTTAATTCTTATCACAGAGTCTGGCATATAAGTGGCACTTAAATACTTAAGGGAGTTAAATGAAACTTTTTTTAAAAGTGTACTAAATCCAAGTTTCTAAGTCAATTTTTTCTCTTGAAATGATAATGGTGTGATAATTGTGGAAGTTTTTTTGAAAAGTGGAAAAATAAAATAACCCTCTATAATCTTACTGCTATTGATCTTTTGGAATATTGTCTTTGTACATTTTTTCTAATATATAGGGTCTGGCACAAATCATGCCCCTTTTATTACAAAATCTTTTACTACAAAATTATAAGCCTGTAATTCTGTAACATAACACTAGCGCACTCAAGGACACCATATGACATTTTAGGTGAGATGTTCAAATGAAAATTATAAATTACTACATCCATATTATTACTCTACCAACCACATGCAAGCGGGTGTCACTTCTGTGGGACCCTGTATTTGAACTTAATTTGGGTTCTTGTGAGAATAGCTCATAGTTGAATACAGCAAAGTTTCTCAACTTTGGCACTGTTGACATTTTGAGCCAGGTAATTCTTTGTCTGGGAACTTGACTGTACATTATAAGATATTTAGCAGCACCCCTACCTCTGCCCTACTAGGTGCCAGTAGCACTTCCCCTCCCCCCAGGTGTATAATTGCCTAATGTCCTCTTAATGACAGAGTCTCCCCAGGTGAGAACCACTGCAATGCAGTATTTCAGTAAACTTCCTAGAACACCATAGCTGTTGACACTTTTCAACTCAGAAGTCTTTGGTGGATTTCTGTTGTCTGTAAGAGTCAATAAGCTAGATATTTCAGGTTCTTGGTTTAGGTTAGCAGATTTTTTAGTGTTTCCTGCATGAATGCTAATGAAGGGGCATACACTAAAGTACAGGCATACCTCGGAGATACTGGAAGTTTGGTTCCAGACCACCACAATAAGGCAAAAATCACAAAGTGAGTCACGTGAAGTTTTTGGTTTCCCAGTGCATATCAAAGTTATGTTTGTGCTATACTGTCTATGTAATTTATTAAGTGTCCAAGGGCATTATGTCTTTAAAAAAAAAAGTGTACATATTTTAATTAAAGAAATACTTTATTGCTAAAAAATACTACTTGAGTCTTCAGCAAGTTGAACTCTTTATGCTGGTTGGAGGGTCTTGCCTTGATGTTGATGAAAATGCAAAGTACAATAGAATGAAGTATGCCTGTGGCTGGCCAGATTAATTCTTACCTTTTTAGCTTATAATTCCCTCATCTATATGACTTCATATCAGACTTTCCTCCCACTTCAGGCAGATGAACCCACCTCACCTTTACCATTCAGTTCTGCTTTTCTGTCTTTGCTTTTGTTGGACCCCTAACTGGAAAAACTTTCTAGTCTTTCCTTTACCTTGCCATTTATTTCTATTTCCAAGTTGAACTTAAGTGTCCAGGCTTCAGTTAAGTTTTTCTTCACCATACCAATTCATATTGATTCTTCCTTTTCTTGAACTCTTGGTTATTTTAGTACTCAGGATTCGGTGTTTCCTCATGTAAGATATTTTTACTTGTTATATGTTTTATAGAAAAAAGAGTACTGCAAAATGATGTATATGACTTAATACACCAACAAATCAGTTAACCTGGATAAAATGGGAAACTTCCTGGAAACACGTAACCTACCAAGACTGAATCATGAAGAAATAGAACATTTGAACAGGCCTATAACTAGTAAGGAGATTGAATCAGTAATCAAAAATTTCCCAACAGAGAAGAGCCCAGGACCAGATGCCTTCACTGGTGAATGCTACCAAACTTTTAAGCAGAATTAATACTGATCCCCCTCAAACTTTTCCCAAAAAACTAAAGACAAAGAAACACTGCCAAACTCATTCTATGAGGCCAGCATTACTCTTGGTACTAAAACTAAGCAAAAACACTTCATAGGAAAACTGAAGACCAATATCCCTGGTAAGTAGCATTGCAAAAGTTCTCAACAAAATAATAGCAAATGAATTCAATGGAATATTGAAAGGATTATATACTGTGAACAAATAGGGTTTATTCCTGGAATTCGGGGACAGTTCAATATATGAAATCAGTCAATGTACTATACTGAAAATGAACAGAATGGAAGATAAAATCACATGATTTCAATTGTTACAGAGAAAGCATTTGATAAAATTCACTCTTTCATGATAAAAACCCTCAACAAAGTCAGAAGAAAACTACCTCAACATAAATACAGACCAAATATGAAAAGGACCAGCAGACATCATACTCAGTAAGTGAAAGACTGAAAGCTTTTCATGTAAGATCAGGAGCAAGACAAGAATGCCTGCTTTCACCCAGTCTATTCAACAAGTCCTAGCCAGAGCAATTAGGCAAGAAAAAGAAATAAAAGGCATTTAAATTGGAAAGGAATAGTAAAATTATCTGCTTGCAGATGACATGATCTTACATGTAGAAAACTGTAAAGATACACACACACACAAATTAAACATAATAAATGATTCAGCAAAGTTACAGGACATAAAATCACCATACATTAGTCCTGGCCTGGTGGTTCAGTTGATTGGAGTGTCATCCTGTACACCAAAGGTTGAGGGTTTGATTCCTGGTCAGGGCACATACCTAGATTGTAGTATCAGTCTCCTATTCGTGTGCATACAGGAGGCAATCAATCATTGTTTCTCTCACTTTGATGTTTGTCTCTCCCTCTCTGTAAAATTAATAAACATATTCTCAAGTAAGGATTTAAAAAAATTGGCATACACTAGCAAGGTACAACCTGAAGAGGAAATTAAGAAGCAAATCCATTTACAGTAACATCAAAAGAAGTAAAATATTTAAGAATAAACCTAATTAATGAGGTGAAAGACTTTTACACAGAAAACTGCAAAACATTGCTGAAAGAGAAAGAAGACAAATAAAAGAAAAGATGTCCTGTGTTAATAGATTGGAAGACTTATTGCTAAATGTCAGTACTACCCAAAGTGATCTACAGAATTACTGTAATCTCTATCAAATTCCCAATGATATTATTTGCAGAAATAAGAAAATTTATCCTAAAATTTATATGGAACCTCAAGGGATCCTGAATAGTCACAAACAATCTTGGAAAAAAGAAGAAAAAGTTGGAGGTCTTACACCTCCTAATTTTAAAACTTATTACAAATCTACAGTAATCAAAATAGTGTGATATTGGCCTAAAGTAAGACATAGATCAATGGACTAGAATAGGGAGCCCAGAAATAAACTTTTATGCATGTATGGTCAAATTGTTTTTGACAAGGGTGCCAAGATCATTCACTCACTCATTCATTTGTTGGAACAAGAACAGTGTTTTCATTAAAAGGTGCTGGGAAAATTTGATATCCACAAGCAAAAAAATGAAGTTGGACCCTTACCTAACACCATGTGTTAATACAGTTATTAACTTGAAGTAGATCAAGGACCTAAATGTAAGACCTAAATCAGTTAAACTCCTAGAAGAAAACATGGGACAAAAGCTTAATGATACTGGATTTGGTAGTGATTTCTTGCATATGATACCAAAGGAATAGGTAACAAAAAATTTATTGTACTACACCGAATTTCAAAACTTCTGTGCATCAGAGTATCCAGTTAACATAATTGAAAAGTCAGCCGATGGAATGGGAGAAAATATTTGCAAATCTGCTATGTGGTTAATATCTAGAATTATAAAGAACTCCTACAACTCACCAACAAACAAACCTATTAAAAATGGGCAAAGGGTTTGAATAAACATTTCTCTAGAAAAAGTATACAAATAGCCAACAAGCATATGAAGAGACCCTCAACATCAAGAATCATGAAGGAAATGCAGATAAAAACCACAATGAGACACTGTCTCATACTCATTAGCATAAAAACTTAAAAAAAGATAAAATAACTATTGGTGAACATGTGGAGATATTGGTATACTTGTGTACTCTTAATGAGAATGTAAGATGGTGCAACCCCTATGGAAAACAGTATGGTGGATCCTTAAAAAATTAAAAATTTAATTATAACATGATCCAGCAATTCCACTTGAGTATATACCCAAAAGAATTGAAAGGGACCCAAAGCAGTATTTGTGCACTTGCATTCCTAGCAGCATTATTTACAAAGACAAAAGCTGGAAGCAACCCAAGTGTTCTATGGGTGAATGGATAAAATGTGGTGTATACACAAAATGGAATATTCAAACTTGAAGGGAACTCCGACACATGTCACAACATGGATGAACCTTGAGGGCATTATGCTAAGAAACAAAAAGCAGTATGATTCTACTCATATTAGGTGCCTAGAATAGTGGAATTCATAGAAACAAAGTAGCTTGATGATTGCTGAGGGAAATAGGTAGTTGTTCAGTGGGTATAGAACCCACTGAACAGTTTTTCAAGGTAAAAACTTTTGTAGATTGAATGCACAGCAGTGCAAATGTACTTAGCATTACTGAACTGCACACTTAAAAAATGGTTAAGATTTGCCCTGGCTGGCATAGCTCAGTGGATTGAGCATGGGCTGTACACCAAAGGATTACAGGTTCAATTTCCAGTCAGGGCATATGCCTGGGTTGCAGGCCATGTCCCCAGTGGCGGCCACATGATGAGGCAACCACACATTGATGTTTCTCTTTCTTTCTCCCTCCTTCCCCTCTCTAAAAATAAAATCTTTTTTTTAAGATTTTATTTATTTATTTTTTAGGGAGGGAAGGTGGGGAGAAAGACAGATGGAGAGAGAGCGAGCGAGAGAGAGAGAGAGAAACAGAAACATCAATGTGCGGTTGCTGGGGGTCATGGCCTGCAACCCAGGAATGTACCCTAGCTGGGAATCAAACCTGGGACACTTTGGTTCCCAGCCCACGCTCAGTCCACTGAGCTACGCCAGCCAGGGCTAAAATAAAATCTTTTTAAAAAATGGTTAAGATGGTAAATTTTATAATTTGTGGGTTTTTCTACCTAAAAATATTTGTAATTTTTAGAAAATTATTTAAGATAGTAAATTTTATGTTATGTGAATTTCACCATAATTTTAGAGAAAAGGAAAAAATTGACAACATTATACACATACTGGAGAGAATTTGGAGCAATAAAAATTCTCATTTACTGCAGGTAGGAATACAAAATGGTACAGCCACCATGGAAGACAGTTTGACAGTTTCTTACAAAACAGAACATACTCTTACATATAATCCATTAATCACACTCTTAGGTATTTGTGCAAATGAATTGAAAATTTAGGTCTGACTTCCTACCAAGATGGAGGCGTAGGTAGACGCACTGTGCCTCCTCGCACAACCAAAAGATGGACAACAATTTAAAAACAAAAACAACCAGAACTGACAGAAAATCGAACTGTATGGAAGCCGGACAACCAAGGAGTTAAAGAAGAAACATTCATCCAGACCAGTAGGAGAGGCGGAGAGGAATCTCGGCAAGGCAGCAGCGGGCGGGCCTGGTGAGACGGTGGATTGTGGACTGGGTGGTCCCACATTAGCACGCAGTTGAACTGGGAGGAACAACTAGGGAACAAGACAGACCGGACAGCCCAGGGTTCCAGTGTGGGAAATAAAGCCTCAAAACCTCTGACTGGAAACTCCTGTGGGGGTTGAGGCGGTAGCAGGAGAAACTCCCAGCCTCACAGGAGACTTTGTGGGAGAGACCCATAGGGTACTAGAACATATACAAGCCTGCCCACCCACCCGGGAGTCAGCACCAAAAGAGCCTAATTTGATTGTGGGTATCTGGGGAAGTGTCTGGAAACCGGCAGAGCGTGGAATAAGCAGCACTCTTCCCTCTTGGACTCGTCCCCCACAGACAGCTTCACAACCCAGAGACAGGGATTGCCCCACCCTGGTGAACACCTAAGGCTCCGCCCCTTACAACATAACAGGCCTGCCAAGACAAAAAAAAATGGCCCAAATGAAAGAACAGTTCAAAGCTAAGCGATGAAGAGATAGCCAGCCTATCAGATGCAAAGTTCAAAACACTGGTTATCAGGATGCTCCAGGAACTCACTGGGTACTTCAACAGCATAAAAAAGACCCAGGCAGCAATGCAGGTTGCATTATGTGAAATAAAGAAGAATCTACAGGGAACCAACAGTGATAGAAAGGAAACCAGGACTCAAATCAGTGGTTTGGAGCAGAAGGACGAAACATTCAACCAGAACAGAATGAAGAAACAAGAATTCAGAAGAAGAAGGAGAGTCTTGGGAACCTCCTGGACATCTTTAAATGTTCCAACATCCAAATCATAGAGGTACCAGGAGAAGAGGAAGACCAAGAAATTAAAAACTTATTTGAACAAATAATGGAGAACTTCCCCAATCTGGCAAAGGAAATAGACTTCCAGGAAGTCCAGGAAGCTCAGAGACTCCCAAAGAGGTTGGACCCAAGGAAGCACACACCAAGGCACATCAGAATTAACATTACCCAAGATTAAAAATAAGGAGGGAATCTTAGAAGCAGCAAGAGAAAAGGAGACAGTTACCTACAAAGGAGTGTCCATTAGACTATCCATTAGACTATCAGCTGATTTCTCAAAAGAAATGCAGGTAAGAAGGGGCTGGAAAGAAGTATTCCAAGTCATGAAAGGCAAGGACCTACATCCAAGATTACTCTACCCAGCAAAGCTATCATTTAGAATTGAAAGGTAGATAAAGTGTTTCCCAGATAAAGTCCAAGTTAAAGGAGTTCATCGTCACCCAGCCCTTATTATATGAAATGTTACAGGGACTTATCTAAGAAAAAGATAAAAATATGAACAGTAAAATGACAACAAACTCACAGCTATTAACAACTGAACCTTAAAACAAAACCAAAACAAACTAAGGAAACAACTCAAACAGGAACAGAACCACAGAAATGGAGATCATATGGAGGGTTATGAGGGAGTAGGAGGGGAGAAAAGGGGGAAAAGCTACAGAGAATAAGCATAAATGGTACGTAGAGAATAGGGGGAGGATAAGAACAGTATAGGAAATGTAGAAGCCAAAGATCTTATGTGTATGACCCACAGACATTAACTAAAGGGGGCATGCAGGGTGGAGGGGAATAAAGGGGGGGGTGGGACAACTGTAATAGCATAATCAATAAAATATATTTTTAAAAAATTTAGGTCCGTATGAGCAGCTTTATAATTGCCAAAACTTTGAAGCAACTGAGATGCTGTTCAGTAGATTAATGGATAAAGAAACTGTGGTTCATTCAGACAATGGAATATTATTCAGCCCAAGAAGCGATGAGCTGTCCAGCCATGAAAAGACATGGGAGAACCCTAAATATATATCATTAAGTGAAAGAAGCCAATCAAAAAGGCTACTTTATTAATTCAACTGTGTAATATTCTGGAAAGGCAAAATTATAGACAGTAAAAGATCAGTGGTTCCCAAGGGTTATCGGCAGAGTACAGAGGATTTTTAGGACGGTGAATCTAATCTGTATGGTGTTATAATGGGACATTTGTCAAAACCCATAGAAAGTCCAAATGTAAACTGTGGACTTAAGAGGGAAATGACGTGTCAGTGTAAGTTCATCAATTGTAACAAATGTACCATCCTCGTGTAGGATTTGATAGCACTAGAAAGAGAGTGAATACATAGGAACTCTACTTTCTGTTCAGTTTAGCTGTGAACTTAAAAACTGCTTAAAAAAAGATTATTTTTAAAAGGATATGTATGGCATGATATTCATGTAAAAATCTTAAATATATAAAACTACTGTAAATGTGTTATATACAGTGAAAACATCCATAAGAATTAAACAAACTTTTAAAAATGTTTCTGGGGAGAACATAAAGGGGAAGAGAGGGAGAAAGCTGAGTTTAGATTGAGATTTTTAACAGTTATCTGTTAATAAAACTTCAAGTCATCATTGTCTCCTCTCTTTCATGGCCCTATCCTGTCCATTGGCAAGTTTTGTAGGTTCTGTCTTCAAGTCTCACTAAGAGTAAATGCCAAAATCTGTACAGTGGTCATCCATTTTCTACTCCTCTTCGTTCACTGTATGTCAGCCCATCTAGACTCCTTATCTTCCTTTTTCTCTCATGTCTGGGCCTTTTTTACTTGCTAATTCTTCCACCTTGAATAGTTTCTACCAAATATCCATATGGTTTATTTGCTTATCTTCTTACAGGTGATCTTAAAAATACTCCTCTTCTGGACATTTTTCCCCCAATATTTGTCGTCATCTAGCATGCTGTATATTTTAGTTTTATCTATTGTCTCACTCCCACACTAAAATGTAGATTGATAAAGACAACGATTTTTATCATTTTGTTCCCTGATGTATTCTTAGCACTGAGAACAGTTTGTGGCACATAGTAGGTGGTCAGCAAATATTTGTGGTGTGGAAAAAATGGCTTTCCATGAACATAGGTGTACGTATAAGAAAACAGAGTTAGGCTTTTTAACTCATTAATTTGCCTTTCAGTGAAGAATTTATTTGTAAATTTTTTAATTGATTTTACAGAGACAGAAAAAGGGAGAGGGAGACAAAGACATTGTATTTTGGTTGTTGTTCCACTTTTTTATGCATTCATTGATTGCTTCTTGTATGTGCCCTGAAGGGGATCAAACCTGCAACCTTGGTGAATCAGGACAATGCTCTAACCAGCTGAACTACCGTCCAGGGCCTAATGAAGATTTTTGTATTATCAAGGTTGAAGTCTTTGAATATAAGTTCGCAGAGAAAAAATAATATTTTCTAAATAAATAAAGAGAAGGAAAAGTAGCTTATTTGAAGAGATATGTAACAGAAGTAAACCTAGGATCAAAAGGTAGTGTAGTGTAGTGTAGTATAGAAAACAATGGACTGGGGCCAGGATAATCTGAGCCTTGCTAGTGGGGAAGTCACTGGGCCTCGGTTCCTTTCTTTATAAATTGAGATAACTTAAATGATTTGTATTCTATTTAAAAAATCTTATAATGCTATTTGTGTAGATTTTTCTGTAACAAAACCATAAATTTGAATTGATTATGTTTATATAAGACAAGGAAAACGTTCTTTAATCTCTTTTCATACTTCATTTTAATCTGTTATTGTTTTACAACTGGAACAAAATACTGTTTTTATTATCTGAGAATGGACCAAAAATAAGGGAAATCAGATTTCTACAGCAATGGTGTAAAGCTTGGGTTCTGTTGACTTCCTTAATTGGCTTCACCTCATTTTGTTTCATATTCTCCATAATTTTTCCCAGTGTCTTGCCCATGTGTTGAATTTTCTTCACCCTGCCATTAAGTCATTATGTGAAATTTTATTTTTTTTGTAAAGTACTCAAAACACTTGAAGAGAAATAATCGTTCTTGCCAGCATTCTGTCAGTCCCTTATAATCCATTCATTCTAAAACGGAAATACTTTTCCCTTTGCTCATATAAAACTTAAATATGTACTTGTTTAATGTAACAGATCTCTCTGTGTCGTCCTTAATCACTTTCTATAAGTGATTCTGAAAGTTTACCTTGGCAGCCATTCACATCTCTGAAGTTATTATATATGTGCCTCACCCACCTATGGTCATTTCTTAACCATTTTTCTTTCCCTGTCAGACACCTCCTCACCAGCAACACATGCATACATGCAATACACACATACACAAAGTTCATTTGTTATACTTCAAGGAAAATAGAAGTAGAGAATGTGAAAACAGCTGTTCCAGAGCCACAAAATAATTCTTCATTGTTTACAGTTTCGAGCTATGGCTTTTTCAGGATTCTTAGCACAGAAATTATTGCTGTGCATAACTTGTACAAATGGCAGTTAGATATTTTTTGACATTGTTTTTTGAAGTTGAGTAAATTGAAATTTTTGAGACAAAGAAATCTTAGAGATCTTTTGAATTCCCTTACTGTACAGATGAGGAAATTAATGCTTATAAAAATAGTAACTTACCTAAGATTCTGTTAATTACAGTAGAACTGGGGACTGGAAGCCATATACTAGTAGAGCAGTATAGTCACATAGTAGCAACTCATCTTGGGAGGAGATAAGTATATGTATACATACATTTTCTCCTACCTATTCCTTCCTCCTGCATACATACCACTCTTCTTGTATAAGATAGGTAAATAGAAAATGCTGGAAATTCTTTTTTTGTTTGTTTGTTTTTTCATACCCTCCTAAATTTACCAAATAGATATGTGTAACTTTTTTTAAAATGTTACTGATTATGCTATTACAATTCTCCCTACCTTTCCCCATTTGCCCACCTCCAACCAGCATGCCCCACTCTCTCAGGTGATCCTTACAACCATTGTTCATGTCCCTGGGTCATGCTTATAAGTGCTTTGGCTACTCCATTTCTTGTACTGTACATCCCCATGGCTATTCTGGAACTACCTGTTTGGACTTCTAAGTCCCCTTACCTCTTCACCCACTCCCCCACACCCCCATCCCATCTGGCAGCCATCGAAACTCTCTGTGTATCCATGAGTCTCTGTTATTCTTGTTTGCTTTGTTTTTTAGATTCATTTGTTGATAGGTCTGTATTTATTGCCATTTAATTGTTCATAATTTTGATCTTTTTCTTAAGTTCCTTTAACATTTCATATAATAATGGTTTGGTGATGATGGACTCCTTTAGTTTTTTTCTTGTCTGGGAAGCTCTTTATCTGCCCTTTGATTCTAAATGATATCTCTGTGAGGTAGAGTAATCTTGGCTGTAGGTCCCTGCTTTTCATGACTTTTGATATTTCTTGCCAGTCCCTTCTAGCCTGCAAAGTTTCTTTTGAGAAATCAGCCAATCGTCTTATGGGAACTCCCCTGTAGGTAACTAACTTCTTTTCTCTTGCTGCTTTTCAGAGATCCTCTCTTTATCTTTACCCTTTGGCATTTTAATTATGTGTCTTGGAGTGGGCTCCTTTCCATCCATTTTGTTTGGGACTCTCTGTGGTTCCTGGACTTGCATGTCTACTTCCTTCACCATATTAGGGGAGCTTTCTTTCATCATTTTTTCAAATAGCTTTCCAGTTTCTTGCTCTTTCTTTTCTCCTCTGACACCCCTATGATGTGAATGTTAGAACATTTGAAGTCCCAGAGGCTGCTTACACTGTTCTCATTTTTTTTTTTTTTTATTGTTTTTCTTCTTGCTGTTCTGGTTGATTGTTTTTTGTTTCTTTATGTTCCAAATCTTTGATTTGATTCTTGGCTTCATCTACTCTACTGTTGTTGCCATGTAAATTGTTCTTTATTTCAATTAGTGAATCCTTTGTTTCTGAATGGATCTTTTTTATTCTGTTGAGGTCCTTACTAAGTTTCTTGAGCATCTTTATAGCCTGTGTTTTAAACTCTGCATCTGATAAGGTTGCTTATCTCCCTTTTGTTTAGTTTTCTTTTTCTGGAGTTTTGATCTGTTCTTTCATTTGGGCCTTGTTTCTTTGTGTCTTACTTTTGGCACCCTACCTGTGTTTGTTTCTATGTATTAGATAAAGCTGCTATGACTCCCTGTCTTATGGCCTAATGTAGTAGGTGCTCTGTAGGGTCCAATTGGCACAGTCTTCTCTATCACCCAGCCTGGGTACTAGAGGTATACCCTCTCTGTGGGCCGCGTACACCCTCCTCTTGTAGTGGAGCCTTGATTGATGTTGGCAGGTTAATGGGAAGGATTAACTGAGGCCAGTCAGCTGCAAGAACTGGCTGTGACCACTTACCACCAACCACCACCCTTTGTGGAGGATCAGCTGTGCAGGTGTAGCAGGTGGTGGTGGTGCTCCAGTGTGATCTGTAGCTGTCCACTGGGTGGTGCAGGCTAAGGTCAACCTGCCCTCCGCCTCCCTTGTTCTACCCAGGGCCACCCTGCCTGGGCTATAAAGCAATTTGAAGTGGCTGCTGCTAGTGCAAGGCTTGGGGCCACTTAGCAGGAGATACTGGGGTTGGGGGCTCAGTGATGCCAGCTGTTGTTTGTTTGAGAGGATTTAGGAAGTTGTGAAGCATGAGCCATGGCCAGCCATTTACATGGAAAAGTCTTTGTTAACAACCTGTGTGGAATGGAGTCTCAAGGGAACTCCAGGGCAGGGCAAACATTGTTAGCCAGGATGATGGAGTCTCAGATATGGCACTTGCCTGCCAGTCCTGCAGCTCTTTTGAGGGGAAGGATTCAGAAAAGGGACAATGACCCTTTCCCGCCTTTCTGGGAGAAAGCTGTTTGTTCCCCAGCTCTTGCCCTGATGCCAGACACTTTAGTTCCTCCCTGCATGCCACTGGTGCCCTTCAAGCTGCCAGCCTGGTGCAGGAGCTCAGAGGGAGTGAGTCTGAGTAAGTCTGTGTGGGTTAGGGTGGATATGGGACAAGTCCATTCTGCATCTCTGCCTCTCCTGCCGCTCTGGGTAGATGTGGTTTCTTTAATTCCGTAGTTGTCAGACTTCCATTCAGCTCAGTATCTGATGGTGCTGAGTGATGGTTGTTCTATAGTTTAGTTGTAGTTTTGATGTGGTTGTGTGAGGAGGTGAGCC
The DNA here is from genome assembly GCF_004126475.2 of Phyllostomus discolor. Classification (NCBI taxonomy): domain Eukaryota; kingdom Metazoa; phylum Chordata; class Mammalia; order Chiroptera; family Phyllostomidae; genus Phyllostomus; species Phyllostomus discolor. The sequence continues at coordinate 26,537,464 of NC_040904.2, read as the reverse complement.
ATGTTTATCTATACCACCACCTTGACCAGAACTCTCCTAATTTTTTAATTTAATACATACCCCTATTGCTTGAAACTCTAGTGTAATCCCATTTCTTGAAGTTAAGAACTGTTAACAGTGGCCTACTTTTTTTGTGATTTTTTAAAATTATATTCGTGTTATTAAGTTTCTGTGCTTATAATTTAGATATGGATCATTTAGAATATAGTATCTGGACTAGAATTATTTCTTAAAACTGCTCCAATAGTCTTGCCAAGGTTAAATTCAGTCTGCTACTCTGAATTTAGTTTCAAACTCCTTTTATACTCAGTCATCATTAATCTTTTTACTTGTCACAGATAAGAACTTGATTCTTCTTATGTAGACTTTTGCCCACCAGTAGTAGTGCTGATTAGAACTTTTCTCTGTTACTACTATTAACAAATATCATCTCTGAGAAAGAAATCCACAGTTTGATTAAACACTTAAGATTTCTGTTTTATTGTCCTAAATGTCAAGTTGAGGTTTATCTGCTAACCATAATACAATTTGACCACATATATACTATTTGGCAAAGGCATGAATAAAGCAGTATGATGGTTGCTGCTGGACAGATCAAGTGGAGATGAAAGCGAGAAATAGGAAAGGAATGGAAAAACAGACTTCTGCGGTTATATATTTTTAGCATTTTGTTCACCATATTTATGGGTTGAACAGCCATTGTACTTAACAAGTAAGTTTGGACATGATGACCATTTGGGTTGAAAATACCAGTAACTCACTTTTCTCTGAAAATGTTTAGGTTAGCTTTTTGTGACATTGATTTGGCTCCTTGCCTTTCCATTCCTGGCTCCTGACATTCTTCAGCAGATGCAGCATGTGCCATCTTTTATAGTTTTCTCTTTTTGTATTTGCCCTTTTTTCTACCTGGAACCCCTGTGTCTAAATGAATTTCCATTCAGTCTTAAAGACTCAGCTCATATTTCATCTCTATTACTCAGTTTTTTGCTGTCAAGAGCAGTGGACCTTTAGTAACTCATTACATTTATTAAATGAGTAAAATCAAGTAACATGTTCAGGACTCAGTGTTTATAAATGATAGGTATTACTACTGTACTGTTTCTGTATCATAAGAGTACCTCCTTAAGGCCATAGATATGCCATGTCTGGTCCATCTTTGCACTTTTTGTGCTTAGCAGATAGGCGATTAGTAAATATCTGACTGGCAATATTTTCCAGCAGGTTCTAAATGGTATAGTAATAATTCATATTGAGGGAGGAGGGGTATGTATGTGTATTTATAACTTTTTAAAAATGCTTTATTGAGATACAATTTGCCTTGTATAAAACTCACCTATTTTAAGTGTACAATTCAGTGATTTTTAGTAAATTTTCAGAGTTGTACAAACACTGCCACAATCCAGTTTTGGAACATATCTCATCACCCCACAAAAGATCTTGTACCAGATTAATTTTTTAAATTTTTATTTCTTTTGTTTTTTTGTGTGATATTACCTAAGTAATATATTGTATACCTCATTAGAGCAAAAAAGGTGTTTAATCTGTAAAATTTAGCACAATGATAGACACAGTAATTATTTGTTAAATTTCAAAACTGAATTTTTAGATAAAATAGCATTCTGTGTTCTGTAAGATTAATTTTTTTTAATTTTTGACAATGTCATGTCTGCTTTTGTCTGAGCTTAAAACTTTATATTGTATTACAAGCAAAGAAATATAGAAATCCTGGGCCATCTGTTTGAACTCTCCTCTTTCACTCAGTGCTTTATCTGCCTCTTCCTCCCCATTTACGGCCTTTGTCCTTTACATAGCTCTTTGGCCTATAAATAAGCCTTCAGCCAGTTTGGCACAGCCTTTTGGAATTCTAATTGACAGCTTACTGTATCAGTGTAGGTCATGTGAATTCACAACTATTATATTCACATGTGATATATAAAACCTTTGCTATTTAAGATTAGAAAAGACTTAGAAAAAGCAGTCTTATATACCTCTTGCATAGGACCCTAGAGAAAAATTTTTTTAAAAAAGAAGTCTTTGATTCAGATGGAGTTGTGAGTTGAAAATGTCTGAATATGTGATACCACTTTAAAGGCATTTGTTTTTTGCAAGAAAAAACAGGGGTAAAAATGCTGCTAAGCTAGTGCATAGAATGGCTTTCTGCTGAAAATGGAAATGTCATTCAATTTTCTCTTTACCTTGGAGGTAATAGCGTTTTTTCAAAAGAAGAGAACTCTTCCTTTTTTGCTCTCTATTAAAGAGATTGTCAAATCTCCTACTTTGCAAGTTAAGTTTCTGTGAATAGTTACGTCATAACTACAGTGTTAAATTGGTTCGATAAACCTTTTATTAATAGTTCCAACTTATCAGAAACTCCAAACTTAATAAATAAGATGTACTGTAATGGGGAAAAAAATTGGTGTATATAAAATATATTTAACAGTAGTTGTTTTGGGTTTATTTAATAGGTTGCTTTAGCAGGAAGTTAAAGCCCATGTAATACCATAATCCTGCTTCTTTGGATGGAGTTACTAATAAAAACTTTAATTCTCAGACTAAAAATATCTCTGTCTCTTAGAAGTATACCTTTTATTGAACAGTCTTATAAGTAGTATATTTTACCAATTTTATTTTCTGTGTGAAACGTAGTTTTTTGTTATTGTTGTTTTATATTGTGATACAATGCAAACCTCTTTGGGTATAGCTTTTGCTTTAGTATTAACCCTAGGCTCTAAAATTGGCGTGGACTCTTATTTGACTGTAAGACTTCTGGGGGACAATATGGCTTAGTAGTTAATTGGCTTGTATGAGACTAAATTCTAATCCTGGCTATCCTACTTTCCTACCCATGTGACCTTGGCCAAGTAACTTAACTCTTCTAAATCTGAGTTTCCTTATTTGTAAAAAATAATAATTATATATATATATATATACACACATATATATTACAAATAAGAATATATATATTTCTTCTTAGCTCTTAAGATTATAATCATCAAATTATAATGAATGTTGAAACTCTTATTGTAATACTTGTTCGATCATTTTTATACACTTTGCAGCCTATTTATCAGTAATTTTTTTTAATGAGTCTTGATATTTTTTAAATCCCTCCTGAACCAGAGCATCACTTAATGATAGAATGAGTTGCTTTGGTCAAAAATTGAAGTGAAGGTTTCTGTACATATAAAATTAACCAATACATCTTGAGAAAGAATAACAGTGAATCCAAGGAGTTTAACTCTGGAGTCCATCTTTTTAGGAGTTGCTGTATGGGAAGGCTTGCTTAAAACCTTTCACTCAGTTGGTTAACAGCTTTGTCCCCATATGCCGAGGTTGTGGGTTCCGTCCCTGTTCAGGGAACATACAAGAACCAACCAATGAATACGTAAATATATGGAACAAGAAATCAATGTCTGTTTTCTTTCTCTCCCTCTTTCTCTCAATCAATCAATCAATCAAATTTAAAATAATTTTTTAAACGTAATAGGCCTATGACAAAACTAACCCTCCATGACCTGCTCAGCGAGGAATTTACCATCAGGTCAACTGTAAAGTTACTTTCTATAGAACCCCCTTTTTCCTCCACAGGAGGAAATGAGGTGGGAAGATTGAGTGGACTTAAGCCATTGTAATGAATAGTGTTTTGCTCCAAAGTAGAGAGCCACAGGATGGTTTTGAACAGGAGTGTAATGTGATACAACTGACTTTAGAAAGGGGTTCTTGACTGAGTCCTTCCTCCTGTGGAGTCTGTGTGTACAATTTAGGCATGCCTGGGAAGTTAGAAAAAATTACATCATTATTTTCACTAACTTCTAACTAAAATAGTATTCCCTTTTGTTGACAATCAACATTTAAACCTGTAGAGGATTTTATAAGTTTATTTGAGCCAAACTGATGACAGTTGCGAGGAAGCAAGATCTCAGATGCTCTGGAGAGGGACAGTTTTGCAGTTTGTTTTATGTATTAGCAGATGCAAGGAAGATTACAGGAAGGTGGAAGAAAGGAAGGCAGTTATTGGATTACAGCATAATTAAGGTTATGTGCCTTTTTGAGGGTGGTCACGCCTCTTCTGAAAAGAGGCATTTGAAAGATGTGTTTAGCCTATATGCACAGAAACAATTTTTGCTTAAGACAGAGATAAACCTTTTACTAAAAAAGTTACATGGCTCAGGTGTGATGACCCACCAGGACCTGCCCAGTTTGGAATTTATGATGAGATCATCCTGAGAAGGTATCCATTGATTTCACCAGGCTCCCAAAGGAGTCTACTGCTCACAAAAAAAAAAAAAAACAAAAAAAAAAAAACAAGATTCCCTGTGAGGGTTCCTTTGGTTGCTATGATAAGAATGGACTGGGGAGGAAGATGGAAAGAAAGAGTGAAAGGAGGAAGTTGAACCAATAGTATTTGCTAACATTTAATGTGTGAGAGAAAAAAGAAGAATCAAAGATGGCTCCATGATTTTTGGTCTGTGCAAC